>NC_064619.1:127118823-127442364 GCF_023898315.1 Schistocerca nitens | reverse complement strand
AACCCAAGGTTATTGTGCGGTCCCTTCTTTTTGTCAAGTTGTGTCACATACTCCTCTTCTCCCCAATTCTATTCAATAGTTCATCATTAGTTATGTGATCTACCCATCTAATCTTCAGCATTCTTCTGTAGCACCACATTTCGAAAGCTTCTATTCTCTTCTTGTCCAAACTATTTATCGTCCGATAGTGTCACCATATCGGCAGCATATTGACGAGACATTCGTCTTCATGGACGAAAATTCGCGCCCCCATCGTGCACATTTTGTGAATGACTTCCTTCAGGATAACGACATCGCTCGACTAGAGTGGCCAGAATGTTCTGAAGACATGAATCCTGTTGAACATGCCTGGGGTAGATTGAAAAGGGCTGTTTATGGACGACGTGACCCACCAACGACTCTGAGAGATCTACGCCGAATCGCCGTTGAGGAGTGGGACAATCTGGACCAACAGTGCCTTAATGAACTTGTGGATATTATGCCACGACGAATACAGGCATGCATCATTGCAAGAGGACGTGCTACTGAGTATTAGAGGTACCGGTGTGTACAGCAGTATGGACCACCATCTCTGAAGGTCTCGCTGTATGGTTGTACCACATGTAACGTGTGGTTTTCATGAGCAATAAACAGGGCGGAAATGATGTTTATGCTGATCTCTATTCCAACTTTCTGTCCAGGTTCTGGAACTCTCAGAACAGAGGTGACGCAAAACGTTTTTTGATGTGTGTTCAAAATGGTTCAAATGGCTCTGAGCAGTATGGGACTCAACTGCTGTGGTCATAAGTCCCCTAGAACTTAGAACTACTTAAACCTAACTAACCTAAGGACATCACACAACACCCAGCCATCACGAGGCAGAGAAAATCCCTGACCCCGCCGGGAATCGAACCCGGGAACCCGGGCGTGGGAAGCGAGAACGCTACCGCACGACCACGAGATGCGGGCTTGATGTGTGTAGTTTGAGGAAGGTTGCAGGGGATGTGTCTCTATCCTGTCATCGCTGATCCGCCGAAAGGAGGTAAACACGTCGGCCTTTCCTTCGGAACAGACAAATGAATTCGCCCAGCGCTTGGGACGAAAACTGGTCACTGCCCATAGGCCATCGTCTCCTGCTCTGACTCTATCAATGCGGCACCAAAGGTTTGGCCGTCGCCGGTGGTCCGAACGTTCTGGCGCCGCCCTTATTCTGACTCAGGATGAAAGTTTGGCCCGTTCTTTCTCTGCCCCCGACTGCCTCCCAAGCTTAGCCGAAGCTGTGTGTGTCGCGCCTCCCGCGGCTGCAAGTATTTCAAGGCCGGCCGTGCACCGCCGCGCTGCGGGCCGTTTTTGCGCGCGCCGCGGGTTGACATCAGCGGGGCATCCGCCGGGGTTTTTGCGCCCGCCGCCGCCGCCGCCGCCGACGACGCCTTGACACAGTGCGGGCGCAGCTCTCACGGCCCGCGCTGGGAACGCGGCGCGCCCGGGTTCGATGCCACGCGACGGGCCCCACACTCTGCCGCTCGTGCCAAAAAAACTGGCCGCTAAATCAGAGTAGCCCCTCCCTCGCACTTTTTCTGCTGGTAGACAATTCAGCACGGCTTATTTCGACAACAGGATGGCATTACTCATTGCCTACTGTTACTGCCTGTTCTTTTTTTCCCCATATAAGTACTGCTAACAGGAATCCTATCAGTGTTACTCGAAAAGCTGTAGCTCTAAAAAAATGTTTCTCAGTATCTTTATTTTTTGTAGTATTGTGGCCATAAATTTTGACACTTTTTCCTGACATTGATACGGAACCTATCTCATATAGTTTTTCTTCAGTGTGTCTTACTGCAACCTCTTGTAGCCCAAGGACAAATTGAGCTTTTGTTAAAAAAGTTATACAGGTATGCAGCTTTAATCTTCTGTTTACACCTTTACAACTCATGTCATGTAAGATTGCAACACTTCCTATGGTGCTGTTACGACGGATATTTTGACTCACAAGATTTTTACATTGTGCTTCTACTCAGAGCCTCCATCTCCTACATACTGTGGGCTAACAGCAAAAATCAAACGCTCTATTGTCGTTTTCTCAAAATAAAACGTTCGCTATTTTTCAAACGCTTTCTGTGATTCAAATTTCTGCGACTTCCATACATCTGCTAAATCACTACAACAGATGGACTGCAATTATCCAGTATTTTTATGCGATTAGTGTCAGTGGAAACTGCTTAGTTAACTACTCACTTTCGATTCTGGAACGTGGGCCGGCCGTAGTGGCCGAGCGGTTCTAGGCGCTTCAGTCTGGAACCGCGCGGCCCCTATGGTCGCAGGTTCGAATCCTGCCTCGGGCATGGATATGTGTGATGTCCTTAGGTTAGTTAGGTTTAAGTAGTTCTAAGTTCTAGGGGACTGATGACCTAAGTCCCATAGTGCTCAGAGCCATTTGATCCTGGAACGTGAAAACTGTCAGCTCTTCGATGCACATGAACTAATCTATCACTCCATCGAGCAATACAAAAGAGTGCAAAATTTCTGTTTCAAAAGGAATTCCGCAATCACAGAGAACGAAATAGTGTACCAATTAGCAAAGGGTAGTACCAATGAAGGAATACTTCTCTTTGGATGTGTACTTCATACAGACTTCCTAATCACTGTAACGAAAGGGGCCTTTGACGAATGGTAGAGATTCTAGGAACTCCCAGATAATGCGGGGGCAAAAAAATGAAAACGGGTGTTAGCCTGCGCTTCTCTACACAATCAAAGTTTGAACCTCTCGACATTGCGAAGATTCCCCATAGGACAGCAGGCGTAAACCGTCTACTAATCGGCTGTTCTCGTTTCGCCGTTCAGCAGGCCAAACTCTACTACGAAATCGTCAGACTGGGAACACCGCTACCTACAAGTGTCATGTAGAATGAGATTTTCACTCTGCAGCGGAGTGTGCGCTGATATGAAACTTCCTGGCAGATTAAAACTGTGTGCCGGACCGAGACTCGAACTCGGGACCTTTGCCTTTCGGGACAAGTGCTCTCCTGAGTTCGTATCTCGGTCCGGCGCACAGTTTTAATCTGCCAGGAAGTTTCATATCAGTACACACTCCGCTGCAGAGTGAAAATCTCATTCTGGAAACATCCCCCAGGCTATGGCTAAGCCATGTCTCCGCAATATCCTTTCTTTCAGGAGTGCTAGTTCTGCAAGGTTCGCAGGAGAGCTTCTGTAAAGTTTGGAAGGTAGGAGACGAGGGGCTGACAGAATTAAAGCTGTGGGGACGGGGCGTGAGTCGTGCTTGGGTAGCTCAGATGGTAGAGCACTTGCCGAGAAAGGCAAAGGTCCCGAGTTCCAGTCTCGGTCCGGCACACAGTTTTAATCTGCCAGGAAGTTTCAAGTGTCATTTATCTTTTCCGGCGATTAAAACTCTCCACATCTTAAAAATGAGTACTTCCACGAAGCTCATAATCATTTCTGAATTCCGATCTCTGAAGACACAGAGCCATAGCGACCGCAATACCTGACTGATTCCACAGGTGCACTCCAGCAACTGATACCAGAAGAAGCCATTTTATAATTGGTTATTTGTGTACAGTTTTAAGTTATTGACCCGATTCCTTATTTACTTCCAGTGATGAATCCCATGAAACATGCTCGAGTAACAACCCGCCACGAAAAACAGTTGTCGCCATCCCAGCGTCTGGCAGCGCTAGTGGACAAAAACTTTCACACGGCAGGTCCGAATATTATATGTCTCTGTGCCCTCTAGTGATTCGTAACAGAGAGTGTATGATTATATGATAGCGGAACAGACACTGGTAGCAGTTACTTCAGTAAAATATCTGGGAGTATGCGTACGGAACGATTTGAAGTGGAATGATCATATAAAATTAATTGTTGGTAAGGCGGGTGCCAGGTTGAGATTCATTGGGGGAGTCCTTAGAAAATGTAGTCCATCAACAAAGGAGGTGGCTTACAAAACACTCGTTCGACCTATACTTGAGTATGACTCATCAGTGTGGGATCCGTACCAGGTAGGGTTGACAGAGGAGATAGAGAAGATCCAAAGAAGAGCGGCGCGTTTCGTCACAGGATTATTTGGTAAGCGTGATAGCGTTACGGAGATATTTACCAAATTCAAGTGGTAGACTCTGCAAGAGAGGCGCTCTGCATCGCGGTGTAGCTTGCTGTCCAGGTTTCAAGAGGGTGCGTTTCTGGATGAACCTCCCGAGGAGATCACGAATGTAAAATTTGAGAGATTCGAGCGCGCACGGAGGCTCTCCGGCAGTCGTTCTTCCTGCGAACCATAGGCGACTGGAACGGGAAAGGGGGGTAATGACAGTGGCACGTAAAGTGCCCTCCGCCACTCACCGTTGGGTGGCTTGCGGAGTATAAATGTAGATGTAGATGTAGAGTGTAAAGTAGATTTTTGTCTGTTAACGCTAACGAACAAGTGGAGCTCTCATTAGTTACCTGCTTCTTTTGCGAGAAGTAAAATCGATATTTAGCATAGCATGTGTTGTGATACTTCGAAAATCGAGAACCGTGCCCACGGACTCGCGTTGAGGCGAGGGCGTGGCATAACGTGGCGGTTCGTCAGACTGGATAGGTGAAAGCCGTCTCGGATAGCTGAACCCAGATCATTCTATTCGATTATGCTAGCCAGAGTGTGGATTTTAAACGTGTCCTGAACGTCATCCAGGCCAACTTTGGGCTGATTAGAAGCTTTA
The DNA here is from genome assembly GCF_023898315.1 of Schistocerca nitens. Lineage (NCBI taxonomy): Eukaryota > Metazoa > Arthropoda > Insecta > Orthoptera > Acrididae > Schistocerca > Schistocerca nitens. Next base: position 127,437,676 of record NC_064619.1, on the reverse strand, counting down.
GTTTTAGTTAAACGTTTGATAATTAGGGACAACAGGAAAATTAATTGGGAGCTAAGTACTCGAAATTATGTTAGTGCCGTTACATGAATATGCTCAAGTGTTTTGTGCCCTCTTTCTCCAAATATACCGTCAGCTATAACTCTGTAACGTCTGTACCATATATTTTGTGCGATCAAGGTGAGAGACTCTTGCAGCGTTAGCTATCGTCGACAGTTTGCTTCCTGTGACATATCTTAGGCTAGACAGTGTTCCGGGTTTGTGATGGCGGTACGGGAGAGAGACAGTGCTAGCAAACTTACAAATCCCCGCAACTCAAGTTCGTCGCATCAGCGCACTGCTGCTGCCGCTTGAAGCCAATGTTGCCAGATAGAGATAAGTTTCCCCCGGCATCGAACACATGGCCATTTTTAAAACTGGCGGGAATTTTAAATCATACACTGTACATTTTTATACTAATTTCGCGTATAAGACGCACGTGGAATTTTGGAGGCAATATTTCAAGGAAGTAATTGCGTCGTATAGTCCGTAAAATACGGTATTTCGCTCTACAATTGAATGTATGCTCTTTTGAAACTACCTGGCAGATTAATAGTGTGTGCTAGACACCGGCTCGATCCAAGAACTTTGTTTTCGTAGTTAGTGATCTTACCGACTGAGCTATCCAGATGTTAAATTACAAAAAAATAAGAATTTTACAACGTCACGGAATTCTCGTTTATGCAACAGAGTTAAACATACCCAGCGTGCCTGTTGTAAATAGCCAAACAAAACTATTCCGCATATCAAGTTGACTCGCGTTATTGCACAACACGTAGAAGCTTAAGAAAAAGGAAAACTCAGTGGTGTCTACGTCAAAAATGTGCCAGGTCTCCTTGTACTCTAAGGTTCAAAATTTCTTAGGATTTTTTGTGCCGCAGCTCAGTATTCGTTTGATCTCACAGCTGTTTATTTCGCGCAAGTGGTGAAATGATTGTCTTTACACGTATGGCCGCGTGCGGTTATCTTCGACTGTTGCGAACACTTGCCTCGACAGGAGAGAGAGAAGGATCAGCGCGCGGCGAGACCGTACCGCGCCACGGGGAACAATGCAAGGCCCAACCTTTCTCCGGGCGCGGCGGAAAATTTACACGGCGCACCGCCCCAGTTGCGAAACTGCGAGCCGGGGTCGACAATCTGCACATCGGCCGGAAAACAATAACCCTGTCACGCGACACCCGCGGCGCCCGCGGTCGCACCTCGCGGGTTGCCCCCGAATCCGAACAAAACAGACAAAAACACAGCACAAAAAATGGGTGCGGTTTGGCGCTCTTGCAACTCGAGATCGTAATTCATACTGCTAACAAAAAAAAAAACAGGGAGTGTATAATTATCGAGGTACACAGATGTGTGACGCATTGTTTGGAAATACAGTACTTGCACTTTGTCTCCTTCGCGAAGGGCCTCATGATAAATTTACATTTCACGCTCTATTATTATTACCTTTTTCTAAGGATAATTTCCACCATATTCAAAGCTATCTCTTCCCCGTTAACCCACTAATCAAACCACTTTTCCGGACTCCGTCTAACATATGGGAGTGTTCGTCGTCCCACGCCTGCATTCGCAGAAAACTCCGACCTTTCTGCCTGGTTTACATTTGTGCAAATTCGGCCTGGTTACAGTCGGTAAACACTGCAAGGTCAGGTGGGTTGCCGTGAAGTTTACTGCGGCTGAACAGTGATTAAAAATTTTTACCGTTGTTTCACATCCTACTACAATAGGATAACGACCCGTCCGGTATCGTCTTGAGGTAACAGAATATTTTTCTTACGTCATCTGCCCACCTTCCACTACGCTATGTGTTGCACAAGAGGAGGAGGTATACTTCGAAAGGAGTGGAGACAAAGGAAACAGATGGATTAAAACATGGGGAGACAGACTTTCTGAAATAAGATAGTCGATTGTAAGACGTACACAGGAGGCAGACACAGATTCAGATCACAATTAGGTAATGATGAACAGTAGGCTGACGGAAAGAGGTGGGATGATGTACTAGTAAAGACTGATGATGTGCTTTTGAAATTCTCTATGGCTGTTGATACTGCGATAGCAAATACCGCAACAGGTGGTTCAGTTGAAGAGAAACAGACATCTCTAAAAAGGACAATTACAGAGGTTGGACAGACAAATCTACAGCATGGTCAGAAACAGTTTGAAAAGTTTGTAAGGGTGTTGCAGGGGAGGTTGTGCTGAGAAGTAATTAAAAATGGCTCTAAGCACTATGGGACTTAACATCTGAGGTCATCAGTCCCCTAGAATTTAGTACTTAAACCTAACTAACCTAAGGACATCATACATATCCATGCCCGAGGCAGGATTTGAACCTGCGACCGTAGCAGTAGGGCGGTTCCCAACTGAAGCGCCTAGAACCGCTCGGCCACGACGACCGGCGGAGAAGTAATTAAAAATAGTCGATACGTTGTACCGTTTCCGAGTTATTTAGCATTGGAGTTAGTCAATCAGGCTGTTGCATGCGGATGCAGTGTCGCCAAATGTGTTCTTCGTTTGATTTCCTAAAACCGAGCAGAGAGCGATACAAAAACTGCATTTGGGACCACCCTATATGCATAAAGAAGATAACTGGTAAGAAACCGTGTACAACAATAGAAATACTTTTGATTGACGAAAGAAAGGAGTACAAAAATGTTCAGAATAAGACAGGAATACAGCAGTATGACTCGTTTAGGAAGGAAACAAACAGGGAAGCTAAAGCAAAATGTTTGCAGGAGTAGTTTGAAGAAACCAAAAAAGATGTGGACGTTGGAAGGGCAGATGCAACACGTATGTTGTACAGTGACGTTAACGTGACCACCTGTCAAAAGCCTCAATAACCACCTTACGCAACGCGCATCGCTGCGAGACGTGCAGGAAAAGGGACAGCGAGGTTCTCAAAGACACCTCCAATGATGTGGAGCCACGTCGACTCCAGTACCGTATCCAGCTGCCATAGGTTTCTACACTGATGCTCCAAGGCGCGAACAGCCCGATCGAGGTGGTCCCACGGATTCTCGACTGGGTTCAAATCCGGGGAGTTTGGTGGCCAGAGGAGTATGGTAAACTCGTCCTGTTGCTCTGCAGATCGCACACCTGCACTGCGAGCTGTGTGATACGTTGCATTGTCCTGCCGGTAGATGCCATCGTGCTGGGTGGACATACTCCCCAAGGATAGATGCATACGTGTGTTGATCCATTGTGCCTTCCTGAATGACGGGATCACACAGAGAAGGTGACGGAAACATTCCCTGGAACGTAAAGCTTCTTTCTCCGGCCTGGGCTCTTTGCTTTCACGCCGTCACACCAACGACCATCTGTCCGCCGGAGCATAAAATGTGATACATCTGGAAAGGTCACTCGTCGCCACTCAGTGGACGTCCAGCTGCGCTATTGGCGTGCAAATTCTAGCCTTCGTTGCCAGTGAACAACCGTCAGCTTGGGCGCATGAACCAGGCGCCTACTTTGGAGACGCATACGCAGCAACGTTCCCTGAACATCTACATCTACACCTACATTTATACTCCGCAAGCCACCCAACGGCGTGTGGCCAGAAAGACTCCGTGCGCGCTCGAATCTCTCTAATTTTACATTCGTGATCTCCTCGGGAGGTATAAGTAGGGGGAAGCAATATATTCGATACCTCATCCAAAAACGCACCCTCTCGAAACCTCGTTAGAAAGCTACACTGCGATGCACAGCGCCTCTCTTGCAGAGTCTGCCACTTCGGTTTGCTAAACATCTCCGTAACGGTATCACGCTTACCAAATAACCCTGTGACGAAACGAGCCGCTCTTCTTTGGATCTTCTCTATCTCCTCTATCAACCCGACCTGGTACGGATCCCATACTGATGAGCAATACTCAAGTATAGGTCGAACGAGTGTTTTGTAAGCCACCTCCTTTGTTGATGGACTACATTTTCTAAGGACTCTCCCAATGAATCTCAACCTGGCACCCGCCTTACCAACAATTAATTTTAAATGATCATTCCACTTCAGATCGTTCCGCACGCATACTCCCAGATATTTTACAGAAGTAACTGCTACCAGTGTTTGTTCCGCTATCATATAATCATACAATAAGGGATCCTTCTTTCTTTGTATTCGCAATACATTACATTTGTCTATGTTAAGGGTCAGTTGCCACTCCATCACCAAGTGCCTATCCGCTGCAGATCTTCCTGCATTTCGCTGCAATTTTCTAATGCTGCAACTTCTCTGTATACTACAGCATCATCCGCGAAAAGCCGCATGGAACTTCCGACACCGTCTACTAGGTCATTTATATATATTGTGAAAAGCAATGGTCCCATAACACTCCCCTGTGGAACACCAGAGCTTACTTTAACGTCTGTAGACGTCTCTCCATTGAGAACAACATGCTGTGTCCTGTTTGCTAAAAACTCTTCAATCCGGCCACACAGCTGGTCTGATATTCCGTAGGGTCTTACTTCGTTTATCAGGCGACAGTGCGAAACTGTATCGAACGCCTTCCGGAAGTCAAGGAAAATGGCATCTACCTGGGAGCCTGTATCTAGTATTTTCTGGGTCTCATGAACAAATAACGCGAGTTGGGTCTCACACGATCGCTGTTTCCGGAATCCATGTTGATTCCTACATAGTAGATTCTGATTTTCCAGAAATGATATGATACGCGAGCAAAAAACATGTTCTAAAATTCTACAACAGATCGATGTCAGAGAAATAAGCCTATAGTTTTGCTCATCTGCTCGACGACCCTTCTTGAAAACTGGGACTACCTATGATCTTTTCCAATCATTTGGAACCTTCCGTTCCTCCAGAGACTTGCGGTACACGGCTGTTAGAAGGGGGGCTAGTTCTTTCGCGTACTCTGTGTAGAATCGAATTGGTATCCCGTCAGGTCCAGTGGACTTTCCTCTGTTGAGTGATTTCAATTGCTTTTCTATTCCTTGGATACTTATTTCGACGTCAGCCATTTTTTCGTTCGTGCGACGATTTAGAGAAGGAACTGCAGTGCGGTCTTCCTCTGTGAAACAGCTTTGGAAAAAGCCACTGTCTTTGATGAGACACTGTTGATAGCCCTTTGACTAATTTGGGCGGTCAGTTGCGCAACAGTCTATCCGCCCGTACGGGCCTCTACAGCTGTTGTCCACCCCTGTCACCTATTGACCTTGATGCACCACAGTTGCCTCGACCTTGGTTTTGTATAGCGCCATTTTGTCATGCCGCATTTCCACATTACAAAAACGACTGCACTGTTATTCGCGTCCCCGTGACACGCCCTATATACCGTCTCCTGGTAGTGCTGCCATCTGCCGTCTATGTGTGGTTACTGCACTTTGACGCTGAACATTGGCGGTGATCAAATTAATGTGAGTGGACTGTGTAGAAAACTAGAAGTGGTAGTAGTAGTAGCAGCAGTAGTAGTTTCATTCATCCGTAAATCCCTTTTACACGGATATTTGACGACATGTGCTGGTATTACAATTTGAGAACAATAAAAATAAAGTAATTCACTTATTCAGACATTTGCAGACTTATAGGTCCACCACGACAAGGATTGGACAGGTAGTCGGCCGTGGCCTAGTAGTAGGAACCACCCCAGCATTTGCCTGAAATTATTTAGGGAAACCACGGAAAATCTAAATCAGATGGCTGGATGAAGATTAGAGCCTTCACCCTCCCGAACACAAGGTCACTGTGTTCAAAACAGTGCTACCTCATTCGGTTTACACCTAGTTCACAGTACTGTTTTACAAATAAGTTATTTAATAATGAAAAAGTCTGCCGCTACGCTGTTCGTTCATTTTTTACTCCCAGTCATTACACACACTGTACACAATACACACACTGCACACACATTGTTTCATAGCGCTAAAAACACTACACACATTATCAGCTGATGTCTGTACCATTTCGTGCGCCACAACTTCCCATTTGCTAGCCTGAAAAAATGAGTCGGTATCCATCTATAACGAGTGAGATGTTGAGCCCAGAATGAGGTTATCGTGTTAGTATCAGACACTGGATAGCTTTAGGAGTGCGTTTTGCAGAAAAGGAAAATAGACGAGAGAAAGGAAAAAAACGTAATGTGAAGGTCTGGGTGGAATGTTAAATGTTTTGCTGTCGTTATTATTATTTGTGTACATTTTTTTACCATACTCCTACTCTGTTTTATCTAAGTACTCTTTCAATTTATGGAATGTTTGGGTTAACAAGTACTTTTTAACTGCCTTTTCAAATAAGTTGGTTTTAACAATTTCTTTATCTCATTTGATGATTTACTGTACAGTTTCATTTCTTCGTAGAAAATACTTCTTTGGGTAAACGTAAGTTCAGTCTAGATATTGGACAGAGATGTCTGTGCAGTGAGAAATCAATGTTATTTTTGATGTGTACAACTGATTGGTAAATTTATTCACACCGTGCAGTCAGAATATCCAGGATTTCGAACAAACTCTTAAAATGGGCTCCACTACTGTTTCTGGTTGTTATTTATGCGGCACTTTTCTGAATGTTGAAAATTGTGTTCATATTTCGTGCATTTGTTCCCCTGTAAAGAATGCCGTAGCTACGAATTGAGTGCACATACGTATATGATGTAACTAAAAGACACTATATGTTACACACTGATGACAAGATTCTTACAGCATAACATGTTGATTACATTCTGTTTGCAAGTATCTTTGTGTGTTCGCACCACTTCCAGCGAGACTGAATATTTATTCCTAGAAACTTTGCATTTGTTACACAGTCTAAAGCGCTGTTATCTATATTTAAACTTTTTGCGTAAATACCACGAAGATAACACAAGGGAAATTAGAACTCGTACAGGTAACCGTTTCTCTCTCGCTCTCTTTTTGCGAGTGGAACAGGTAATGAAACGACTGGTAACGGTACAAGTAGCCTCTGTCATGCACCATACGGTGGCTTGCGGAATATGTAGGTAGATTGGATGTAGAAAAGAAATAACACAAGGGTTATAAGATGCAGTTGAATTAAATCATGTGATGTTGAGGGAATTAGGTTAGGAAATGAGGCTAGTAACTGAGACATCCACTTGACATATAGTGTCGAACATGTTTAACAAATCCAAAAACAAATTTACCAATACAGGTGACGAACATAGAAAGATTAAAGTTAAGAAAAAATATGTAACTTTAATATCCAAAGGGCGTTTGTTGAATAGAATTGACAAATTCTTTTTAAAAAATGTTGCCGTTGCATATCAGGATGAAAGGCAAATGGCGCACTAGTTAAGGCATAAAAACAGCGTGACAAAAAAAGGACAAATATAATAATTACGGGATGTACACGACTAAATATGCAGAATGTGATAAATATTATATAGGCCAGACTGGGCGAAACTTTGAAATCGGGTGTAAGGAACATTGTGGGCGTACACTACTGGCCATTAAAATTGCTACACCACGAAGATGACGTGCTACAATTAAACCAACAGGAAGAAGATGCTCCGATATGCAAATAGTTAGCTTTTCAGAGGATTCACACAAGGTTGGCGCCGGTCGCGAAACTTACAACATGCTGACATGAGGAAAGTTTCCAACCGATTTCTCATACACAAACAGCAGTTGACCGGCGTTGCCGGCCGCGGTGGTCTAGCGGTTCTGGCGCTGCAGTCCGGAACCGCGGGACTGCTACGGTCGCAGGTTCGAATCCTGCCTCGGGCATGGGTGTGTGTGATGTCCTTAGGTTAGTTAGGTTTAAGTAGTTCTAAGTTCTAGGGGACTTATGACCTAAGATGTTGAGTCCCATAGTGCTCAGAGACATTTGATTTGACCGGCGTTGCCTGGTGAAACGTTGTTGTGATGCCTCGTGTAAGGAGGAGAAATGCGTACCATCCCGTTTCTGACTTTTGATTAAGGTCGGGTTTAGCCTATCGCGATTGCCGTTTTTCGTATCGCGACATTGCTGCTCGCGTTGGTCGAGATCCAATGACTGTTAACATAATATGGAATCGGTGGGTTCGGGAGGGTAATACGGAACGCCGTGCTGGATCCTAACGGCCTCGTATCACTAGCAGTCGAGATGACAGGCATCTTATCCGCATGGCTGTAGCGGATCGTGCAGCCACGTCTCGATCCCTGAGTCAACAGATGGAGACGTTTGCAAGACAACCACCATCTGCAGGGACAGTTCGGCGACGTTTGCAGCAGCATGCACCAGCAGCTCGGAGACCATGGCTGCGGTTACCCTTGACGCTGCATCACAGACAGGAGCGCCTGCGATGGTGTACTCAACGACGAACCTGGGTGCACGAATGGCAAAACGTCATTTTTTCGGATGAATCCGGGTTCTGTTTACAGCAGCATGATGGTCGCATCCGTGTTTGGCGACATCGCGGTGAACGCACATTGGAAGCGTGTATTCGTCATCGCCATACTGGCGTATCACCCGGCGTGATGGTATGGGGTACCATTGGTTACACGTCTCGGTCACCTCTTGTTCGTATTGACGATACTTTCAACAGCGGACGTTACATTTCGGATGTGTTACGACCCGTGGCTCTACGCTTCATTCGATCCCTGCGAACCCCTACATTTCAGCACGATAATGCACGACCGCATGTTGCAGGTCCTGTATGGGCCTTTCTGGATACAGAAAATGTTCTACTACTGCCCTGGCCAGTACATTCTTCAGATCTCTCACCAATTGAAAACGTCTGGTCAATGGTGGCCGAGCAACTGGCTCGTCACAATACGCCAGTCACTACTCTTGATGAACTGTGGTATCGTGTTGAAGCTGCATGGGCAGCTGTACCTGTACACGCCATCCAAGCTCTGTTTGACTCAATGCCCAGGCGTATCAAGGCCGTTATTACGGCCAGACGTAATCACATGTCAGTTCTAGTATAATATATTTGTCCAATGAATACCCGTTTATCATCTGCATTTCTTCTTGGTGTAGCAATTTTAACGGCCAGTAGTGTAGTAATCGGACAAGATTTGGAGCGCACGTGAAGAATAGGAAACATGAACTTAGCTTAGTAGGTGACCAAATAGAGATATTACACAGAGATCCAAAAAGTTTTTATATTTGCAGCTCTCTGCCGCTAGAGGGCTCCGAATTGTAGCGTGTAACATGGTGGTGTTTTAATTAACTCTGTCGGCACGTGACAAACAGTGTTTTGTAATCGAGTTTCGAATTCGAAGAGTTCGTCCACAATGGGGCACCCTCTCCTTCAGATTGACAATGCCAGACCACTTACGAGCGCTGCGACATGTACAACAATCCGACGCCTTGGGTTCACTGTCATCGATCTGATTCCAAAACTTAAAGAGCACCTTCAAAGACTTTACTTTGATAGCGATGAAGCGGTGCAACCAGAGGTGAGGTCGTGGCTCCGTTGACAATGTCAAACATTCTACAGTGGCGCTGTCAGCAAACTGGTCTCTCGTTGACAGAAGTGTGTTCGTCGCCAGATTGAGTATGGTGAGAAATGAATATGTAAACACGATGAATAATGCTGTAGAATGTTACTAAAGTTTGTTTTACTTAAAAACCTTTAGGAGGTTTCACATAAAAAATTTGGAGGCATTACTCCTCAGCAGGCCACGGGACAGGACGCTGCACCAAGCTTCGCAGCGGCGGCCCGCAGCACACTGGCAGCAGCGAATTTGACAGGGCGGGAGGAGGCGTCAGCGTGGCGCTGACTTCGGCCTGGTGCTTACCCAACTCCCTCTAAGATAGTCCAATGGAAATAACAGAAGACATATTTTTAAAAGCTCCGTATAAGTTATTTAAGTTTTCCCTGTAGTAAAAACACGTTTGTAAAGCTAGGTAACCCTTACTGACTTCCTGTGTATATTGTCTTGGTATGTTTTATGTATTAATTATTTCAGTATGGTATTTTAATCCGTGTAGATGGCATTCTTTAACACTGCGGGCGTTATGCGCCAGCCAAAAAAAGTTTAACGATCTTAATGTAATTTTCTTTTAAATTTAAATATCTTTGTAAAGCTACACTGTTTTGTGTACAATCCTTTGGGGCGTTTTTACACAGTAATTATTTCAGTGCTGTATTTTAAACCCGTTAGTATGGATTGCGGGAAATTTTGTACTCTGTAGTCGTTTGCAGCAGTCAAATTTCTTCTGACAGAGTGTGAGTGTGGTTTGGCCGGCCCGTGTGGCCGAGCGGTTCTAGGCGCTTCAGTGTGGAACCGCGCGACCGCTACGGTCACAGGTTTGAATCCTCCCTCGGGCATGGATGTGTGTGATGTCCGTAGGTTAGTTAGGTTTAAGTAGTTCTAAGTTCTAGGGGACTGATGACCTCAGAAGTTAAGTCCCATAGTGCTCAGAGCCATTTGAACCATTTTTTTTTTTTGAGGAAGTTTGGTGTAAGTGCAAATTGAAACGAAGAGAGGAGCACGTGACGAGCCGCTTCAAACCAGTCAGAAGGCAGACGACTACAAAAAAATTGGTTCATCCCATCTCTGTTCATTTTCACTACAGTCATAATTACATCTTCCAAAATGGTTCAAATGGCTCTGAGCACTACGGGACTCAACTGCTGTGGTCATCAGTCCCCTAGAACTTAGAACTACTTAAACCTAACTCACCTAAGGACATCACACACACCCATGCCCGAGGCAGGATTCGAACCTGCGACCGTAGCAGCAGCGCGGCTCCGGACTGGAGCGCCTAGAACCGCACGGCCACCGCGGCCGGCTTACATCTTCCATTCCAGCCTGTTTCCCAGATCACTTACGGGGTTCCCTTTCTCCCCTACACGTAATTCTCAAGATGAATCCATTTCCAGCCGAGCAACACACTACTTTTTATTAGTTTTCTCATTAAAGGTTCTTATATCATTGCCGTATGTCAGAATTTGTAATAAACTTTGATTATAAACGTCGCGATGTTAAGTCCCATAGTGCTCAGAGCCATTTGAACCAACTTCGCTTTCCAGGAACATCAGGAGCTTAGTTCTGAAAATTCAGCCAAAATATTTTAGATAATACCATTAAAACGTATATTTTTTTGTACGTTTTCCCAGTTTAGGGATCTGAAAAATTCCTCTAGCACTGCTGAGAAAAGTTTTGGCATCTGTTTCAGTTCTGAATATCCCACCATCCTCAAGAAGAACGCGCAACACATTCAAGTCTAAATTGAAGACTTGGAAGACTCTAGCTGTTTTCTGCAGGTACACCTTGAGATGAAAAATTGATTGTTACTGTTGTCTAAATTTACTAAAAGAAATAAAATTTAGTATATGGTTTGGTAGCCATGACTCAGGACTACTGTCATTCTCCTTTGGGTTTTCTATTGTACTTAAATGTCTCAACATCAACGACATATTCAAGTGCGACCAAGGATGTACCGTACCTAAACGTCCCAATATCAACGACATATTAAGCATCAAAGCTATGCTCGGCTGTCTCCTGATGCTGATTCGCAGATCAAATTTGAAGACATATGCGAAATCGCAGTAAAATACCAGCAGCAGTGATGAAATTGTTTAGGAGACTGAAATTCTGCAAAAGAATGGATTCAATTAAAAAAACTAAAACGTTCGAAATGAATTGGCTGTACACACTACGAATGTGAAAATAACTGAATACAGAGATAGGTGGAAACAACCTGTCAACAGAAAAAACGGTTCAAATGGCTCTAAGCACTATGGGACTTAACATCTGAGGTCATCACTCCCCTAAACTTAGAACTACTTAAACCTAACTAACCTAAGGACATCACACACATCCATGCCTGAGGCAGGATTCAAACCTGCGACCGTACCAGCAGCGCGGTTACGAACTTAGGCGCCTAGAACCGCTCGGAGGCGCTACAGTCCGGAACCGCGGGACTGCTACGGTCGCAGGTTCAAATCCTGCCTCGGGCATGGATATGTGTGATGTCCTTAGGTTAGTTAGGTTTAAGTAGTTCTAAGTTCTGGGGGACTGATGACCTAAGATTTTAAGTCCCATAGTGCTCAGAGCCATTTGAACCATTTAGAACCGCTCGGCGACAACGGCCGGCTCCTGTCAACAGAATTAGAGATGAAAACTACCCCAGAAAATCCTGAACTACAACCCGAAAGGAAGGAGAGACATAGGCCGACCTAGGAAACGATGAACATAAACTTTGCGGAGACGGACCTTGCAGTTGCCTAATCCCAGACGGTGACGATGATATGCGGAACCACTTGTTGCACCACGGAAGCGAGCAGCCTAAGCGTCTAATAAACATAACTCAGCGACCGTCCAGATTTTGACCATAAAGTTGTATCCCTCTATAAGTCCGCGCGTGCGTTTCAGTAGCACTTCGGTCCTGTCACATATTCATCGCGCACGAAAGGCGCCTCGCGAGACGAGCGCGTAATTCATGACAGCTGCCGTTGTTTACATCGTGTAGCTCTCCCGCAACGTGGCCAGTGAGTTATTGCTCAACTGCGAAGCAAACAGCCGCCTTTAGACAGGTTCGGCGAGCGCCACGTTCCCTAACAGGTGTAAAGCACAGGTGTTGAACTCTCGTGGCCGTTTTTGATCATCTGGATGAGCCATTATTTACACAGGGAGGCCGCTAAAAAAGTGGGAGCTTAATGCAGTCGTTCCTTGCTTCTGATGTCCGGGAATTTCACAGCTCTTTAAGCTTCATTTTTATGATCCATCAGCTCGAACTTCATAGCATCCTCCAGAAAAGATCGCCATCATACGACACGCAGCTTTCGCCGAAGACGTCGCATAAAAAGGAGCCTGGTGCCCGAATAAAAGTTTATCAAAGGTCACTTGTTTTCGTTGGAGAAGCTATCCTTTCCCGCCTGTTAGTTATGACAAACGCGAAGTTTACATTTACATTTATCTTTATTGATCTTCCATCATCTAGCTAACTATATGGACTGTTTTTGCATTACATTTCTCACAAGTTGTACAAAAGACATTTTTTTATGTCGTTGTATACATTTATGATTTGCAATTAAGCAAACACTTTGAAAAAATTATAAGACTGACAGATTAGAAGAACGGTAATGTGTTGTGTTTTTAGTGTTTCCATATTTTTGTCCACAACCTGTGTTACACGTTTATCGTGCCTATTTAGGGCAATCCGTGTCACTGTCATACTTGGTCATAATCTACAGATGTTATTTCTTGATGTCTCTCGATTTGCGAGCTGTTAGCCGTCAATCTATCAGTGTCGTGTCTCGTGTTTGTTCGACTGCAAGCCGGCCAGTGTGGCCGAGCGGTTGTAAGTGCTTCAGCCTGGAACCGCGCGACCACTACGGTCGCAGGTTCGAATCCTGCCTCGGGCATGGATGTGTGTGATGTCCTTAGGTTAGTTAGGTTTAAGTAGTTCTAAGTTCTAGGGGACTGATGACCTCAGATGTTAAGTCCCATAGTGCTCAGAGCCATTTGAACCATTTTTTCGACTGCAAAGGTCGTTAATTATTAATTTCCACTGTCAGTGTCTCTACTTTCGCTCCGTTCTATGTCGGATACTTCCCATGAGTCAGGTTCATCTCGAATAATTGCCTGTCTGGCTGGTCTGTACGGTCTTGTATTCGTAAAATACAAGATATTGTATTCGGCGTACACAGGGGGTGGACAAAAAGATGGAACACCAAAGACACAAGACGTTACCGTGACTAATACGGTGAAAGAAAACCGGTGGCATTCAAAATCGTTTCCAGTCATCTCGCAATGATAAATACAGGTCTACATCTACATCTACATCTACATGGATACTGCGCAAATCACATTCAAGTGCCTGGAACGTATAGCGCGCGGAAAGAATGAACACCTGTATCTTTCTGTACGAGCTCTGATTTCCCTAATTTTATCGTGGTGATCGTTTCTCCGTATGTAGGTCGGTGTCAACAAAATATTTTCGCATTCGGAGGGGAAAGCTGATGATTGGAATTTCGTCAGAAGATTCCGTCGCAACAAAAAACGCCTTTCTTTTAATGATTTCCATCCCGAATCCTGTATCATTTCTGTGAGACTCTCTCCTATAGTTCGCGATAATATAAAATGTGCTGCCTTTCTTTGAACTTTTTCGATGTGCTCCGTCAGTCCTATCTAGTAAGGACCCCACACGCCGCAGCAGTATTCTAAAAGAGGACGGAAAAGCGTAGTGTAGGCAGTCTCCTTAGTAGGTCCGTTACATTTTCTAAGTGTCCTGCCAATAAAATGCAGTCTTTGGTTACCCTTCCCCACAACATTTTCTATGTGTTCCTTCCAATTTAAGTTGTTCGTAATTGTAATACCTAGGTATTTAGTTGAATTTACGGCTTTTAGATTAGACTGATTTATCGTGTAACCGAAGTTTAACGACTTCCTTTTAGCACTCATGTGGATGACCTCACACTTTTCGTTATTTAGGGTCAACTGCCACTTTTCGCACCATTCAGATATCTTTTCTAAATCGTTTTGCAGTTTGTTTTGATCTTCTGATGACTTTGTGAGTCGATAAACGACAGCGTCATCTGCAAACAACCGAAGACGGCTGCTCAGATTGTCTGTAATATCGTTTATATAGATAAAGAACAGCAAAGGGCCTATAACACTACCTTGGGGAACGCCTGAAATCACTTCTATTTACTCCATGACTTTCCGTCAATTACTACGAACTGTGACCTCTCTGACAGGAAATCACAAATCCAGTCACATAACTGAGACGATATTCCATAAGCACGAAATTTCACTACGAGCCACTTGTGTGGTACAGTGTCAAAAGCCGTCCGGAAATCCAGAAATACGGAATCGATCTGAAATCCCTTGTCAATAGCACTCAACACTTCATATGAATAAAGAGCCAGTTGTGTTTCACAGGAACGATGTTTTCTAGACCCATGTTGACTGTGTGTCAATAGACCGTTTCCTTCGAGGTAATTCATAATGTTCGAACACAATATATGTTCTAAAATCCTGCTGCATATCGTCGCTAACGATATGGGCCTGTAATTCAGTGGATTACTGCCACTACCTTTCTTGAATATTGGTGTGACCTGTGCTACATTCCAGTCTTTTGGTACGGGTCTTTCGTCCAGCGAACGGTTGTATATGATTGTTAAGTATGGAGCTAATGCATCAGCATACTCCGAAAGGAAACTAACTGGTATACAGTCTCGACCAGAAGACTTGCTTTTATTAAGTGATTTATGTTGCTTCACTACTCCGAGGATATTTAGTTCTACGTTACTTATGATGCCAGCTGTTCTCGATTCGAATTCTGGAATAGTTTTCACTGGAATCTTATACCATTCTTTCTGCAAAATAGTGGCACGTTCCGGTAACGATGTTGGAGGTGGACGGCGATCACGCACACTTCTCTCCAAAGCAGACAACAAAGGCTCAGTAATGTTGAGATCTGATGACTGTGGTGGGCAAGGGAGACGCGACAATTCATCATCACGATCACAAAACCAGTCCTGGACGATGCGAGCTGTTTGAACAGGGACCCACGGAATCATCATTGGGGAACAAGCATTGTACCATGGGATGAACCTGATCAGCCAAAATGGTCACATAATTCTTGGAAATAATCTGAACTTGCAGAGTACCTATATGGCCCATTAAATACCACGATATGACTGCCCAGATCACCGGACCACCGCCTTGTTTCCCTCTTGGAACTTAAGCTCGGCCAGAAATTGTAAACAGTGTGCAACAAGACCCATCCAACCAGAAGACGTATTTGCATTGCACCATAGTCCAGGTTTCATGGCTTCGGCGCCACGTTCTCGTGTTGTGGGTATTTGCATCAGTGTTGAGTGGTTTTGGATTTCCAGGTCGCTCTGCGCTTCCCTGCTCATGGAGCTGCGCTCGTATTGTTTTGGCGCTGACAGAGTTCGTGAGTGAAACATTCAGTTCTGCAGTGACTTTTGCAGCTGTCGTCCTCTTATTTTTCATAGCAATACTCTGTTACAATCACTCATCACACAATTGCGTCCGCATTGTGACTTAGCGGAGAATGTTTTTCCGCTTTCCCCTATGTGGTGAGAGGCACCCACATGCCTTGCTCATACTGTGGCATCAAGCAGTCAGGCCTGCAAGATGAGTGGTCTGCCAAGCGAGTGGACTCATTCTTATTTATCGAGTAACATGAACTCTAGTACTCACAATTAAGTTACAAGTTATTCTCCTGTTTGAATATTACGCAACGGGTACGGAAACGCACATCTGACTATTAGTAATTTACACAACTCTGACTGTTCACTACGCACTGGCAATATCACATTTTCTTTCTTATTTAACGGCTTTGATCAACACGTGGCCATCGCACTAAATATGAATGGCGCACACACTATAAATTCTGGGTATCGTGAGAACAAACTATTCGAAGGAAAAGGCCACCAATCTTTTTCTCTTCACTATCTCATTTATTCCGATAAATTCTATAACCTAAACACACAAATTCTATAACGTACAACAATAACACATGAGAAATTCCGCCCAGTGGGCATGGCTTTACATTGGTGATTCTCTATCTTATGGTCTCGTAATTATTTAACGCTACAGTGCACTTTCTGGATAGGATGGTGGATCTTTTTTCTATATCTCACACTTCGACTATCACACCCATAATTACGAAAATTTCCTCCAGACCGAGCGGTACATGCATAACCCACTGCCTCTGAAACTACACTCCTGGAAATGGAAAAAAGAACACATTGACACCGGTGTGTCAGACCCACCATACTTGCTCCGGACACTGCGAGAGGGCTGTACAAGCAATGATCACACGCACGGCACAGCGGACACACCAGGAACCGCGGTGTTGGCCGTCGAATGGCGCTAGCTGCGCAGCATTTGTGCACCGCCGCCGTCAGTGTCAGCCAGTTTGCCGTGGCATACGGAGCTCCATCGCAGTCTTTAACACTGGTAGCATGCCGCGACAGCGTGGACGTGAACCGTATGTGCAGTTGATGGACTTTGAGCGAGGGCGTATAGTGGGCATGCGGGAGGCCGGGTGGACGTACCGCCGAATTGCTCAACACGTGGGGCGTGAGGTCTCCACAGTACATCGATGTTGTCACCAGTGGTCGGCGGAAGGTGCACGTGCCCGTCGACCTGGGACCGGACCGCAGCGACGCACGGATGCACGCCAAGACCGTAGGATCCTACGCAGTGCCGTAGGGGACCGCACCGCCACTTCCCAGCAAATTAGGGGCACTGTTGCTCCTGGGGTATCGGCGAGGACCATTCGCAACCGTCTCCATGAAGCTGGGCTACGGTCCCGCACACCGTTAGGCCGTCTTCCGCTCACGCCCCAACATCGTGCAGCCCGCCTCGAGTGGTGTCGCGACAGGCGTGAATGGAGGGACGAATGGAGACGTGTCGTCTTCAGCGATGAGAGTCGCTTCTGCCTTGGTGCCAATGATGGTCGTATGCGTGTTTGGCGCCGTGCAGGTGAGCGCCACAATCAGGACTGCATACGACCGAGGCACACAGGGCCAACACCCGGCATCATGGTGTGGGGAGCGATCTCCTACACTGGCCGTACACCACTGGTGATCGTCGAGGGGACACTGAATAGTGCACGGTACATCCAAACCGTCATCGAACCCATCGTTCTACCATTCCTAGACCGGCAAGGGAACTTGCTGTTCCAACAGGACAATGCACGTCCGCATGTATCCCGTGCCACCCAACGTGCTCTAGAAGGTGTAAGTCAACTACCCTGGCCAGCAAGATCTCCGGATCTGTCCCCCATTGAGCATGTTTGGGACTGGATGAAGCGTCGTCTCACGCGGTCTGCACGTCCAGCACGAACCCTGGTCCAACTGAGGCGCCAGGTGGAAATGGCATGGCAAGCCGTTCCACAGGACTACATCCAGCATCTCTACGATCGTCTCCATGGGAGAATAGCAGCCTGCATTGCTGCGAAAGGTGGATATACACTGTACTAGTGCCGACATTGTGCATGCTCTGTTGCCTGTGTCTATGTGCCTGTGGTTCTGTCAGTGTGATCATGTGATGTATCTGACCCCAGGAATATGTCAATAAAGTTTCCCCTTCCTGGGACAATGAATTCACGGTGTTCTTATTTCAATTTCCAGGAGTGTATCTTGTTACTCTCCCATGCCAATCACACATACTTAAATTTCACGAAATACATCACACTGGCAACATACAATACAAAGAATAGTCGCAACGCTATAATCACATCACTTTCAGCTTTCCCACTTCAATTTGTATTTATCCCAGTTTCACACGACACTGCCCCACTTCGTAATTTTTCTTTCCTACTATGAACTCTGAAGGATATATGCACGTCTTCCTGTGCAATGCAAGCCAAGTGGCGTTGCTGGATAGACGGCTGACTCACCTCGCTTCTCTCTCAGAGTATTATAGTTTGAATCAAGCGTCACACAGAAACATAACACGCAAAGTAATATTAAGAACATATTCATCACACACGCGAGTCCTCAACTGATACCATGGATGAGTACTTCTCTTTACCCTTTGTCTCATACACAGATTGAGACTCACACAGTACTTACCACGTGGAAGTACTCGTCTCTAATTTCAAGTCCTGCACACGCCATTTGTTAAATATTTCCAACTTATAGTACACACGCTAGTAATTCAGCTTAACTTAAGCACTCGGAAGTATTTCAACTTATTGCTACACGTGGTTTCATTGTGACCGTTGGTAACTTCCGAAGATAACTACGATCCCCTTAATATTACCTGCCTGACATTTAATTCTCCCCACAAAAGTTCCTGAAATAGAGAAATTATTATTCCAAACTACTCTTAAGTATTTCACATGCATACCATGTCTCCACTCTTTTGTCTTTACGGAGCACACCTAAGACAGGTCTTACCAACACTAGAACCAGCGGCAGAGTGCTGAAACATGGCCGTTCTTCAGGTCATCTCGCACCTCCGTCGAGGTGGGGGAAGACCATGCTACCCATTGGTCAGCCACATTTCAGGCGCTCAAAGCTCAGGTAAATTTCATCTCTTTGGTTCCACCAAAGGTGACCAAAAGATCGCCTCAAAGATGATCATATATTCACATTCACTATCTGCAGTTAGCAGACGACCATACATCCATTCATTTCGCAGATCTCACCAAATTGGATGTAGGGATTTATTTTGTGGGAGTGCACATGAGATCAATTAAATAAATAAATTGTCATTCTTTCCCACACTGGTATCCGGCTTCGCTGTATTAACTGAAATCGAGTTATTATTAGAAAAAATATGTTGTGGCCGAGCGGTTCTAGGCGCTACAGTCTGGAACCGCGCGACCGCTACGGTCGTAGGTTCGAATCCTGCCTCGGGCATGGATGTGTGTGATGTCCTTAGGTTAGTTAAGTTTAAGTAGTTCTAAGTTCTAGGGGACTGATGACCTCAGAAGTTAAGTCCCATAGTGCTCAGAGCCATTTGCTCCCTCGATTACGGAAGCACCCAGGATACAAGCATGAACAATGGGCTCACGTCAGAATTCACACAGCTCCGACATCCACAACTGCGCAAACTCTGTTCTGACCACGACTGACACTTGCAGCATGCTGCAAAGGCGCCGTTCGTGGCCAAATGCAACAGCACTGCCAGCAGACCCGGCTAGCACCTCAGTTTATGTTCAAGCATGCAGTGTTCGCGGTGTTTCCATATTTTTGTCCAAACCCTGTACAATATGGGATGTCACACCAATACCCAAAAAGGGAAGTAGGAGTAATCCGCTGAATTAAAGGCCCATATCACTAACGTCGATTTGTGGTAGGGTTTTGGAACATATACTGTGTTCGAACATTATGAAGTACCTCGAAGAAAACGATTTATTGGCACATAGCACGGATTCGTTCGCCGATGACATTGTAATTCTGTCAGAGACAGCAAAGGACTTGGAAGAGCAGCTGAACGGAATGGACAGTGTCTTGAAAGTAGGATATAAGATGAACATCAACAAAAGCAAAACGAGGATAATGAAATGTAGTCGAATTAATCGGGTGATGCTGAGGGAATTGGATTAGGAAATGAGACGCTTAAAGTAGTAAAGGAGTTTTGCTATTTGGGGAGCAAAATAACTGATGATGGTCGAAGTAGAGAGGATATAAAATGTAGACTGGCAGTGGCAGGAAAGCGTGTCTGAAGAAGAGAAATTTGTTAACATCGAGTATAGATTTAAGTGTCAGGAAGTCGTTTCTGAAAGTATTTGTATGGAATGTAGCCATGTATGAAAGTGAAACGTGGGCGATAAATAATTTAGACAAGAAGAGAATAGAAGCTTTCGAAGTGTGGTGCTACAGAAGAATGCTGAAGATTAGATAGGTAGATCACACAACTAATGAGGAGGTATTGAATAGAATTGGGGAGAAGAGAAATTTGTGGCACAACTTGACTAGAAGAACGGATCGCTTGGTAGGACATATTCTGAGGCATCAAGGGATCACCAATTAAGTATTGGAGGGCAGCGTGGAGTGTAAAAATCGTAGAGGGAGACAAAAGGATGAATACACTAAACAGATTCAGAAGGATGTAGGTTGCAGTAGGTACTGGGAGATGAAGAAGCTTGCACAGAATAGAGTAGGATGGAGAGCTGCATCAAACCAGTCTCTGGACTGAAGACCATCACAACAACAATAGCACGGATTCAGAAAACATCGTTCTTGTGAAACACAACTAGATCTTTATACTCATGAAGTAATGAGTACAGCTGACAGGGGATGTCAAATTGATTCCATATTTTTAGATTTCCAGAAGGCTTTCGACACCGTTCCTCACAAGCGTCTTCTAACCAAACTGCGTGCCTATGGAATATCGCCTCAGTTGTGCGACTGGATTCGTGATTTCCTGTCTGAAAGACCACAGTCCGTAGTAACACACGGAAAGTCATCAAGTAAAACAGAAGTAATGTCCGGCGTTCTCCAAAGAAGTGTTATAGTCCCTCTATTCTTCCTGATCTATATTAACGACATAGGATACAATCTGATTAGCCGTCTTACATTGCAGAAGATGCTGTCATTTACCGTCTTGCAAAGTCATCAGATGACCAAAACGAATTGCAAAATTATTTAGATAAGATATCAGTATGGTGCGAAAAGTGGCAACTGACCCTGAATAAAGAAAAGTGTGAAATTATTGACATGAGTACTAAAAGAAATCCGCTAAATTTCGATTACGCGAAAAGTCACACAAATCTGAAGGCTGTAAATTCAACTAAATACTTAGGGATTACAATTACAAATATCCTAAACTGGAACGATCACATAAATAATGTCGTGGGTTGAGCCAACCAAAGACGGCGATTCACTGACAGACCACTTAGAAGGTGCAACAGGTCTACTAAAGAGACTGCTTACACCACGCTTGTCCGCCCTATTCTGGAGTATTGCTGTGCGGTGTGAGATCCGCATCAGGTGCGACTGACGGATGACATCGAAAAAGTACAAAGAAGGATGGTCCGTTTTGTATTATCGCGAAATAGGGGAGATAGTGTCACAAACATGACACGTGAATTGTAGTGGAAAAAGGTGTTTTCCGTTGCGACGGGATCTTCTCATTATATTTCAATCCCCAGTTTTCTCCTCCGATTGCGAAAACATTCTGTTGGCACCCACCTACATAGGGAGAAATGATCACCACCTCTTGGCAACAGTGTTTTTTAACTGTATATATTTTTTCGTCCTCTTATCTGCCCGTCATTAAACTTTTAAACTTAAAACGTAAGCAGTCCTCACATTTTTATTTTTTTGTAATCTTTGTTGTCTTCTCACGAATACTCTTGGCTGAATAGTGTAGTATCGTACCGCTAACAGACACCCCACGCCCATTTGGTGGCGGGGCACGAAATAACAATAAAGAAAAAAAAAACAAAATTCTACGGAGACTTATCTCGGCAGACGATATTGCTAAGTTATTCCTACCATTAAGTAGATACTTTTCCTCAGCACTGGATAGTTACCCAGTTTGATTACATAAATCGAATACTGAGAGCAGACCTGCGAGATTCGTTACGGATTTGTTTAGCAACATCCAGAGAGCTATAAAAATATTCAAGTGACTCCAGTGGAAGACCCTACAACGTGGGTGTTGTGAATACTGGAGATGCCCACTCTAAAAGTGAGATCACATGTTCTGGTACGAGTCGAGAAACACATACTTCTTTCAAATTATATCGTGCAGTGAGCATGAGGGCAAAATTAGATAAAAAATGGCGAGGGCTGCCGACAACCTTGCTTGTCGCGTACCATCGCGAATCGAAGACAGGCCGAGGAGAGAGAGACGATTCCGGCACAAAAGGTACCTCCTGACACACATCGTATCGTGGCTTGTGGAGTACCGTCGTAATCCTAGTATCTGAAGAAATATTCGAAGTACAAATTTAGATGAAATAGGTTAGAAACATGCAAGCTTAGCTCCTGATCAATCACCAAAGTCGAGGTATTTAACTAAACAATAATAATCATCACCCAGGCATGTCTTAATCCTAGGAGAACTGTCGTGGTCTAAAATTCTATTCATGTAGGTCCCATAGCTCTTTTGGTGTTTGTACTTTAGGACTGCTTTTGAAATTCTTCTGTGAGGCATCGGCTTCCATAAATCGGTTTTCGGTACTGCTGAATGTACTCCAATTTAGGTCGCAGTCGAAGTTCACGTAGGCTCTCGTCGTTTCTGTTTTCTGTTCCTGTTCATGTTTGATACTCGTTACGAAGCATAAGCTTTGCCAAGATTTAGTACAGGCGGATGTTAAATTGTTTAAATCAAAATCTCTTCATAACGATATGAAAGAGTAAGGCCGTAAGACGCCTGTTATGTGAACTGGCATGTTTCGGTGTCGAGAAATAAGAAAGGGAATACAACGTCCTATCGACGTCCAGATCATCAGATCAGTTGCACAAGAAATGCAGAGGGCGGGAGGGTCAAGGTAATTGGTAATTGGTCCGTGGTCTAGTTGAAGGTTCTGTGCCGAGGTTTTCTCTGAAACGGCAGACTGCGCAATCAGATGAGATCGACTGACAAAGATATTATCGTGTGGTTTACCTGCCTATGTTTGTGAATACTGTGCTAGAGAAGACAGTGCTATTCGTGGTCGACGAATTAAAATATGAGTCTCGGGATGGCTGGGTGGGTGAGTGATTAGCCTATCTGCCGGAGGTGGATGTGGGTGCAGCAGAAGAAGGCGCCAGCTCGTGGATATAGCTGCCGTTTGTAATTTATTATTTACGATCATTCAGTCTTCTTGAGCATGCGCACGTAGTTCCTCAAACGATTTCATGTGGCTGAGTGTCTCCTGTTCCACTCCTCCCAACAAGGAAAAATGCCTGGCAGAACCTGGAATTGATCCCGGGCACTCCGTATGGCAGTAAGACTCGCTAACCGCTCAGCTACGGAGATGGACTGATTAAATTTAAAGGACCAGCATCTGGTAAAAAATTCTATTAACACAATTGCATATTACGCCCAAGGACGGAAGTGATTAGGTTACGTACAGATACGTGTAGATACTTATTTTTTGTGTTAATCGCCGCAAGAAAAAGAGCGGATGAAAATGGTGTAAAGTGCAACGGTTTCTGCGCCGTGTAACAATGCCAGTCTCTTCTGTCCTAGCGAAAACGTGTCGCAGTTGCACTCCCCAGGCTTTTGCGACACACACAACTGCGCTACTGCCGACGAAAGAGGTGTTACAACAACTCTTGACACTATTGGTAACTACACTGAAACAATTCATCTGCACCCAACCGAGTTCCAGGATCTGACCAATGGACTGGACGTAGACAACGCTAACTGCTGTAGTGTAAACTTCTGCTGTCTACTACTTAAGCCATTCGCAGTTTCGGAAAAAAAACATCTCAGGACAATATTTCATTGATATGAAGGTCAGAAAAATCACATCAAAATCAAATACTTCAATTTGCACGGAAAGAATATGGTTTATTCCCACCTCAGTAATTCTTTGCAAAACGGTTTTTTCGTTCGTTTACTCACCCATCTAACTATTCGCTACCTGACATTATACAAAGCTACTGTTGTACACAATTAATACCCGCTTGAGCTAAACCATCGTACAATCGAGTTCACAACTGTCGATCAGCTCTCATTATAATAAAGTCGCCGTTGTGAAATCATGCGCTCTAGCGCCGAAATGACGAAGTTGGTCTTCACTTGGCTCGGAAGTACACGCCACTATATGATTCCGGCTGACTCACCGCCCTCCTTCCACGATCGACTCCACAACTTCGCGCAATCAGAGCAACTCTCGAAATTTGTGGAATGTTTAAGGTCTTTCGCCAGTCACTACTGCAGGTGCAAAATGATTGGCTTGTTTCTCGCTCACAGGTATTGTCCCTGAATCAGTCTCATCTCTAGTTAAAGTCCACCTTCTTTCCGTCGCTAGCGCATGGCTATACCAACTTGAATTTAAATTTGCAAATTAAGGAGCAAAAATGTTTTTGTGGCGTCATGGAAACTGTTCGAATATTGATGAGATCAGAGATTAGTCCCGAAACTCCGACAATCATACTGAAAGCTTTCGAGTAGGCCTGTGCTTCATTATATCTGGATTTAGGGAAAACTCTTCCCCCCCCCCCCCCCCCCCGAGGACCGAGGGCTACCGGCAAGGGGAATATTCCATATCGTGAGCAATTCTGAATATCTTACGAAACCTGCTGATGCTCGTGCTGGTGCCAATTGTATGCAGTAGTCACTATCACCGTAATTAAGGTTCATAAAACTGCTATCGGGATTAAAATCCGGTTTGAATTATTTGTCACACGTTGAGAGATTCCTACTGGCCTGGAAATGATGAAATTGCGTGTGTTTATCTAAATTATTTACAGGATACAAGCAGGCGTATAAACACCGAAGATCATGAAGAAAGAACGAGAGAACTCTCTTCTGCGTACCGTATCTGGCTTGTAACCAGCCTAATTCGCAAGCAGCCGCACACGATTCTGTGTGTACGCCAATCCCGAAACGCAGTAACGTGGTTACGCTGCCCATTCACTCATTCGTTCGTCGTGGTTTTGGAGCTCCGGCGCTTTTTCTCGATCTACGCATTCCATGGATCGAAAAGACTGATGCTTGACCCTGTTTACAAGATGTTGCACTCATTCATGATTTGCATTAAACCGCATCCGCTCGGATCCTCGAACACTAGACATTGTTTGCAGCTACTGCCGGACTGGAACGGTGCAGATACAGAAAATGCTATGGGTGGCTGCATCGGTACAGATAAGAGGAAACAGTGTGAACGGCGAACTAATTCACAATGAGACTGTATGCCACTTGTTTTTATTCTTTTCGGAGAGAGAAATTTGGTGTTTTGTTTGTTTTGTTTTGTTTTAGGGTGCAAAAACAACTATGTTCATAAGCACCAATGTCAGAGCACTAATACGAAAAAGTAGTTAAAAGCGACTACTCGTTAAGCCCAATCAGTGGAAGAAAAGAGAGCTACGAACAAGGAGTTTCTTAATAGAGGAATTTCGTGTGAGCTTTTCATGTTGCCGAATAAGTGAGAAGTGGCCACGACAGCGAAACGTGGATACCAATTTATTACATGATACGACACTCTACGAATGAAGTAGGTGTGGAAAAATTATCTTAGCGGGGACGCACTCGAGTAAACGCGCAAGGCAACCTCTTTACTGCATAGTGAACATGATGTGTAAAATGGACAATAACCAATTACACTTTTGTGCATAATCGTGATTATTGGCCAATTTAAACGCCAGGAGCAGTGTGGACTATCGAGATATCACCGTTCGTTTTCTCGCCTCTATAAAAATCTCAAAGTCAGACAGGTTTTCTTCTGGAAAATTGCTGCTGTTCTCCGCACAATATCAACAACCGCAACACTGAAAGGAAGGTTACATTACTGCTGCCACAATACCGGCTAGAAAAAGGAGACAGCAAGAGGTTACGCAGTCGCGCAGAATCAGTCGCAAGCAGATGCAGTTCTTGTTTCAAGCTTGCGAGGAGTTACACGAACCGTGGACAATATGACAAACATGTTTATGTTAATTCGTCTTTATTTGTATTCTTGTATTGTACAACAACTTCAGCTCTAGTTATTTTGCAACAGTACAGTTACTTGTGGGCTTCACAAAGAAGTTGCAGGTACGTCACGATGACACAGGAGGATATCTGGCAGTTTTGTAGAGTGAGGAAGGCTCCTTGTCATAGGATAAAATTACAATAAAGTATATAGATCGATATAATTTACGTAAATGTATCGTTTTGACACGTAAGTGTATCACTTTGACACCTACCACTATTCCATTTAGTACTTATCGAGATATAGCTTGGTTGAAAGGTTGAATAAATAAGCAAAAGAAACGAAATGAAACATCTGTTTTCAAAATTTAAAGAATTGCGATTGCATATTCAGTTCACTCAGCAAGTCATTCGCGCCACGTATTCTATAACATGTTTTCGTTGAATAACGATGAGTACACTTTTCTGTTTGTCTTTTTACAATGTCGACAATAATTTCATCAGTAGCTCACTTCACCAAATCATCCTCTTCTGTGGGCAATGTGTCGCAGATGATGCGAACACGCTGTGACAGACGTCTGCCGCCACTGTGGACAGAGACGCGAACAACAAACACAGTCGCCAGCTTGTTGCGAACAACATCGCAAAGCACGCTGACAACGGGAACAGTGTTTGCGAGTCGGCTTGGACGCGTCTAGATTGTAGATGCGCTGAGGGATCGTCCGCTTGAGACTGCAGGATGACTGAGACGGCCCCTCCAGGATGCTAACCGCTGCGCCCCCCCCCCCCTCGCCCAAATCTTTCGCGGACCCTCCCTTCCCCTCCCCCGCCCCTCCCCCAGGCTGCCGGGCCCCTCCGAGCTCCCAACGCTCTCCCCTCCTCCTCTACATCCGATTCTCAGTACTGATTACCGCTTCTGCTTAGAGCGTGCGATTACCGCAGAGAGCTGCAGAAAAAAAGGAAACATTTCTCCGACTTTTACGTTGTTGAAACTTCCAGCTGTATAAACACGAGTTATGACATCCGCAGCTATTCTTAGTCTGAGGGATACGGTGCTGATTGTTCGTCCGGATGCAGGAACACCGCCGACCTTGGGGAAGTACGTCAATCACCTCCCTCTGTGCGAAGGCAACCGCGAATATCGTTACGGGAACTCCTGTAGTGGAGCGTCACCTCGTTCATTCATGCCGCCAGTTCGTGGAGTTCACGGTGAAGGACATTTCGCGCTGCACCAAGGAGAGGTCAGCTAACGCGTAAAGAACCAGCCAACAGCCGGAGTGTCGTCGAATTTCCACGGCTATGCACACGCTGATTTTCACACGTTCTGTTTACTTCATCGATTTTGGTAATGTATCATTTCCAGGCTGTCAGTGTGCGTTACCCCTGTCTGCTGTCGTGGTCGTTTCGGCCATTTTCCGGTTTCAGAGGGAAGTGAGTTTTTGTTCCTCCATGAGATGATGGACTGGTTTCCCGCTAGTCCTCCTAAATGAGTGAGCCGACTAGGCTGATTTTAAGGGCGAGTAATTTTCCCATGACGACTGGTGTTTACCAACATCCGTGGCAGAGAACTGAAAGTCGTACCAGGAATCACCACCTTACCGAAGTGCTAATAAATGTGAGCTTCAAATGGGCAATGATGATGCCTACATTCTGCTTCTGATTCTGATTGGCTCGAAGGCCTATCTGATAAACAACTTTGTGTAGAAGTTTGGAATTCATGAATTCCAGTAGCCAGACGACAGCCCTCGTGGGATTTAGAAATCGAGCGCCCTTTGGGGCGAAGGTGGTGTTTTCGTAGTATACTTCAGAAGTCGATAGAAGGTCATCCTTTCGGGATCAACCGCAGTACGGATTATAGTGAGAATCCGAAAAAGCGCTCCCGTAAGGGGGCGTAGACTTCGGGTTGAGTCATTCCGGTTTTCCAGGCGAATTGGTAGTAAGAATGATAAGCACCTCCCATTATCAAGTGCTTAAAGATTCTGTGCCATCAGGGGGACAACGTAGTCCCGAATTACGTTGTGATAAAAATATCATACGTTTGACAACTATTGCGAAACATTCTCAGTACCAATTCATGTCCGAGCGAGGCGGCGCAGTGGTTAGCACACTGGACTCGCATTCGGGAGGACGACGGTTCAATCCCGTGTCCGGCCATCCTGATTTAGCTTTTCCGTGATTTCCCTAAATTGCTCCGGGCAAATTCCGGGATGGTTCCTCTGAAAGGGCACTGCCGACTTCCTTCCCCGTCCGTCCCTGATCCGACGAGACCGATGACCTCGCAGTTTGGTCTCTTCCCACAAACAACCCAACCCAACCAATTCATGAGACAGTTGCACGACGGCTTCACAAGAGATATTCTAGGCGAATGTTGCCGTTTAGTGAGCGTGCAGACGTTCAGCAGGCAGTGACCTGAACAAGGGCAGTGGAGCAAAGCAGCTACCTCGACGATGGGGTATTCGTGACCGAGGCGTACTTCGCGAGGTTTTCAACGAAGCCAGTAAATCATATTTGATTCCGTGGAATCTGAGTGTGACACTTTCGTGTGGCTTCTTTCCTTTTGACTTAAAACTGTGTTTCTACTTATTTTGTCGTGGATATTATCGCCGGAGTTGCTAACAGGCAACTGGAGCCGGTGTTCCAGCGGTCAGAATACACATGCTCTGTTCCAGTCCAATGGCTGGATCTCGGAATCTTTCTGATAGCAGTTGAGTCATGAAATGTATTCGCAAACTGCGAATACGGTACCACCACAGCTACACAATGTACTGGAAACAAATGAAAATTTGTACCGGACCGGGAATCGAACACCGATTTACCGCTTTACTCGAGCGGTTGCCTTAGCAGCTTCGGCTATAAATCGTTGATAGTGTCTGTTCCTTCCGACACGCTTGTGTGTCCAAAGTAACATTACATCGAACTTTATAGACACCGTCAGGTACAGTCAATGCCCCAATGTATGGAAGTTAAATCACCACACGGCATTAATTATTAACTTCGGAGTAGCGAGAAGTTTAGCGCTGCCTCGCAGGTTGCGACGATTATTTAGACTGATTTTACGTGTGTAGCAGTGCAGAGAATTTATCTGGGTCCGAGCCCCTCTCTTCACATACCAAATACCTACCACTATTCAATAACTGTAACACAACACCTGATAGTCCAGCTTCTTTAGTGTTCCTATGCAAGACACTAAATTTTCTGTGCCTCCTTTTCCATTTAGCCATATGACACTGGAACAAAGTACCCAGCAACCACTGTCCTATCCAAAACCACTCTGCACTGAAGAGACGACTAAAGCTTTGTCCGTTATCGTCGGCGTGTCTCCCTCTCGACATATCCCAGCAGTTTTCCTTCCGCCCAATAGTGAAGTGTTATCTCCTTCACTATGTCAGCACTATCCATGCTTTTCTCATCCCATTATATTTCCACTTTCTTCTTTCCATCTTATCTAACAGCCTTGCCTTACTGTTTCTAGCTCTTCCTTTGACCTGTCAACTTTTCTCAATTTAATTCCTCCTCTACTGCGGCCATACATCTCTGTTAGATGTCATTACTCACACTCGACAAGAAAACAATGAGGAAATTGATTAACATCGATCGATCCATGTTGACTCTTACAGTAGAGGCTTTCGGTGCCCAAAACAATCATTTACAAAGACACCAAATGTGTTCCATGATCTTGTAACAATTCTACATCAGTGAAATAAACCTACAATTATGCGCATCTGTCATGCGACCTCAAAGAAAGAAACGACCCGCGCGTAGATAACACGTCTCCAATCACGCTGCCCATAACAGATTTTCAGCATTCCGCTTCACCGTGCTTTGAACATTACCCCTTGACAATACATCTGTGCGTTCACTTCAGCGACACTTCATTTACGTCATAATCAATGACCATTCACTACTTCCCCTACCTGCTTACATCACTTTTACTGTTCTACACAGCTAAAGTCACGTGCTTCCTACGATACAAGGCGGAAGTTTTTACTCGGACAATGGAGTCACTTTCCTTAGCAGTAACTCTGTGGCTGACGCTATCCTCCAGAGAATTGCAAATTCAGCGAACAATCTGATCGTGTTATACGTAGTTCCACAGGTAGGAATACCTCAAAACACAGTTTCCGAAGGTCAGTATCTGCAACTTGTTATCTGCCGCGATATTAAGGCAACTGTTGTGCCCATTTTCTTATTTTGCACATGGAAAGTTGTTCTTTCTTTACATACTCGATAACTTTTGAAGATAAGAGTAAAGACATACACTTCTTGTTCGTGTTAAATGCTTCTCAATAACCGCCAAAAACCGTGTTCCGCGTGACTCCGATGACGTTGGCAGCACCCATATCACTCCCGCCGTTATACGTACACGTGGCAATGGAGGTGAAGCTGACCTCTGCCGGCTGAATTTGGCTTTCCCTTTTACCACCTCGTCCACATCTTTCCGTGAAAAGTCTAAATGTAGGCACTGACAACTGATGCACCATTAAAATCATTTTATAAGTTATTCAATTCAATTAAAAACAGCACAAGATTCTGTTTTTAAAAAGAAAAACTGTTTTTGAATATCCGGGTAAATAAAATATATATGTCGATATTAATTACATAGCACGTCACCAACACAAAAGGGATAAATGTTAACGTCCCGTCGATGACGAAATCGTTAGACACGGGAAAGACTCGCCCTTTGCGTACTATCTCTTCCTGAAATCTTCGTTTTCCATGGCTTGAAGCGTTTATGAAATATTAGTTGTGGAGTGGAACAGCCTTTACGTATTTGATCCCATAAAGCTTCCTGGAGCACATGTGGCATTACATCTGTTTCTTACGGTTACTCAAAGTGCTGGATGATCTACTGGATTCCATCCACTAAGATCTTTATTGTTAAGCAGCGCAATAATCAAATGTATCTGTGATCGAAGCATCAACAACCGTCTACTGAACGTACCGGAAATGATCTGTTGAAGCCTGAAACTGATTCCATCATGTCTATAAATATTTTGTCAAAATTAAAATGTTATTGAAATTTACTGCAGGCCTGTTTCGGCTTTTAACTCAAGTTTTTAAAAAACAGAGCGCCAATGGAATTATGATTTTCAGTAATAAACTTCCAAAGATTCCTAGCGATTGTGAAACTCAGCGCAAGGAAAATGATTATAGAATTGAAACAACACCTACGTTTCCGAAAGCTAAATGGATGTATTACGGTAATACCGTCCACACTAACTCTGCTGTCTCAGTTTACCAATAACCGCGAACTAGCATTTCAACTGAAATGTATGACACATTACCCGTAACTTTTCTTAGCGAATGATTCTCCTGTTATCCAACAGCAAGCACTGATCACCTTTCACAAGTACTGTAGTTTGCATCCTCGAAGGCAAAATAGATAAAAAAAACACCCAGTCTTCACTGACGAACGGAACCCTTAAGAAGGAAACTAAAGATTGATTTTTGCTGGACAGGAACAAGTCATTGGAACTAACGCCACTGAAGCCAGAATCGAGAAATCAGCAAAAGACCCGCGGCGCAGACTCTGCAAAGAAGCTGACGAAACAACTGTTGCAAAAAGATTGCCCAGACTGGTCACAAGCAGAGCCACAATGATTTAACTGGAACTCAGTCCACAGTTACCATCTGCCAGTGGCAAAAGTAATCTGTCGAAAACGACCAGCCAAATTACTGTGGGACTTCCGACTTCAGACATAACGGATGCTGGAACACAACAGACGAGACATCATAATTTTGAAGGAAAAAGGGTGTGGATAATTGACAGTGCCATTTCAGGTGATAACAGAATTGACTAAACAACTTAATAACTTGCCAGATACGTCACTTGTAAATCGATCTGCAGCGACTTTGGCATATACCAAAGTTGTCCCGGCGGTTCACATGTGTGTGAATTCCTGAGGGACCAAACTGCTGAGGTCATCGGTCCTTAAACTTATACACTACTTAAACTAACTTATGTTAAGAATAACACACACACCCATGCCCGAGGGAGTACTCGAACCTCCGGCAGGAGGAGCAGTGCAATCCGTGACATGGCGCCTCAAACCGAGCGGGCACTCCGCTCGGCTCCGATGCCAAATGCAAAATGCCACGTTATTAGGATCTGCGGGAATTATCCGCCGAGATGCTGCATCACGCAGTCCTAGACGCGTGGGAAGTATCCGACTAGTGGTAACGTACGAAATGACCACAGTGAACTCATTTTCTGCATTTACTGTTCTAAACAGCAAGTGCAGTAATAACAGTCTATAGACAGTATAGCGTATTTGCGAGTGCTTCCCGATACTGTATGATCACGTGAAACGTCCCCTTTGAACTATTTATACATGACTGTGCTTAAACTGACACACAGCACAGCCAGTGATTTTCATACAGAGCGCTACGTAACGTTGCCAATAAGAAAACATAAACAGCCTACTTACACACGTTACAACAAGGACCGTGCCATCCGTAGAAGTGTCCACACGTGAGCGACGGCCGCAGTGCGAAGCGCCGCAAACAATCACTGGCGCATTCGACTGATATCTGCTTCCGGCCCAAACATTTTTCTTTTTTTAAAAAAAAATGTTATTTAGTTTCAGGCAGTCAGCATTCGAAGAGGGCAGACAGACTCGACCTTACTCTTCATGCCGGCATCCAGGTCAGAGAACATGGTGTTATAATTCAGGCTCCCCGAAGTTGCGTCCATACAAACTGCAGAAATTCCAACGATTCTAGGGAGGCTTCAATAGGCAAAAGAAGTTCAAGAAAAAACAATAATCATTTTATCAGATTCACGCTCATCATTGATGTTGTTAAAATATTACGGCGTCAACAACACCATACTATAAAGGACTAGAATCGGGACCTGATGGAACGGAAACCTGAATCTGTCTTACGAAATTAAAGGGAACCACTATTCGGCGGTGGTACCCAATCTCCCATCACTTCCTTGGCACCAAAATTACTTTATAGTGACACTTCACAGCGACAAAGGCGTGCCCTCTATTTCATCAGGGAAGAATATGTCAACATCTATACCACCCAACATGATCCCACCTTCCCCATGTGAATTC
The DNA here is from genome assembly GCF_023898315.1 of Schistocerca nitens. Classification (NCBI taxonomy): domain Eukaryota; kingdom Metazoa; phylum Arthropoda; class Insecta; order Orthoptera; family Acrididae; genus Schistocerca; species Schistocerca nitens. The sequence goes on along the minus strand of NC_064619.1, from coordinate 127,404,698 downwards.
GGCAGTGAGGAAGATGTTAACCACCATTTCTTCGGCTGCGACAGAGGATATCAAGAATGTATGGTACTAGAGCAGAGTGTAATGTCCTCTGGCAATGCATTACCAACGAACAGTCAAACTCTTTTAGAGACAGAAGAACTAAAAATGTAGTATGCTTCCTGTTAACAAAACTCCTTGCATATTAATGAATTTTTTAATCTTCCTAGAGAGTGGATCCAGTTTCAGAAAAATTAATGTAATTTTTAATTGTTATTATAATGGTAGTTGTATCACATGCTTCCCTTCACCGGTTTTAGGTGGTTACCCATTAAATGTTAAGTCATTCTAAGGCTGACTGTATGAAGCCGTTAATAAAGGAAACAGCAGAGGTGGTGTTCTTGAAGATTTACCAAAAACATGAACATATCTAACCATTTATTGGTGTGGAGATAGCCATCTAAGTCTTGAACTGTACTCTGATTTTAACGAAGAACATAGCAGCTGTCCGGACTGGCCTGACCTCCGACTAGCATCGATGCCCGAGGCTGCACTTGTGTTGGCAGCTCTAATAACGGCTGCGTAACAGCTCGAGTAACTTTGGCAACCCTTTTGGATATCTTAACTACGCACTTGTTGCGCCAACGACAACTTTCCCATAATGTTAATCCATTCATTTAATTATTTCTTTTATTGTGTTCATCTTACATCTACAGACTTCGCTTTTCGCACACACTCAAATGGAAAGAACTGATACGGTAGCACGTTGCGGCCTACCCGATCAGTCAACTTCCTCTGTGACGCTAAAAGAGCACGTGCTTTCTCGCACCGAAAGCAACGCCACTTGATAACAATGGTCCCCCATTCTGCTGTAGGTGTACGCGCACGTGGTCTCAGCGAAGGCGGATGTACGGCGCAACATTTCCTATGCCCCACCATGTAGCACACCGCGCCATTCACCTGCACTTCAGTTCACTAAACTACAGACGCTTGTCACCGTTACATTTCAAATTTAATTGTTGGTACTTTAAAAGAAGAGCCTTCTTCTTCCTATTTAGCAGCTAGCAAAGAACTTGAAAAAGTAAATCATTCTACGATCGCCAGATTTGTGAATGAGGGTATTAGAAAAATATTTCCAGAATCTTCTGAAGATGAAAGGGTGTTCGTGCATATTTCAGATGCTGCTCCCTATGTAATCAAAGCCCTCCGAGTATTTTATTCCAATTTGATTCATATGACGTGCTTTGCTCATGGAGTACATCGCCTTGCTGAAGAAGTAAGTCGCATGTTTTTGAATGTAATTGAACTGATTTCATCCACAAAGAAAATGTTTCTAAAGGCCCCTACTCGCATCAAGACCCACAAAGAAAAACTACCAAATGTGCCTTTCCCTCCGGAATCAGTGGTAACTCGTGGGGGTACGTGGGTCGAAACTGTGTTGTTTTACAATGAACATTTCGAGGCTATTAAAGAGGGAGTAAACGACTTCGATAGTGCAGAGGCTTTGGATGTTTGCCAGTGCAAGGAAGCTTTTAATTCTGGTATTAAAAAAGGCATTGCTGTGTTTAGCACCCACATCGATGAAATGGAACTTGAAATGCAATAATTCGTGTAGAATATGAATTAAAAAGGACTCCTTTGTTTTCGTGTTTGGCTTTTATACCTGTTAAGAATTTTAAGCTTTTGTATACAACATAATTACAAAATTTCAGAATATACAACTGTTTCCGTCTTTCCGTTACTGTGTTGTAACAGTATGAACTGGTTTTCTGAACGGATCCAGCAGCTAGGGAGACAAAATACAACTGACTATGCAACATACGTTGTATACATGGAAGCACCCTGGAGATACTAAAAGGTATCAGATAGATTATATAATGGTAAGACACAGATTCAGGAACCAGGTTTTAAATTGTAAGACATTTCCAGGGGCAGATGTGGACTCTGACCACAATCTATTGGTTGTGAAGTGTAGAGTAAAACTGAAGAAACTGCAAAAAGGTGGGAATTTAAGGAGATGGGACCTGGATGAACTGACTAAACCAGAGGTTGTACAGAGTTTCAGGGAGAGCATAAGGGAACAATTGACACGAATGGGGGAAAGAAATACAGTAGAAGAAGAATGGATAGCTTTGAGGGATTAAATAGTGAAGGCAGCAGAGGATCAAATAGGTAAAAAGACGAGGGCTAGTAGAAACCCTTGGGTAACGGAAGAAATATTGAATTTAATTGATGAAAGGAGAAAATATAAAAATGCAGTAAATGAAGCAGGCAAAAAGGAATACAAACGTCTCAAAAATGAGATCGATAGGAAGTGCAAAATGGCTAAGCAGGGATGGCTAGAGGACAAATGTAAGAATGTAGAGGCTTGTCTCACTAGGGGTAAGATAGATACTGCCTACAGGAAAATTAAAGAGACCTATGGAGAAAGGAGAACCACTTGCATGAGTATCAAGAGCTATGATGGAAACCCAGTTCTAAGCAAAGAAGGGAAAACAGAAAGGTGGACGGAGTATATAGAGGGCCTACACAAGGGCGATGTACTTCAGGACAATATTGTGGAAATGGAAGAGGATGTAGATGAAGATGAAATGGGAGATACGATATTGCGTGAAGAGTTTGACAGAGCACTGAAAGACCTGAGTCGAAACAAGGCCCCCGGAGTAGCCAACACTCCATTAGAACTACTGACAACCTTGGGAGAGCTAGTCCTGACGGAACTCTACCATCTGGTGAGCAAGATGTATGAAACAGGCGAAATACCCTCAGACTTCAAGAATAATATAATAATTCCAATCCCAAAGAAAGCAGGTGTTGACAAATGTGAAAATTACCGAACTATCAGTTTAATAAGTCACGGCTGCAAAATACTAAAGCGGATTCTTTACAGATGAGTGGAAAAACTAATAGAAGCCGAGCTCGGGGAAGATCAGTTTGGATTCCGTAGAAATGTTGGAACACGTGAGGCAATACTGACCCTACGACTTATCTTAGAAGCTAGATTAAGAAAAGGCAAACCTACGTTTCTAGCACTTGTAGACTTAGAGAAGGCTTTTGACAATGTTGACTGGAATACGCTCTTTCAAATTCTGAAGGTGGCAGGGGTAAAATACAGGGAGCGAAAGGCTATTTACAATTTGTACAGAAACCAGATGGCAGTTATAAGAGTCGAGGGACATGAAAGGGAAGCAGTGGTTGGGAAGGGAGTGAGACAGGGTTGTAGTCTCTCCCCGATGTTATTCAATCTTTATATTGAGCGAGCAGTGAAGGAAACAAAAGAAAAATTCGGTGTAGGTATTAAAATCCATGGAGAAGAAATAAAAACTTTGAAGTTCGCCGATGACATTGTAATTCTGTCAGACACAGCAAAGGACTTGGAAGAGCAGTTGAATGGAATGGACAGTGTCTTGAAAGGCGGGTATAAGATGAACATCAACAAAAGCAAAACGAGGATAATGGAATGTAGTCGAATTAAGTCGGGTGATGCTGAGGGTATTTGATTAGGAAATGAGACACTTAAAGTAGTAAAGGAGTTTTGCTACTTGGGGAGCAAAATAACTGATGATGGTCGAAGTAGAGAGGATATAAAATGTAGACTGGCAATGGCAAGGAAAGTGTTTCTGAAGAAGAGAAATTTGTTAACATCGAGTATAGATTTAAGTGTCAGGAAGTCGTTTCTGAAAGTATTTGTATGGAGTGTAGCCATGTATGGAAGTGAAACATGGACAATAAATAGTTTGGACAAGAAGAGAATAGAAGCTTTTGAAATGTGGTGATACAGAAGAATGCTGAAGATTAGGTGGGTAGATCACGTAACTAATGAGGAGGTATTGAATAGGATTGGGGAGAAGAGAAGTTTGTGGCACAACTTGACTACAAGAAGGGATCGGTTGGTAGGACATGTGTTAAGGCATCAAGGGATCACCAATTTAGTATTGGAGGGCAGTGTGGAGGGTAAAAATCATAGAGGGAGACCAAGAGATGAATATATTAAGCAAATTCAGAAGGTACTGGGAGATGAAGAAGCTTGCACAGGACAGAGTAGCATGGAGAGCTGCATCAAACCAGTCTCAGAACTGAAGACCACAACAACAACATGCAACATACAACTGAGTATGCGAGAAGCGGTCTAATTCTAAACCAATTCCAACATATCTGAATGTCTGACCTTGAGTCCGTTTATTGTTACTGCAAAGAAAGCCTTCATTGGGAACTTAAGTCGCTTAAAATGAGTGGGTAGCTCGACTGCGGTCTTCGGCATACTTGATATGAGGGAGGCCTTTCTAGCTGCTGGATCCGTGAGGATAATGTCTGACCTTGAGTCTGTTTATTGTTACTGCAAAGAAAGCCATCATTGGGAACTTAAGTCACTTAAAATGAGTGGGTAGCTCGACTGGGGTCTTTGGCATACTTGATATGAGGGAGGCCTTTCTAGCTGCTGGATCCGTGAGGATAATAGCTTCAATTGAATTGTCTCGCTAGCCTGATTAGATAGAACTTTCCTAACATACATAACAACATATCTGAATGTCTGACCTTGAGTCCGTTTATTGTTACTGCAAAGAAAGCCTTCATTGGGAACTTAAGTCGCTTAAAATGAGTGGGTAGCTCGACTGGGGTCTTCGGCATACTTGATATGAGGGAGGCCTTTCTAGCTGCTGGATCCGTGAGGATAATAGCTTCAATTGAAAGTCGCTTAAAATGAGTGGGTAGCTCGACTGGGGTCTTCGGCATACTTGATATGAGGGAGGCCTTTCTAGCTGCTGAATCCGTGAGGATAATGTCTGACCTTGACTCCGTTTATTGTTACTGCAAAGAAAGCCTTCATTGGGAACTTAAGTCGCTTAAAATGAGTGGGTAGCTCGACTGGGGTCTTCGGCATACTTGATATGAGGGAGGCCTTTCTAGCTGCTGGATCCGTGAGGATAATAGCTTCAATTGAAAGTCGCTTAAAATGAGTGGGTAGCTCGACTGGGGTCTTCGGCATACTTGATATGAGGGAGGCCTTTCTAGCTGCTAGATCCGTGAGGATAATAGCTTCAATTGAATTGGGAACTTAAGTCGCTTAAAATGAGTGGGTAGCTCGACTGGGGTCTTCGGCATACTTGATAGGTTTCTGTTAAGACCGACTGCGAGAAAGAAAACAAACCATCACATTGTTGTGAATACAATTTTTGTGTAAAATTATACATACGGAGAAACAATATACATAGGAGAAACAATTTGTCTAAATATTTAAATTCCCTGCTATCGCACTTAAAACCGACTACGAGGAATAAAACGAAACCGCACATTTTCACAGCACAGCGTTTTCTTTCTCGAAGTCGGTTTTAACAGAAAAGCTGTACAGTGTTGTTTATTAGAGTCCCGTGTAAAAATACAGTATAAGTAAATCAATCAAGAAATTTTCAAGACTTTTGCTACCAGCTTTCCCCAGTATCTGTCAGAACGTTTATTTGAGTATTGTGTTAAAATTTGAAGAAAATCAGTCAAGAACTTTTCGATATTTTTGGAAACAACGTTTCCGCTTTATATATTAGTATAGGTTAATGTTGTTCATGATGTCGGTCAGCAAACCATCATCAGACAACATTTCAGGCAGAGGTGACCATGGTTTCGAGGTAACGCCCAGTGGTATCAGTCCCATGCTGAACGAGTTCCACTCGTGAAAGCATTGCAAGCACCAACTTCCAGAAGAATTAAATTCGTATCTATTAAAGACAAGGTTTATCAACACTTTTTACCCACCATTTTTTGCACTATAGTTCCTTCAATACAAGTATAAAACTCCTAAATCTCACCACACATATGTCGGAATCGTTCCTTGCCCATTCCTGTTCAAATGAGATAGTGTTTAGTCCCAAACAAACACAGTATGGAAGAAATAATAGTCTCCTTTTCTACACCATAACACAAGTACGTGTATCTGACAAGCAATTTATCTTCGTTGCTAATGTCTACCCCAGTGGTCGCCAGAAAGAGGCCCGCGGCCATATGTGGCCCGAATCAAGTTTTCCCGCAGCTCGCGCTCTCAGCCGTATTTTATAATAATATGCATCAAGCAATTAACAGGCATATCCGGAAACGTGAACTAAGGTTAAGAGCTTCTTAAGAGCGCATTTTTCTTGCTCAGTAACAAATAAGAATAGTCAGAGACAGCAATATTTTAAGATCTGCTTAATTTTCGTTGACGTCGGTGAATTCGGCCCTGAGCTAATTAAAATTTGCTGCTTCCGTCAGGGACAGAGTGGTATGTAGCGCGGCCACTGGAGGGTTAATCGTAGTGAGAGGCGGAGCATTTCATTGTCTGTCTTCGAATGCTGACAGCTGACGAGCGCGCGCAACTAGCGCCGCTCAGCTGCTACGGTGCAAACGTCAAACCAAAACAATACGAATTCGTGACTGAGGATTATAAAGACGGTCATCTTCAAATGTAGTATATGTTAAAATGAAATCAAATTAAGGCTGTTGTACCACATGCAACCAGCAAAAGAAAAATGCCATTCAAAACATTTAGTAAACATTAGTGATCGTGTCTCATATTGCGGTAAAAGTGGCCGTTACATATTTTTTGCCCTGAACAGCGCTGCTACCTGCCGAGAAGTGGTCGGTTTAATTCTAACTTACATCGGCGTTGTTCTCAGTGAGAATGACGGAGAAAGCTTGTTCTGTTCTGTTTTTAGTAAAAGCGTTTTTGTTTTTGAGTCGTTTATTTATATTCTTGTTATCTCACTTGTACGGAGAGCAATAATATTTAGGATAAATTTTTTCACCATATCAATGTCTGAATAATATCTTCTTCGTTATTTACTTTAGTTTGATAGTTCTGTGGATCACGAATGCCAACATGGTCGGGAGAAGTGTCCGCACTACTCGATACTTCTAAAATAAAACACACATAATACAACAGCAATAACTGACTTCTAAACCTTTCATACACAAAGCTATCATTCGCCTTTCTATTCCTTTGTGACAATTTTGAATTAATTAAGTTATATTACTGAAAACCGTCTGTGTTGTGTTATATTTTTCCTTAAAACAATCGTAAGCGGTCTGCTGTAGTGACCGTTAGGTATTCTTTCAAAAACTAGAGCTGAAGAGGCCTAGAAAATGTGCCCGGAGATAAAAAAACATAGTATCCTGTTGTGATGCCACTGGCCACAATACCCATTAGGTAGCGAAAGTTTGAGTACGTAAGCCTTCAGAAAAATGCACATAGTTCCAATATATTATTCCCCCCCCCCCCCCGTCCTTCCCATTCCCTAAGCGGCCCGACGAGTTGTCGCCTTAACAACGTCAATATTGGCTGACAACCACTGGGCTATCCGAATGTGAGAAGCGAAGATTGTAAGACTTGTGACTCTCGGAAGTACACCTGCATCCACACCCTGAAAAGCATTGTCGACTGCAAGGCAGAGGGTGCCTAGCACTGTTATCATATATTGAGCTTCCTTCCCGTTCTGTTCGCGTATGGTCAGCAGATCGAGAGTCTGCTTAAATGAATCTGCGCACGCTGTATTTAGTCGAATCTTGCCTTTGCGTTACGTAGGCGGTTGCAGTATTTTCCTAGATTGCTCAATAAATATTGATTGCTGAGAGACTTCGTAAGTAGGCTTTGGCCGGATACCTGGTGTCTATCAACAAGTTCCGTCCAATTCAGGTTTTCGGCATTTCCACGACGCTCTCGCTCGACTGAAACAAACCTGTTCGTGGTGTGGGTCCAACACACTTGAGCAGCATCTTACGATGGGTCGCACTGGTGTTTCGTAAACAATCTCCTTTGTAGACGTACTGCATTTCCCCAGTATGCTACAAATTATCGAACTTTGCGGGCTGCTTTAACTACAATCGAATTTATATGATCATTCCACTTCATATCCAAAGAAATAGTTTCGCCCATGTATTTGTATGCGTAGACTGATCAGTTGTGCTTAATTGATATTGTCTTTTCTGAAGTGCATGATTTAACATTTCTGAACGCAACATGCCATTTTTCAAGCCTTGCTCTACTTTGAAATCCTGCCAAGATCTGACTGAATATTTGTGCAACTTTTTTCTGATAGTACTTCATTACAGATAACAGGAAAACGTTACTATTAATATTGTCTACCACGTCATTAATGGTCAGCAAAGGTTCCAGTGCACTCCCTTGAGGAACTCCTGAAGTTATTTACACATCTGTCGATGACTCTCCATCCGAGATAAAGTGCTGTGCCGTCCCTACAAGAACATTCTCAATCCAATCACAAATTTCTTTTAGTACTCCATGCGATCGTAGTTGCATTAACGAGCTTTGGCGTGGAACTTGCTGACATGCACTATCCGTGTGAGTGCTCGCGAAGGCCAGTGTCGGTCGATATCAATCAAATACCTCTGCTCGACCTGGTAACAAGACAAGTGTTGTGTAACTTTCGCAAGAGCCCGTTAACGCACTTGATTAGGGATCAGCCGCCCACGGCCGGCTGCGAGGAGATGAATGAACGACAGCTCGGCTTATCAGCCGCTGCGCACGCTACCTATGTGATTCTGAGAACGCTTCAGAGAAGTGTTAGGGACTTGCGTAAGGGAACGATAAGTTTCGAGACTCCCCGATGTAACTCTCCAAACGTTGCGTCCCTCTCGGCGTACCAGCGACAGATAACCGCCCAGCACCCCCAGAAACGCGACGACAAGGGACACTTGTGGACGCTACCGGAAGTGATTCGAGGCAAAAACAAACGTGGCAGATCTCAAAACTGGTTGCAACGGTCTTCCGACGCTTCGACTCTGGTTACATCTTGTTTCCACAGCTTTGCGAGTACGGGCTGTAACACACACGGACTAGCAAGTTCTCTGCCGCCGCCCGTGAAAGGTTCGGCGATCGCCGCGTGATATCCCATCGCTGTGCTGCATACACTATACCGTACTGTTTGGGATGCCATCCATTTACGTCGTGTTCCTATGTTCACACTCCGAAAATGCGTCTATGACAGTGTTAACGAGTCGTCTTTGTTGACAGTAACTAACTCCGTGGCTGTGCTCTTGGATTATCCGACTTGAAATAACCCTAAGTCTTTTCGTTAGTTGTTAGTTCTCAGAACAAAGGTGGGTGAGAAAAGTTGTGAGACCGACAACACTGCGAGCGACCTGGCAACTACACTCCTGGAAATGGAAAAAAGAACACATTGACACCGGTGTGTCAGACCCACCATACTTGCTCCGGACACTGCGAGAGGGCTGTACAAGCAATGATCACACGCACGGCACAGCGGACACACCAGGAACCGCGGTGTTGGCCGTCGAATGGCGCTAGCTGCGCAGCATTTGTGCACCGCCGCCGTCAGTGTCAGCCAGTTTGCCGTGACATACGGAGCTCCATCGCAGTCTTTAACACTGGTAGCATGCCGCGACAGCGTGGACATGAACCGTATGTGCAGTTGACGGACTGTGAGCGAGGGCGTATAGTGGGCATGCGGGAGGCCGGGTGGACGTACCGCCGAATTGCTCAACACGTGGGGCGTGAGGTCTCCACAGTACATCGATGTTGTCGCCACTGGTCGGCGGAAGGTGCACGTGCCCGTCGACCTGGGACCGGACCGCAGCGACGCACGGATGCACGCCAAGACCGTAGGATCCTACGCAGTGCCGTAGGGGACCGCACCGCCACTTCCCAGCAAATTAGGGACACTGTTGCTCCTGGGGTATCGGCGAGGACCATTCGCAACCGTCTCCATGAAGCTGGGCTACGGTCCCGCACACCGTTAGGCCGTCTTCCGCTCACGCCCCAACATCGTGCAGCCCGCCTCCAGTGGTGTCGCGACAGGCGTGAATGGAGGGACGAATGGAGACGTGTCGTCTTCAGCGATGAGAGTCGCTTCTGCCTTGGTGCCAATGATGGTCGTATGCGTGTTTGGCGCCGTGCAGGTGAGCGCCACAATCAGGACTGCATACGACCGAGGCACACAGGGCCAACACCCGGCATCATGGTGTGGGGAGCGATCTCCTACACTGGCCGTACACCACTGGTGATCGTCGAGGGGACACTGAATAGTGCACGGTACATCCAAACCGTCATCGAACCCATCGTTCTACCATTCCTAGACCGGCAAGGGAACTTGCTGTTCCAACAGGACAATGCACGTCCGCATGTATCCCGTGCCACCCAACGTGCTCTAGAAGGTGTAAGTCAACTACCCTGGCCAGCAAGATCTCCGGATCTGTCCCCCATTGAGCATGTTTGGGACTGGATGAAGCGTCGTCTCACGCGGTCTGCACGTCCAGCACGAACGCTGGTCCAACTGAGGCGCCAGGTGGAAATGGCATGGCAAGCCGTTCCACAGGACTACATCCAGCATCTCTACGATCGTCTCCATGGGAGAATAGCAGCCTGCATTGCTGCGAAAGGTGGATATACACTGTACTAGTGCCGACATTGTGCATGCTCTGTTGCCTGTGTCTATGTGCCTGTGGGTCTGTCAGTGTGATCATGTGATGTATCTGACCCCAGGAATGTGTCAATAAAGTTTCCCGTTCCTGGGACAATGAACTCACGGTGTTCTTATTTCAATTTCCAGGAGTGTATATATAGTAGACTGTTGGTTCCAAACCTCGGGATAATTACCTCCTGAGGGGTCAAATGAAATCTTCTGATGAATACAAACTAAACGATTAGGTCTGTTTCAGTCACGGAAGTAAATTATTTTCTAATGATCATTACTATCATCACAATTTTGTAAGACTCTAATATTGATTATATAAATTATCAATAATTACGTTTCCTCAATTAGTAGTATTAATGCGGTGGAGGTTACGAGTTCCTCACATAGTCCAAGCACTATACACATTTGTTGTGCTCTGTCCGCACGTCGCTGATGATGAAAGTGCGACATATACGTAACAAAACCTAAATATCTCAAGCACATTTCTTCTCTAAGTTGTAGGTAGTACCTACAATAGTCCAGCAATGGCTTCGTTACTCGTTTCGAAACAGATACATGAATTACTTAACAGCGCGACACAGCAGTAGCTACATAAGGGCTACTATAGTGTTGTACACTGTATTATTATTATTGGCGTGGTCAGACACACCATATTAACAGCCCGAAGTCTTCCAATTTCCGCCAGTTCAGAAGAAAGGAGTGCAGCGATGAAGTGACTTATTTACTGTACTTACTGTATGTAAATCACTTCATCGTTGCACTCCTTTCTTCTGAACTGGCGGAAATTGGAAGACTTCGGGCTGTTAACACGGTGTGTCTGACTACACCGCCGGCCGGGGTGGCCAAGCGGTTAAAGGCGCTACAGTCTGGAACCGCGCGACCGCTACGGTCGCAGGTTCGAATCCTGCCTCGGGCATGGATGTGTGTGATGTCCTTAGGTTAGTTAAGTTTAAGTAGTTCTAAGTTCTAGGGGACTGATGACCTTAGAAGTTAAGTCCCATAGTGCTCAGAGCCATTTCTGACCACACCAATAACAATATTACCGTAGCTACTGCTGTCTCGCACTGTTAAGTAATTCATGTATCTGTTTCGAAACGACTAACGAAGCAATTTCTGGACTACTGCAGGTACTACCTACAACTTAGAGAAGAAACTTTCTTGAGATATTTAGCGTTTGTTACTTATATGTCGCACTTTTATCATCAGCGATGTACGGACAAAGCACAACATGTGTGTGTAGTGGGTGGACTATGTGAGGAACTCGTAACTTTCATCGCCAGTGTTCCAAGAAAAGTCTTTCATTCTAGAGTTTAGTTAGGTGCTAAAGTTGGTGATAATGGATAATGTGGGTGGCGGGGGGAGGGAGGGGCGACAGACGGCAGTGTAGGACACACATTTTAATTGTGGTTGCTTGTGCAGGTCAAGGAAGTGATGCAATGGAGAAAGGAGTAATGCAAGGGAAGTATGTTTTGTGTAAGTGTCTACCCTCACTGTGGATTGTTAGCTTTCTTATCTCAGAAGTAGTTGTTGGTAGCACTTGCAATGCACCATGAATTCCTTCGTCATTTATTCTAACACACACACAGTTTAGTTTGGTGCTACAGTTGGTGATAATGTGGGGGAGGGGGGCAACACACGGCAGGACGGGTGGGGGAGGTCTGGGACTACTGGGACTACTGTTGTAGACCGATGTGTTCGTCCCTTTCAGAGGTTCAATCCGAGTTTTATCTCCGTACATCCGTCACGTGATTTCTGAGAGCGCAGTCAGTGAAGTTGTGTTTTTGGGTGCAGTGGAATATAGTGCAACGTTATGCTATCAAGTTTTGTGTTAAACTTGGGGAATCTGCGAGTGAAGAGTTGAAACAGTCCCATGGGCAAAATTCCTTATGGAGAGTACAAGTTTTTCGCTGGCACGAATCATTTTCGGACGGCCGAGAACACGTTGAAGATGAACCTCGCTCAGCGAGACATTCAAATTCAAAAACCGACGAAAACGTCGAAAGTGTGCGTGCTCTTATGAGATCAGACCAAGAGTTTTGCAAAGATGTTCTTGAAAGGCTCAGGAAAAAGGTAATCGAGTGAAACCGAACACTGCAGGCAAAGAGGATGCTGCATCACGACAACGCCTCATGACGCACGGCCTCTTCCATCACGGAATTTTTGATCTCAAAAGGCTTTCTTATTGACTTGTTGTGACATTTTTCTTCTCCCGGAATTGAAAAATCTTTTACAATGGGACTCTGGAAAACATTCAGAAGAATGTGACCGACATGTGAAGGCGCTACCAGTTGACACTTTTCAGCAGCTGCTACCAAGATTGCGAACAACGACTCTGCCTCTGTGTAGCTGCCGAAGAAATCTACTTTGAAGGGAACAATATTGTTTGAAAAAGACGAAACTTTGTTAGACAAAAAACAGTCTCATTACTTCTCTGACGCACCTCGTATGTACCTATCAGAAGTTTGGGTTAGGTGAAGCAAATCGGACCAATGATTCGTTTTCGCAAACCACATCCACGTGTTCACATAATGCACACGCTCCTGGTGTAATAGATGAGTGTTTTCATAACCTCAATTGTCCAGCGACTTCATTTACCCTAGTAAACGCAACCATACTTCATCAGAAAAGACAGTATTTCAAGATCAATCTCTCCATCGTGCACAGACTGAAATAGCTAGTTGCAGTGCTGCTGTCGAGCGATTTCTGAGTTGGTCAGACCCCGAATTACCGTTACTTTGTGTGGTTTCATTTTGCACAGCCCTATGACAGACACTGCTGACACAACCAGTGTGGAGTGCTCAACGGTGCAAGCATTAGCTCTGACTTCTTTCCGACGCCACTCCACAGTCGTCTCGTTCTGATATGCCGCCCGTCAAAGTCCGTGTAACGGGCCGGGCCGTGTGGAATGATGAGACCCCCGCCGCGGTGCTAGTTACCCCGCCGTACGCGAGACACACTGTACTTTGCACGACTTTCCAATGATTTGAGGTAAGGTGCACCATAAAAATTCACGCCTTGTACGAGATTATCGGCTGGCCACGCTAAAGAAAATGTGTCGTCTCCAACGAAAGTCTTTCGACAGGCAATGGTTTCAACACCAGTAAATGTTATGACACAATAGCAAGCCAGATTCCGTAAAAAAAGTTAACTAACGTGACAACTCCCAAAGTTTAACAATGTTCTTCAACGCCACGTTAAAAGGGGGGGGGGGGAGGGAGAGGTCGTGAGGGGGGGCTAAGGGGCGCACAGGAACTTACGCTACTGTTCCTTCACTCTGTCTTTTTCTCTGAAAGAAATTTATTGCGCACAGGAACTTACGCTACTTTTCCTTCACTCTGTCTTTTTCTCTGAAAGAAATTTATTGCGCACAGGAACTTACGCTACTTTTCCTTCACTCTGTCTTTTTCTCTGAAAGAAATTTATTGCGCCGATAAAAAAAAGTTATTTCATCTGCTAGCCAGAGCAAAAAAATAGGTATTAAGTAACCGAAGCGATCAGTACGTAGAGACAATTTCTACAGCTCCAAACATAAATTTTCGACTAAAAATAAGCAATCAGTAGAGTAAAGGCAGAGATTTGCTGATACCTACCACCGAACTGTAGGCCACTTTTGTATCATTTTGCATTCTGCGTAAAAATGCCAACTTCCAGACAAGCTACTATTCCAGTCATGTATTAGAAGATTTTCTAAATCTGACATGTGCCACATCATCAGAGTACATCATTGTATTGTATGCTGAACAACAGACGAAACCTTTACATAAAAAATTTGAAACTGCAATTTTAAATTCTGTCAAATGAAGACTTTTTTCTAACGCATCTTGGTGTTTCTTTACAATCCCCAGTACGGATTCCCGACCCAGCACAATTACGCCGATGCGTTGTTTACGCACATAAATTACAGCGTCACCTCTGATGACAGCAACAGCGTATTAGCAAAACAAACTGTCACCGTTTATCCTGATAGGGATATTAATTCTATTACTTCATATATGTTTCTACGTAGAGAAGGTGAAATGGGAAGTGTGAGTATTGTAACATATATGATCTCACCTAAGCACTACTACGCACTTTTCAGTCAAACTAAATGATCTAAATGACGAGACACTTTGCAAAGCAAAACTAAAATCACGCTCTTTCAATATACGCTGAACAGTGACACACTTATAATTCGACATTAAAAAGATTCATATCTTTGGAAGTATATAGTTTCAAATATGTTGTTCGACTATTATACTGGACCGTGGTCAGCTGATATTGCAGCTGTTACTGTGACGGAGCCCCGACGCATGCACAGACCTGCTTCGGTATTGATCTTTTCCAGCTGCGCGGCTAGAATGCAGCTGCATGGGGAAGCTTCTCTCTAAATCTTCTCCTGTGTGTGTACCACCATGCCACTACTACCCAAGCGAACAGATGGAAAGTGGTGGCTGTAAGATGCTTCCTCTTAACCAGATTACGTCATTTTAGACGTTTGCGCGCGCACACACACACACACACACACAAACACACACGCATCCGCACACGTAGATTCATGAGGAATACCAGTAAGTGAAGATTGTCGAAGGAGACCACAACAATAAGCCACAAATACTTTTGAAAAGATTTTATTTTATTGCCCTACCGTTTCGAACAGCTATGCCCATCTCCCGAGGCTACATTTACTTTTGTGGCACAGGCCTTGTGAATGTCTTCAGTGACACTGTAATTGATGTACGTCTGCATAATCTATTCACTTACCGTGCTCCAAAACAATCATTCTACATTTATAGAATATGCATTAGTCTTTTAACCGATTTAGATCTGAATTTGCACAACGTTATAAGTATTGAGTCTCACAGCGGCACAACACGTCAGATTGTTCAAAAATTGTATTTGTAGGCGGTTGGGTTTCGTTCATCTAATTTTATTGCAGATTAAAAAAAACAGTTATACGAATGGCCTGCATGTAGCGATGTTTTCACAGTGAAAATGTACGTCATTAATAAACCTACTGACACGCTCCAAAACATAGCGAGTTGTCGTGATGTGATGTACAGAACACGCAAAATACTAAACTTCCGCGTGAAACATCCACTGCTCAAAGTCAATGCAGCAGACTGAAAAGTTGGGTACGCGAGAAAACAGACCCTCTTCTTTAGGACTTCTTGCTGATCAAATTTAATGTAATAAGAGTCAGGGCGTTCAATTAAAATCAGTAGGACTTTTTTTAACTAATAGCGCACGTATCGCATCACTGCATCCGACATGTTTTTGCCATACTAACGGTACTGACAGATACCTCCGACAAGCTTACACAGCTTTACATCTACGCAGCTAAATGTTCCACTCACAAGTGCCGCGATGGGCAAACTTGGCCTTTCACCAAGTGAGCGATAGGTGGCGAAACATAAAAGCAACTTGCACATTTCACAAATGTCCGTTGACTGTTAACTGCTACGCCTGTACTACATTTCGAATGTGCGCTGATGAGTTGTCCAGCTTTTATTCTGACTTCCTGTAGACGTTTCCAGTCCCCTTGGAAAGTACCCTTCAACTGCTCGTCTCTGCGAAGTGTTCACTGTCCAATTGCGACATACCGCACAGATACTGAATTGGGACTGCAAACGAAACCCAAAGACAGGAATATACTGCAGTGACGTATTTCATGCAAACATAAAAAAAAATCATGGCAGCTAGTACAGAATACATATTGCATTGTTCTAAATGTTTCAGGTGTAGTGTTCGTACGAAATGTAACGGATGAAAGGAGACTCCAAGCGCTATGAAGCTGCTTCATAGGCTTAATTTCTCATCAGGTATCGGTAACTACTGTCCTAGGATTGTTACAAGGCAGGAATTGTTTTTCCTTTACAGTCATTTTGCAATGGATATTTTCATATATCTATGGGACACAGTCTCCGAGAAAAAGTTCGGATTCCGAATTGTAATCTCCTGGAATACGAAATACAACTATTTATTTATCTTTTCTCTCTGCCAGGGACCACCTGCAAAAAACCGAGTGGTCACTGATGACTCACTGCACATACAGTTCACAGATATCGGTACAATTTTTTTAATCTAACATAGGGATCGAGAGGTTTGCTGTAATAGCAGTAAGGGCGTTTGTGCGCAATATTCTAACGGAAAGGGCAACGCTATTCTTCTATGATGAATAACAGAAGTGTACGGCAAAGATCAACTAGTTTGATTTGAAAATCTATAAATATAGCGCATCGTTTCTCTACTTTTTTCTCTTGTGTGCGAGGCTTATCAAAATTTGAACCTATAGAAGAGTCCGCACGTTTCAGTTAGCATATGATGTAGTCACTTTTAAATTGGCCCACGGCATTGCCCTAAAATTCCGTGACGTCGTATACTTGCAAAGGTTCTGTGCATCTAGAAGCTTGAACAGCAACCTGCACCAAAATAGCAAATCGCTGCCTCAGACTACATCTCATTTTCATACGCTAAGAATATCTATATGTGAAAAAAAAATAGAAAAAAATAAGCGGAAATAACCGCGTAGTGGAGATGTGGCAGTTTAATCTGTCTATTTACTGTCTCCTTAAGACCAAACTATGCAACTCTCAACAGACATTCCGCAGGCACTCCCGTCGCATACAGCAACACTTACACGACACAGTTACATCCATACATCCAGGAATGCAGTTTTCGCACATATTTTTTGCGAACTAACAGACACACTGACAATCATGCAAACATCCATACGCGGACAAATGTCACAATCACACTGTTTGCCTAAGCAAATACACAAGACAACACTTGAGGAACCACACGACTGACAACTGTTTTTTTACATTTTCACGGCAATATCCGCCGTGCACTCTCTCGTTTCTAATCCGCAGCGCAGGACAGCGTCACGACGCTGACTTGGCGCCTCTCGTTCCCGGACGGAAATGACGGCGGCACGGCGAGGCATAAATTGAGAAAAATCACAGCCGCTACTAAGCAATTTGAGCGTCGTTTAGCACCCATTGGGATAGTACGGCAGGGAGTGCCCCTTTTCCCGCGCGCTAACGCAAGCCGCGGCCAGCTCCCGCTATCGACCGCATCCGTCTGTCCTCCGCCCGGCCAGATGGTGGGGGCCGGCCGGTGGAGGGGGCAGGTGGGCGGCGCGGGCTCCCGGGGTGGGGACCGCCCCTCTACCGAGCGCGCGCTCTCTGTCTGGTCTGACGTCACTGCAGTGACGCTGCCGTGATGACGGCGCGGCCGGCCAATAGCGGCGCCGCTTCGATCCCTCAGCTGCTACGGCTCACTTCCCCGCCGGCCGTTACGTCACACAGCGTCTGACGTCACGGGCCGGTCTCTGAAGGCGGTGTTTTATAATAGGGTTAGAGGGCCGGTGCGAGAGCCAGTCTCGTGCGATACTTGTCACGGTGCGGACGCGCGCTGCCGTACAGCGGTGCACCCACAGAGGGACACAGTTACTAGCCAGCCGCGCCGCAACTGGACAGTCAGCCACGGCGGATCGCACCGGCAGTGAGTGAGAGGCGAACGCGACGCGACAGGCAGAGTGCAGCGTGCTGGAGCAGTCGCAACAGCAGCAGTCTCCACAGCCGCCGTCTCCGCCCCCACGAGCGTCTCCGCCCCCGGCGCCTACGCCGCCGCCGCCGCCCCCGGAGCCGACTTCGCCGTCGCCGCCAGGTGGGTGGTGAGCCGCCTTGCCGCCGGTTCGCGGCGGCGCGACCTGCCCCGACAGTGAAAGTGCTGTGACAGAAACACCACCCCTCAGACCTCCCAGCCCAGCCAGAAACACACAAACGTAGCCGTTGCGGCCTATGCCGGTTCTGTCCTATGTCGGATAACGCTACCACGTACTGTTCCGTGCGACAGTGCCCGGGGTGTGGGGGGATATCTCGGTCAGGATGATGCTCGGAAGACATGCGAACGACAACGTGCTCCCACCACAGCAAATGCTACGACAGCAACAACAACAGTCAGCAAGGTGTCCACGACATCAACGCTGCAGCGTTCTTTAGTAAGTCTGGCCCATGTACAGAAATGGTTTTTGTTTTGCTCTCTCTCTCTGTCTCTCTCTCTGTCTTTGCTTGCTGAGTGAGAAAAGGAAACACTAACATACACCTGTGCACTGACCACTCCCGTTTCACGTCCAGAGCACCTTGTGCTAACTAACAAACACACCCAGCATGAACAGGGCCGAGAATCCGGTGTATCACAACACGAACTCACTGCTGCTAAAATGTCAGTAAATCCGCTTTAACCGCACGTATGCCTCTCAGATTGGGCTGTAAATATTACTTTATTAAGAGGTGTAGAGGATACAGGAGGTTTTTTTTTTTTTTGGGACTACCGTTTATTGATCATTCGTCGAGTGTGCCGACAGTGTCACCGAGTGGATTCGTTCGGAGCTGTTTTCTGAGCGATTAGAAAGTGCCTGTTCTCGCCTCGGAGGCCAGAAGTGTACTGCAGCTGGGCAGACGCCGCCCGCCGCCAGCCTTAACGGTACAGTGGCGACGCCGCGCGGAGAGAAAGTGTAGTGGACCGTGCTGGTGTCGGTGGTGGTGGCAGTGCCGGTCTGGTGATGGTGGAGGAGGAGCGACAGAACCGGTACCACACGCCCGGCCGGCGCCAAGAAAAGCTGTCGCGCCGCCCGCCCTCCGGATGACTGACGACCGTCTTGACTGAAGGGGACCCACCAAACGAATTGTTTCGCCGGCCAACAAAAACCGCTTGGCGATCTCAATCGTCCGCTGCCGGTGTTACCGAAACTTTTTTTCGACCCGTGGGCTTCCTGTCCGCTCGCTCCGGCACGCCGACGGCCGCCTCGTGTTTATAAATACGCCGGCGCATTTTCGTTTCCCGTGCGTTATTTTCCGCGCGACGCTGGCCGAACGCAGCGTGTCCTCACGTGGCCCGGCTGTGACGCGCTGCCGCTGACGTAACCCCGACGCTCCATCTTCCCCTGCCTCCTCCTCTTTTTTTTCGCCGCAGGCGCCGCGAACACTTTACGGGAGATCCCGTAATTGCTTGCGTCACTCGTGACGTCAATCCACGCCCATGCGCCACGTGACGTCATGCGGGCGCATCAGGGAATTGATCCGGCGGGGTGACGTCATTGCGGGCTATCTCAGTCTTCCCGTCCGCGTCTCTCTCGCACAACCGCGTTCTGTCTTTATCTCGCTCGGTAACGCGACCGCAGCGCTTCCCAGCGGCAGCTGCCGAAAGCTCAGCCTTCGCCACCGCCGATACGCGCAAACCTGTGAGCAACCTTCCATGTAAACTAATCCGTGTTTCTTTCAGGCAGACAATTAGCGATCGCATCAATCTAATCCATGTCTGTTCCGTAATACATCATAATTTTAACAAATACGTCAAAAGTAACCCCTCACAATGCTTCCCGTCTATCTGTTCTAGTATTGTCAGCAAGAGATGTATAACCGGCTTGCTTGGGCCAGTTGTCTCTACACAGTGTTGCGACAGAGGGAAAAAGTTAAGTGAAGAAACGGTAAAAGGGATGTCTGTAGACAGCACCAGCACAGAAATCCCTCGCACTTGGTAACGAAGAATATCAGTCTGAACGGCAGGTGCTGTCAGGAGAATAAGTTTTTCTCCCGTGGCTTGTTGCCTCCCAGTGAAACTCAGGCAACGCCCCCTGCCCCCACCTTCGATGCGAGTTCAGTGACGCTCAAATCGAGTGACGTCACCACCCGGTTGCAGTCGGTCCCGCTAGGTGGCAGCAGCGGACGCCGTGGAGATAACACCCCGTTATTGGATCAAGAAACCTCACTTCGGGATTATGGTCACCCCGAAGAGATTCGCAAGAGCAAAAAAGTGACTGCAAACTGACTGTTGTGGCCTCAGCTCTCGTATGCTGGTGGTGAATCCTTTGGAGTAAACAACACCGCTAACAACAGTTATGTCTGCTGTTATGGAAAGACCATTCGATTTTCGTCACGCCGAAAAAGAGTGCAGGTCACGTCAGTTAATTGTTATTTAATGACTCAGAAATCATCTGAGTAAAGCGACATCGGATGGCAACTAATGCAACATGCAGCAAGTTAACATTCTAGCTCCCGGTGTGTTAGCATTACGATTTCTAAAATGCATTTATATTTCAACACAGTACTTAAGAAAACTTTGGCTTTTAGGAAGTTGTCGAGTGTACGGCTCCTTCTGTTTGAACGAATATGTTGCTTCTTGTCTTCGTTTTGCTTACATTATTCAAGCCACTCAGAACTGAAGAACTGAATAAATCACAGATTTGCGGTAATACGCGAGCGTTGAATAGATCAGGCTTTTTTTTATTATTCTGCGTACGAAATGAATGACACTGAACGATACAAAAATATCGTTTTATAGGTCTTCCGTTTAATTGTGACTTTTAATTCCAGACATCTTTGCGAATTTTTTATGCTCCGCTTTAACGACATTTACATTTACCTCTCTGGGTTGATGTAATCTCTGCAACTTGTCGAGTTGAACGTTCTTTTACGTATGACTGAAAGCGTACATCTGGTGCGAATTTCTGAAAGTGGAAGCAGAAAAAATTAGTCTTTATTGCAGCCTCTGTTTAGTTCGCGTAATTTTGTCGTACGTGACGAGACTTTGGGTTCGTCGCATTTCTACCAGCGATTTCACCTCCTCCGTGTTCTGCATATAGTCCTGTTTGCCCTCGAGGCAGAATCATCTTGTTTGGCACAATCCGCCCATTTCCATTCGCTATAGCTACTATGCCTCATTCCTGTCTATCGACGTAGCGATGATTTGGCCCTCGGTTCCATTTTCAATTGAGAGACACGTTTGTATTTAGCTTCTCGTCTAATCCACCGTCAAATGCAGTGGATAGGTGTTCGCTGCTTGCCTGTGTTTCGCTGCTGCGTTTCGCCCTTGTAGACCCCAAGTCTGCACAGTTGGTATCAACATAGCTACGTCTATACTTCGCAGACCATTTTACGGTGTGTGGCGGAAGGCAACTCTTGTACCATCACTGCCCCCATTCCCGTCCCACTCACGAATGGAGTGTGGAAATAAAAACTGTCGATACACTTCCGTATGAGTTCTAATTTCTCCGACGTTTTCGTTGTGGTCATTTCGCCAGACATGTGTGGGAGGAAGCACACATTGTCGACTCTTTTTCGAACGTTCGCTCTCGAAACTTCGGCGTAACTTTATCCGTTATACATAAAGCTTCTCTTGCAGTGACTCGCACTGGAGTCTGTTGTGCATCTCCGCAACTGTCTTGCGCTTTTAAATGATTCCACGACGAAACGTAACGCTCCTCTTACGATCTTCTCTACTTTTCTGTTAAACCTATTTGGCAAGGGCTCAGACTAATGAAAAATACTCAAGAACCGGTCGAGCAAGATTCTTGTACGCCACTTCTTTCGCGGACGAATTTCATTTCCTTGAGATTCTTCTCATGATACTGAGCTTGGCATCTGCTTTTCCTACAACTGGTATGTGATCATTCCACTTTAGGTCACCCTGAGCGGTTGCTCCTAAGAGTTTTACTTGGTTCAAATGGCTCTGAGCACTATGAAACTTTACTTCTGTGGTCATCAGTCGCCTAGAACTTAGGACTACTTAAACCTAACTAACCTAAGGACAGCACACACATCCATGCCCGAGGCAGGACTCGAACCTGCGACCGGAGCGGTCGCTCGGTTCCAGACTGTAGCGCCTAGAACCGCACGGCCACTCCCGCCGGCAACAGTTTTACTGTCTTCACTGTTTCCAGTGGAACAGTAACGTATCACTGCGCCTGTTGACGCACAATACGTTATGTTTATTTACGTTCAGGGATAACTGCCAGTCCTGCGCGACGTCTGCGGGTCGTACCTCGCAGCTCAGTGCGTCGCATACTATTTCACTTACGTTTTGTCCATTTGCTGAATGACTGTTAGCAGTTTTTTTTCCAGTTTGTTTACGCATAAGGTAGATGTCGGAATGACCCCTCGAAAAGTACGCGGCCACTTTTCGCACCGACTCCTCTCCGACACGCTCATGTACTCCCTCTGTACTGACCTAATCTTCCTTTCTTCTGAACTAGCGTGTTGCCAACAAGTCTGACAGAATGGTGTACAAAAATGGAACGTGACTGTGAGGCAGTAGTGTTTGTCGCACGGAAACGACGTCCACGGCTGTGACAGGGAGGCAACGGGCAGATTTCCGACGTGGAAATTAATTGGGCTCGGCTGACGGCTGTCCAGACACCGCTGCAGATACGCCTGGAGACGGCAGGTCCTGTTCTTGCGTCCCCCTCCGACATTAATCACCGTGGAATAGCTTTCTGGCGACTCGTTTTCCCGTACTCTTTCTGCGCATTAATTACGCCGCGCGCTGCAGTGTGAGACGCCCCGCTGCCCCAGCACGGAGGCTGCCGCGCAGAGCGTTTTTACTGGGGCTCCGATACGACGGCGGCCGCGTGGCGACACACATTAAAAAGCCACGTGCGGGCATTACTCCGCTTTTACGCGAGCCGCAGCCACTGTTCCGCGCTGCGAATAAAAGGCGCGCGCTTATTTCGAGGCCCGTAAAGTGTGTCTGCACAAGTGGGTCCGTTCCACGGCTCTGCGGACACACACCAGAGTCGCTGAAACCAGCTTTCGCTTTTCTCTGGATTTCCTTCAGTCCACCCACAAATGTCGGGAAGCCTCAATGCTGATTTTTTCTCAAATCAGAGATTTGACAATATCCTTTAAATGTTCAGAAACGTGAAATCGTGTCGCTCTCAAAACAAAAACACATAGTGTACTTTGACTACAAAGTCACTGAATCACAAGTCTACATCTACATCTACATGATTACTCTGCAATTCACATTTAAGTGCTTGGCAGAGGGTTCACTGAACCACAATCATACTATCTCTACCATTCCACTCCCGAACAGCGCGCGGGAAAAACGAACACCTAAACCTTTTTGTTCGAGCTCTGATTTCTCTTATTTTATTTTGATGATCATTCCTACCTACGTAGGTTGGGCTCAACAAAATATTTTCGCATTCGGGAGAGAATGTTGGTGACTGAAATTTCGTAAATAGATCTCACCGCGACGAAAAACGTCTTTGCTTTAATGACTTCCATCCCAACTCGCGTATCATATTTGCCACACTCTCTCCCCTATTACGTGATAATACAAAACGAGCTGCCCTTTTTTGCACCCTTTCGATGTCCTCTGTCAATCCCACCTGGAAAGGAACCCACACCGCGCAGCAATATTCTAACAGAGGACGAACGAATGTAGTGTAAGCTGTCTCTTTAGTGGACTTGTTGCATCTTCTAAGTGACCCGCCAATGAAACGCAACCTTTGGCTCGCCTTCCCCACAATATTATCTATGTGGTCTTTCCAACTGAAGTTGTTCATAATTTTAACACCCAGGTACTTAGTTGAATTGACGGCCTTGAGAATTGTACTATTTATCGAGTAATCGAATTCCAACGGATTTCTTTTGGAACTCGTGTGGATCACCTCACACTTTTCGTTATTTAGCGTCAACTGCCACCTGCCACACCATACAGCAATCTTTTCTAAATCGCTTTGCAACTGATACTGGTCTTCGGATGACCTTACTAGACGGTAAATTACAGCATCATCTGCGAACAACCTAAGAGAACTGCTCACCCAGGTCATTTATATAGATCAGGAACAGCAGAGGTTCCAGGACGCTTCCCTGAGGAACACCTGATATCACTTCAGTTTTACTCGATGATTTGCCCTCTATTACTACGAACTGCGACCTTCCTGACAGGAAATCACGAATCCAGTCGCACAACTGAGGCGATATCGCATAGGCCCGCAGCTTGATTAGAAGTCGCTTGTGAGGAACGGTGTCAAAAGCTTTCCGCAAATCTAGAAATACGGAATCAACTTGAGATCCCCTGTCGATAGCGGCCATTACTGTCTGGAGTCGGTCATCTCATACAAATACCTGGTTATAACATGTGTAGCGATATTAAATGAACAGTCACATAATACTGTTGTACTGTAGTGAACGTGTACCAAATAGGGCTAACATGGGATAATATTATATAAAGGAAAGGTCTCAAGCTGGTTTCACGCATGAAAGAGTGTCACGGATGTATTGAAGGACCTGACTAGGCAAACGGTTGAAGAACACGCAAACTATCCCGACAAAACTTAAAAAGTTTCAATTAATAACAACGAGCACGAAGGCGTTTAAGCAGTTATTTTTTACCATGCTCCATACGTGAATGGGACGGAAAGAAGCTGTAATAACTGATACAGTGGGAAGTGCCCTCTGCCGTGAACTTCAGACTGGTCTCCACATTGCAGATGTGGATGTAGAATCTCGCGAGCCTCGGCAAGCAATAACCGACACGCAAAGGCTATAAATTCGACAGTAAGCAGAACGGAAACTCTGGCTGCCCCTGTACGAACGGGGTCCTCCCTTCTGCAGTCTTCAGGATGGTTTACTCATGGTCTGAATAGCGGTCGCTTCCTGACTCGCCTCAGCAGCGGAAATGTATGACAGTCTGTCCTCGATCGCTTAAAGAAGTTGATTACACGGATCGTTGCTAGAATTTAGCCAGGGCTCATCTTTGGGTGGTGCGCCTGTCACGTCGTGCTCAGTGTATCGCTCGGCTGGCTGCATCACAAGAATTCTCCGCAACAGCCAGTAAATAAAACTTTTTCGGTACTTCAGAAAAAAATGGTTAAAATTTTACTCATGGCTGTCGGTCAGCAACTGTGAAGCTCGTTTAAAGAACAGAAATAATCATTCGTCAGCTGCGTCAGTTTAATAACAAAATTTGTGCTGCTGACGACTCGTTATTTTTATTCGTAAAATAAAATTGTTAAATATAAGTTCCGTCGAAATAAATACAAGCACGGTGAACAAAAGCTGGAACAGAAATCAAACGTGCCGCAGTCGCATGTTTCACATCTTTCTAGACTATTTTTCATTAGGCTTACTCGATCTCGGACGTTTTGGGAGTTGGTTGGTTCCCTGCCGGCTTTCAAAATTTGTCGTAGTTCCCTCTTGATAAAACTAACACCATGGTTTAGCCTACTTAAGTGTCAACTTCTCGTGTAACCTGTGTAGTGCGTATTTCTTCGTTTTCTGATTACCGTGTACTCTATACCGACCCTGGCCAGCTACGCAGAATTACCTGAATGGGCGCCTTAAACTGATATCAGTATTACATCCAAAAAAATTAAAATCGTTCGACCAGTATACTCACTAGGCGCAAAAGTACAGAAAGATCAACACATTTCGGCTCATAATTCCTGTGAAATACGGAAAAGCCAATTCTTCTTCGTAAATAAACTTGTCAAGTTTGCTGGAGTGGAGAACAGGAAAGGTGCGATTATTTCTCGATATTGCCAAGGAATATGGCGATCGTTGAAGAAACTCAGCTCAAATTGCCGTGTAGTTACGAGGAATTAGCTCGACTTTCGGATTAGCAAACGCGTTAATTGACTGAAGTAACTCTAACTGAAATCTCTGCAAAGGAACAGCCGCAGTATCAATGAGAATATTCAAAGGTACGAACAAGGCGATAACCAGGGAGAAATGATGTATGCGGGCTACATTAGTTATACAGTTAACGAAATTACGTTCACCGAATAGCTTTATCGAACTCCATAATCTTTTTAGTAGCTGCTTCTTACCTTGTTCGAGATATCGCTAAAAAAATAAAGGTCAGATGACGAGTGATACTGCACCATTCTGGTACACAATCGTTCTATATGTTACTGCTTCGGTCACCAGCTGAGCGTGACGAATTAACGCAACATCTCTCCGGTTGTGTGGTTACTTGTCTTCGGGAGAAACAACGTCACGGAAGAGAAACTCGCTTCTCCTCGGGTATCGATATTTATCGACCGGCTGCCGCCACTAAGTAATATTCTGGAACACCTGTTTCGCGAAAGCTGATTTCTTTCGCTCGCGCGCGTACAGAGTTTCGTAACTAGCGTTGCGTTTACGGCGCCGAAAGCGAACTACCACAGGCTTGCGGCCTCAAACCTCAGACTCCGGGCCGCGGCGCGGTTAACTGTTGCGAAGGAGGCCCGCACTGTGTGGGAGCTCTGTGAGCTGCCCTGAGTACGGAACCGACCCCCACACGGCACCTGTACGCCAATATAAATGGTCAGATGAATTTTCATACCACTGTTTGATCCGAACGACTGATTTTGTCATCTAATGTACGCCGATCTGCTAAAAAAAAGGACACAAATGTCAAAGAAATGACCAGAAGTATTTTAAAAATTTAAAAACCATTAAAATGGTGACAGTAGTTTTAGATAATAGATATGTCACCTGATACGTTTTAATGAAAGTGGGGGGCTAAAGCAAAGAATAGTATTGCAAGCACATACTAAGCTGTGCTGGTCTGCTGAGAAAAAACAGCAATTGTTTATCAAGTTGTTCCCACAACGCTGAGACGTTTCAGAACACTACACTATTACTGGGCAGAAAACGTTATGCGTGATTTTGAGTAAGGCCTATAAATTTTGCATCCTTATGCTCACAACAGAGTAACAGAAGACAACACGTGTAACACAGTATTTACAAAGAGTTTCGTCCATAGCTGAATAGGTGACTTTACTTACAGCACTTTTTTTCTTAAAAATCTCTCACACTTAATTTTTCAAATGCGTAAAAATCTATGATTAGTAATTCCAAAATATTCCCAGCTGGTAATTCATTTGCCTCACTCCCAGATTGCTTGGCTATTTGGCTGAGAAAAGGCTCCCTTGCTGTCGTAAGTACGGAATTCAAAAAAGGAATAAATAAATAAAAACATAAATAAAAAATGAAAACCTGAAAATGTACTTCTTTGGTGTATTTTGTATTAGGCCAGTAGCGAAAGCGCCTAGTGCCGCTAAGATATTTAACGGTATTCAGTGAAATTTAGAAATATTATTGAAATCCAGAAGAAATTTCATGACTACGCTGTGAATAACGGGATTCGACTAATTCTGTTAATGGAGTAATGACGAGTGACAGCACTCTAAAAAGAAAATGAAAGTAATATTTGAAGAAGTTAATTCACCGGCCATGAAGTGCTTCGGTCCCTCGCACTTTAGACGACACAAGGCAGGTTCACCGTAATTGTTCTTTTACCACTCCAGCCTTTCATTACTGTTGTCACTTCATTCACGTCTAATTCGATATTACATGTAAGCTGTAATTAGCATAGTTCTGTACATAATGCTGCAGTTAAAAATTGTGGGTAGAGAGGTCACGATCGATGTATAAAACTATTTACTATAGTTTCGTCCCCGGCTGCGGCAGACGTCTTCAGAGAAAGGACAGATAACTGAGACGAAACTGTAGCAAATAGCTTTATACATCGACCACGGGCTCTCAGTCCGCAAGGTTAGACTGAAGTTAACGCCATCCGTGAAAGCCTTTGTGGTAGTATTTGCACATAACGCCAACTTCTACACTGAAGTATATAATACGTAATTCTACATCCACATCCATACTGTGCGCATGGCACAGGTACTTCCCATGATACCAGTTATTCGCTACAGAAGAATGTTGAAAACTAGGTGGACTGATAAGGTAAGGAATGAAGAGGTTCTGCGCAGAATCGGTGAGGAAAGGAATATATGGAAAACACTGACAAGTAGAAGAGACAGGATGATAGGATATGTGTTAAGACATCAGGGAATAGGGTAAGGTAAGGAGGGTAATTTGGTAGTATTTTCAAAGAAATGTATTGTTTTATTAGAGCAAAATAACGAAAAATGTAGCAATTAATTTTATTACGTAATTACGTATGTGAGCCACATTTTACAAACATATTAATCTATTCTTATTATTGGCACTGATGGTAACTGTACATAACTTTGAAGCATACACAGGAAGGTAATTTTGCAATAGGTAAAGTCATTCTGTAGTAGTGGTAACACAACTTCGCAACAACCCTACTGCACCAATCCCCATTTTCAGAACTTGAATGTTCACAACAGTTGTACAGATCTAGACAGCTCCCTTAGTCGGTCGTTTTTGGCAGCTTTAGTAGCAGGGTATGAAGCAAAAAGAGCATTGTGTCCATGATGCACGTGTTTCTATCTTCACATCAGTTACGTGTGTGAAATACTTGTCTCCAATAATATTTGCTACAAACGTCTTGCAGAAAACTGTAGAACTGAGACGGGAGTAACGTTGACAGTCAACCAAGTGAGTAACCCAAAATGGAGTCCGATTGTCATAAAGCGAACTGTTGAATTCCTAAAGTCCCTGTCGTCACATACTTCACAAAATAAATAAACCAAATTACTTACGTTTCACTATAAGTCTCATAGTGACCTACTGTATATAATTTAAAGAAACATATATCTTGCTCGTTGAAACACACGACAGTAACTTGTTTAATCAGCGCATATGGCAGAGTGAAGCTGTAGTGCTAGTCGAGAATACATTTTCATGCCATCTGTTGGCAAAGCCAAGCAACACTACATTGAATGGGATCATCGCAGTTATAACAAAATACTGCAAAATTATCTATAGTGCGAAATTACCTCACCTTACCATAACTTGCATTTGAGTTGCGGAGCAGCATTCGCTGTGTGTTTTATTTCACGAATTTTCACGAATGAAAAGCTACAGCTTTAAAAAAGCAGCAAGTAAAAAAAAAAACTCTGTGGAACTTCATTAAGAAGTTGGGCGAAAGCTCGAAATACAGTTCGACGAAATGAAGTAAAAAAGATGATGGGTGGCTACGCTTTTTTTTCCAGTTGTAACTGCAGTGATCAGCTAGCATTATGACGGTAGAAACAAAAATGAAGAGCACTGTGCAAAGCGAAAGAAACTACCGTCCGGCTAGGACACTGGACCCTAGAGTCTCACCACTGTTGCAGTTTCTTCCCCCCCCCCCCCCTCCTCTTTTCGTGCGGCGCCGGCGTCCCCGAAAGTGGCAGACGGCGTGTCCGCGGCTGGGCCGGGCTGAATGAATATGCAGATGAGCCACGGCACGGGGCGGTCCATTATTCATGGCAGGGCTGGCGAGCGTCAACCCCGATCACCTTGGGCGCCGCAGCAGCCGACGTCGCCTCCTCCGCTATTGCGCTGTTTCTTCGCGGGGCGCCTGCCTCCTCACAAGGCGCCGACACATATCGACGTGCTGCAAGAATGCGGCGCCCCCGAGAGCCCCGGGTCAGTGACGGGGTGCCGAATCTACAGAGCACGCACAGTTACCCAACACATTCGCACTTTAGATACCGGCTCAATTGTTACTGCAGAGCTTTCCGCCCTCTATTAGGCCATCCAAGCACATACGAGACATAGACTTCTCAATCGTGTATTATGTTCCGATTCATTTAGTGCCCTCCAGAGCTTCTGTGCGCTGTACTCCTTAGTACAACGACTCCGAGAATGCCTCCACTCGCCCGCTAATGATGGAGCCAATGTGATGTTCAGGAGGGTCCCTAGTCACGTCGGAATGTCGGGGAATGAAGCTACCGATGCTGCTGCTAAGGCTGCAGTCCGACTATATAGGCCTTTTAGCTATTCTGCCCCTTCTGTGTTGCCGCACGTAGGAACATCGTGTCATTATGGCATGAACATTGGTCTTCTATACATGGGAACAAACTCTGAGAAATTAAACACCTTCCAAAGGCTTGGACGACTTCCTCTCGCACTTCTCGTCGAGTGGAGATACTTTTAGCTTATTGGGCGCTGTCGTTTCAGTCACCGTCATTTGTTAAGTGGAGATCCCACACCACTGACAGTGCGCCTTTTTCTGACCCAATGCCGATTTTACAACCGTTTACTTTTTAATGTGTGTTTACCATGCGCGTTATCAGATATTTTAGCAGATACAGTATGAGCTGTAGGTCGTGTTTTACTTTTTATTCGTCGCAGTAACATGACGACAGAAATTTACTTTTCAGTCGTTTGAGAAACCTCCTCACAGGAGAAGCTATCATTTTTAGCTAACCCTTTACTCCAGTCCATTAGGCTCTGAGTATTGTTGTTGTTGTTGTTGTGGTCTTCAGTCCTGAGACTGGTTTGATGCAGCTCTCCTTGCTTCTCTATCCTGTACAAGCTTCTTCATCTCCCAGTATCTACTGCAACCTACATCCTTCTGAATCGGCTTAGTGTATTCTCTGAGTATTATCGACTTCAAATTCATTCGGTAATTGACCATTTTAAGGCATGACAAGTGCGCTTATGACCTCAGCTGTTTTGCATCCTAAAGCAAAAAAAGAAACATTCGCACTTTGCATCTTGGTTACACACTCCGAGTGTGGGCTATTAAAGCGTTCGCTCGGCCGTCCCTCACATTATCAAGAATTTTAAGACGGCAAGGTGAAAATTCCTGGGCGTGCTAGTAAAATATTGTGCTGTTCAGCACAAAAATACACTTAATTTTGCACGTGATCCTCTTGTGGATCAGTATGTCCAACATTTCTCAGAGTGCAATTTCAATCATCGAAGTGCGATTCTGTAAGGCCTTCGGAAGACTTACCTGCGACTTCCAAAAGATTTTCATTGGACTCTGCACATTCACCAGGTAAATTTCTTCTGATCTGATAACAGGTGAAAGTCAGAGGATGCCAGTCGGCTGAACACTGTGGTTCTCCCTTTATGCAATCCAGTTCATTGGTCGAGTATTCTTTCATTTGGCCGGTCTAGTAATTTTCACATACTATTCACTTTACAAAATAATCTAGCGGAAGAAGCCATATTGCATTCCAGACAATTAGATTTCCATTTTTTGCTTCAGGAGCACCTCTTCCCACCAAGAGCTTTGTTTGCTGTTGCGTTAACAGCACCAGATGCTGGACTTACGCCTCATCAAAACCAAGAAAACAGCGCACAAAATCGGATGGAATCTCTTGAAAATGGTCTACACATTGCTAAAAAAAAACACCGTTTTCGTATTTGCTTTCTGTCAACATTCAACAAATGTTGTTGTTGTAAGGCTCCAATCCAAAGACTCGTTTGATACAGGTCCATGCTACTCTATCCTCTTCATCTCCCATTAACTACTGCAACCTACACCCTTCTGAAACTGCTTACTGTATTCATTCATCTCTTGCTCTTCCTCTTCCCCCACACATCCCTCCAATACTAACTTGGCCATGTCTTGATGTCTCAGAATATGTCCTATCAACCGATCTCATCTTCTGGTCAAGTTATGCCACAAATTCTTTCTCCCCAGTTTTATTCAGTACGTCCTCATTTGTTGCGTGATCGACCCATTTAATCCTCAGCATTCGTCTCTAACATCACACTTCAAAAGCTTCTATTCTCTTCTTGTCTAAACTGCTTATTGTCAGTGTTTCACTTCCATATATCAGCCATTTTACATCAGAAAGTTCTTATAAATCATTCTTCAAGTGGGAAACACCATAACTTTTCTTCTAATGTGGGTATCGCTTCAGATAATTCATTAATTCTTCTATCGCCGAGCATCTAAGAGAGTAAATTCCAGTATTTGTACGCCGTTCACACGAATCACCTTTACTGTTGTAAATGAAGGCGCAGTCCTCGGATACATCTTCACCAACTTTACACGTATCTCTGTTGGCGATAAACCTTTCAAAACAGAATTCTGATTAAGTCACGGTAGTCCTGTTTATGCATTGGAACGAAACACACCCAACACGACTGTTTCAGCCAGTCGTACAAACAAAACTGTTCTGGAAGTAAAGTCGTTACTTGATTTACGTTACTGTGCTTTTCTTACGGACAAAACAAAAACAAATTTTTATTGGCATCAGTTCACTGTCTATACAACACCGAAAGTTTCTTCCTTGTCTTTGCAAAGTCCAGCAGCATAGTAATCGATCGTTTGGCTGTTCGTTCGTCGTGTACGAACGGATAGTAAACCCGCCACGGTGCTCAGTCAGCGATCACCGTTACCCGAAATTTACGAACCCAGCCCTCTTCTGATGAAGCGACACAACATTGAGTTATTCTAGTCTGAAATCGTCGGCAAGTGCAGCTTTGGTTACCGTCCTAGTCTCCATTAATATTGCCATCTTCATTCCCTTTCTCGTCAGTTTCTCACATCCGGAGATACACACGTTAGTAACTGTCACATATTGGTATCTTCCGTTAAGACGAATGTAAAAATCTACAATATTGTCAAAATAATATTTAACTGTCGACATTCTACGACGACGATGCTCGTCCTTTCGGTTACTTTTCGTATTTAATGATTCCGTGTCTGAAAGTGCAAATACGTACGAGGGAGTACTTTTGTCCAGATTTGCTACTCTAGTCTGAACGCAACAAGACATTCATCAACCCGAAAAAACCCGATGTCGGCTTGGTCCTTGTGGCTAAGTGGTGACTCACGAAATTGTTACTCATCCACAGAAACAACACGCCGAAAACTCGCTTTAGAATTTAATTTGCCTGCAGTTTTTCTGCTATATTTGCCCTGTCACTTTGTTCGGTGCTGGTAACGCTATAGTATTAGCTGTACAGTAGCCTTCTTCCGAGCAACACATAAGCAGAGATTTTGAGAAGGAAAGGCCGGCCGAAGTGGCCGAGCGGTTCTAGGCGCTACAGTCTGGAACCGCGTGACCACTACGGTCGCAGGTTCGAATCCTGCCTCGGGCATGGATGTGTGTGATTGTCCTTAGGTTAGTTAGGTTTAAGTAGTTCTAAGTTCTAGGGGACTGATGACCACAGCAGTTAAGCCCCATAGTGCTCAGAGCCATTTGAACCATTTGAGAAGGAAACACAGTCTAGATCACGTCTTTTTATTGTTAGGACTGTTTTCGGCCGGACTGAGACACCTGCTGGTGTAAACAGCTGGTGCGTGTTGACTTGGGCGGTATTTCTAATCACTCCCACCAGAAAATGTCTTAATTCGGCCGAAACCGTTCATAACACCAAAAATACGGGATTTAGACTGTAATTTCTTGTGAAAATTATAAAACAAGACGTCTGTTTTCTCCAGGTCAAAAAGTGGCGCTCTACTGTCAATAAATGTAGGTGAAATAGCGACAAGCATGTCGCACGCCGTTGGAGATACATCTTCAGTGTCGATTTGCCTTGCTCCTGTCGTAAATAACTATTGCGCGGTGTCTGTTTTTCAGTGTGTGTTAGTGCCACTACCCCTAATCAGAGTAATTTTGTTAGTTCGTGATCATTTCCATCAGCGGCTTCTCTTTGCTAGATACATGCGTCTCTTTCGCTCTTTCCGTGTAAAATAACTGCGGTGATTCTGCACGCAGCCGAGTTGTCAGGAAGTTTTGCAGATTTATCTGTTGTTTTCCTGTTTCTGCACACTGCGCCTCGTAGGTTCTAACATTCTGCAAAGGCGGATGCGGTTCGGGCCTGTCGTTGATTTGAAGGAAGCGCGCTCGCCTCTTCTGCGTCACAAACACCGCCTTCCACTGGCTTCTCTACACACAGCTAACTTACAAAGTGGCTATTCGAGACTGCAACAAAAGCTCAGTCAATCAGCCGAGAAAGTAACAGATCGTGTGATCCTAATGTCACGCTAAACATTCGTGGGTCAGTTCCAGAGTACTGAATAGCTGATATAGCTTTAAGCCGTCGTACTCACACGGAATTTCCTGATATCCAGTTAGGTTTTCACGTCTGTTCAGAAGTAAGCCCAAATGAGAGCCGGAAGAAGTCCATCGACTTCGCGATTGGCTCTTCCTTCCAAGCTCGTCAGTGCTCAGGCAGTGCTCGGTGTCGAAGAGTTGATGCAGAGTGGGGGTGGGGCCGTACCTGGAGGAAGCAGCAGTCAGCACAGGAGCGAGCGAGCGCAGACCTGCAGCAGAAGACGGCGGGAGGCGCCAGAGTGTGGCTGTCTGCGCGCGCGTGGCCGTGTGCAGCTGCGGGGAGCGGCCGCCGGCCGGCGGCCTTGGAGGCATGCTAATGCGGCGGCCGTGTGATTCAGGCGACGCGACGCGACGCCGTCTCCAGCCGCTCCAGTCCCGCTGTCCAGGCCTGATGAAAGCCGCGTCCAGTGTCACGTCGCGCTCCACACACTCTTTGTGTCACGATGCCTTCTGCCCGATACCAGTAAACTGGCCCGCTGACGTCAACTCGAGACTTCCCTTTGGGCGCAGATGGTTCTATCCGTTTCGAATTCGCGCCACGATGAAGGTCTATTTGTCCTATTCGCCACACTTATCAAAGCGGATAACTCGTAGATTGTATTCAAAGCTGATAAAACGACTTACTTTTCAAGAAAACCACGATTTCCAGAAACCTGTTAACTCATTAGCTCCTTCCTTTTATTTGAAGTAGGAGTTTCAGCTAGAGTAGTTAACTGTCCGTGATTAGATCTGCGGGCGTCAAATGATCAATGCTTCATTGTCCCCTGGAACGCCGTCGAACGACAGTATTAGAAGCTCACGCGCCCAGCACACAGTTGTCCCGGCCATTAATGACGGATTTCCGAAGCTGAGCTGTTATTCCTCCTTCAAGTAGCTTATCGTATGACCTCACGGGACTGCGTGGATCCTGTTACAGTCCTTCCACCAAGGGAAACTCACTGGCGATATCGATGATTAAATGTCCTCGCCCTATATGTTGACCGTTCACAGATGTAATCACCATGTCGACATATAAAAGCACTCCGTCTTGAGGA
Organism: Schistocerca nitens; assembly: GCF_023898315.1. NCBI lineage: Eukaryota > Metazoa > Arthropoda > Insecta > Orthoptera > Acrididae > Schistocerca > Schistocerca nitens. Next base: position 127,369,800 of record NC_064619.1, on the reverse strand, counting down.
CACAAGTGGCCCATCGGGACCATCCGACCGCCGTGTCATCCTCAATGGAGGATGCGGATAGAAGGGGCGTGGGGTCAGCACACCGCTCTCCCGGTCGTTATGATGGTTTTCTTTGACCGGAGCCGCTACTATTCGGTCGAGTAGCTCCTCAGTTGGCATCACGAGGCTGAGTGCACCCCGAAAAATGGCAACAGCACATGGCGGCCCGGATGGTCACCCATCCAAGTGCCGACCACGCCCGACAGCGCTTGACTTCGGTGATCTGACGGGAACCGGTGTATCGACTGCGGCAAGGCCGTTGCCGACATATAAAAACCAAACATGATTTTTCTAACTGGTCTAACAGAGGCAATTGTTTCTGTTACTTGTTTTTGAATGCGCGCTTTGTGTGTGTGTGTGTGTGTGTGTGTGTGTGTGTGTGTGTGCGTGCGTGTGTGTGTGCGTGTGTGTGTGTGTGTGTGTGGTATGTGTGTGTGGTAGAGAGAGAATGGGGGGGTCAGGGTTGGGATGGGGAGAGAGTTCGTTAGAGTGACGGAGAGCGAGAGAGTGCGTCGTACAAAAATTTGACAAATGAAACAAGTCTGAAGTACAGTTGTGATGAAAATACGCCTCTTGACATAGTTTCCCGCGTATCCGCCAACTAACTCTGTTCCACTCAGATGTCAGTGACGCAGCAACGAAAGAGCAGATGTCGCTAGCAGTGGGCAGCCAGACAGTGTTTAATGTTTTACTATGCCCTAATCGGACGTGTCCTCTTCTTTGTCGGTCAAAGCTTCGGGAACGTGAAATTCAAAGAGAATGGAATTTCAGAGACGCACTTTGTTGTTATGTCCAGATCTGCTGTGCGAAACGCCCAGTGCAGGTGCTGTTCGTAGTAACATGAACTTCTCCGTTAATCGGTGCCCGTCTGTACGCCTCGGCGACATTGCGACTCTTACAGAGATACAGCTCTCTCAGTGGAGCCGTCCTTCTCTCGCGTATTCCCGAGCTGTTTCTTTCCACGTTTCCGACGACTGCCTATATCGAATGATGGTGAATACGAACCGAAATGGAGCTAGGTGTGCAGCTGAGTACTAGGACGAAGCGCACTTCTCTCGAAAAGACACTGCTGACGGGACTGCAGTGTAATTGAGGACCTTGAAAACACGGTTTGTCGAAAAGGAATCCTCTTGCGTTAGACCACATGCCGTTGACGACAATGCGACGCCTCCTCAGACGCTATCTCTCACCAGAGTACCTTTCGCCTGATACTCCACAACTCTCCAAATAATAAAGTGACAGTCCCGTGCATAAGCCTGCGGAGAATCGCATCTCTAGCCCTCGCTCTCTTTCTCAAAGTTGGCCGCGACAGAAAAAAAAGAAGAAAATATGCTGCGAGAGAGTGGCGGTTTGGAGGTCCACCCTCTGCTTATGCGGCTGCCTGCCACGGGGGGCGACACCCACCCGGCAGTTTACTTACCGCCGCTCGACGCCAACAGCTGCGGCTGAATCTCCCCCCCCCCCCCCCCCCCCCCCGAAGAGGACAGTCGCGGAGGCTTCAGCTGCGCGCGGAGCGGCCTCGCTCGCCTTGGAGCGCGCCGCTGGAACCGGTAACGGCGATTTTAAGAGGAAAACACGGCGGGGGGAGGGGCGGGCAGCGCTAGCCTAGGCGGCCCCAGCGCTGCCGCGGACCCTCGCAGCCGCCGCTCCCACCTCCAGCAGTAAACTTGTGCGGATGCGCCCCGTGTGACCTTCTAATTGAAAATAAACTCGGGACGTTATCGCCTCCCACTGAATGGAAAATAAGCGGAAAGGAAGCGGGACAGTGTACTTAATAGGAGCATTAACGGCTGGCTGCCTGGCTAACTTCGAGCCGACTTGTTTACAGAGCTAATGGCAACGGACAAGGTGATCGTTATAATGTATTCCCTTCCAGCGTAATGTGCACTGTGTCATAACACGGGGCTCCATAACCGCGAACAAGCCACACGACTGCCGCTGTAATTGTACAAATCGCGAAATTTATTCAGCTAGTTGCATCTCGCCTGTGTCTCCCGCAAACAGCACAAATACTTTCTGAGAGACGCTACTACTGCAGCCTCTGGGGCCCGCTGCTTGGTAATGTTGCGTAATCCGTAGCTATGCCTGATTGCCTTTGGTTCTGCAATGGAGACACAGTCTAATTACACAAGCAACAAGTCATCTGAGAGCAGACATTGTGAGATTAGATCGAATGTCACTATACGAGACGAAAGTCAACAAACAGATGGTAGACGTAACGAGAGGTAACTATAACCAATATCTCATCCTATATATGCTTGCCACATCTTCTCGTGTGGAGTTTTCCTACGCGATTTTGTTGTCTTTTTTCGGAAACACGAGGATAAAAAGACCTGAAGAACAGTACATATCACGAATACATCGCAAAAACATCTTTCACACTAACACTCGTCCAGAAAGTATGCCGGCCGGAGTGGCCGTGCGGTCTAGGCGCTGCAGTCTGGAACCGAGTGACCGCTACGGTCGCAGGTTCGAATCCTGCCTCGGGCATGGATGTGTGTGATATCCTTAGGTTAGTTAGGTTTAATTAGTTCTAAGTTCTAGGCGACTGATGACCTCAGAAGTTAAGTCGCATAGTGCTCAGAGCCATTTGAACCAGAAAGTATGGAAGGCATTTACCTGACGTTCAGCTATTAACCTACTAAACGAGCTGCAGGTAGTTGCTGCATAAAATTGTGAATAATTACAGTGTACCGTCTATTGTATACTACGGACAATTCAGCGTAACAGCCTTTCTTTGCATTAATGTATACCGATCGGCTACACATAACTCATCAAGTCATCTCTGCCCTTCCCTCGCGGCGCAGATGGAGATAATATGAGTGCAGTACGGGGTCGCTTTGCTGCTCTAGATAAATTGTGTGGAACCCATCAGCACCAACGGGATCAGTTAGCTGAGCCCGGAACATTGAGAGCTGCGTTACCGACAGGGGGGGAGGTCGTTCAGTTTTATTCCGTATCAATGGTCCTCTGGCAGCTGACAGGCTGAATGCCTAATCAGATCCGGCTCTCGAAAGCAAGTATCTAAGGACTACCTACAAACAACGAAGCGTTATAGGTACTTTTCTCCCTTATAGTTCGTCAAAGGTAAGAGGAAGGTCAGCTTCATGGAGATGATAACTTACAGATAAAAAATAAAGTGCAAATAAAGACATTGTTCTTTAAATCTGTACAAAAGGGGGCAATACGAAGTGTAGCATATTTGGACGGAGCAAGAGCCTAACACCACCAAAGGTGGAGGCAAACCGTATCTGAAAGAAGGAAGCCAGGAAGATCGGGGTTTAAACACTCACGATACTTCTTTAAACAAGGCCTCGATTGATTTTCTCCATAATGTCTGACAAAGGGAGTTAGGTCGTCGTCTCTAATGATGTCGATATAGATGGGATATTAGCTACTTTTACATCTCTTTCCGAAGATAAGAAAGTAATGAAGAAAAATCTGAAAAGATCCTCGAATCAGACTGCGAATCAAGGGGTGAGGCACCGCCCTCCCGGCTAAAGATTTGATGCGCTGGTCGACCGCGCACCCGCTGTCGAGCTGAGTGACAGCCTGGCGGTGACCGAGGCAGCGGGACGAATGCGGACGGCGTAATTCGCTAAACCACGAGTCTGAAAGCCGCGAGCTACGGCGAGGCTTCAGAAGCAGAAGCTGCTGGGAGAAGAGTCGCGCCTGGACAGAGGTTGCGCAACGGCACCTGGGCGAGGGTATTTATCGTGTTCCGCTAGCGTTGAGAAACGGACAGAGCGACCGCCGAGCGCCTGGTGCTGCGGGCTTGCGCCAGCCAGCGCGAAGGACGCGTGACGCACAGCCTCTCCTCTCTCCGGCGCGCACGCGCACGCACGCGTGTAGTGTAGACTCTCAGGTACGGGATTACTCTCCGGCGGGCACAGGTGTCCACTGCACGCAGAGGATACCGCAGTGCCGCTGAATATTCATACGGCGGCTGGAATCTCGCCGCTACAGCCGCAGCTTATAAGACGTCGACTGAAGGCGAACTGCAGTGCGGTGCGGGGACAGGGTGCAATCTGCAGTTACCGGCGCGACTCGAGTCTCAGTACGTCTATTGCGCAGCCGAAGTCATTTCCCCGGCCGTCCAATGTGGACACTCTGGGAGTACTTCTTCCACCAGACAGGAATTTCATTTTTCTCTCTCGAATGTAGTAAAAAAGAGTGTTTTTTGATCACCAACGCAACCCAGTGGTACGCCAGTTCCTCTGCCTTGTAAACCACCCCACCCTGCTTTACCAAAGATTTCAGACAGTGTACCTTATAGACGCGAAATAACACTGCTCACTAGAAGAATACTGCAGAACCTACTTTGGGATGGAGTCTTGAACATTGAGATTTCCACCCACTTTACCACTATTACCTACTTTTGGAAAAATAAGTCATCGAAGGATCTGAAAATTTCAATCCAGTGTTAACCAACATGCGGTTTCTGGCCGCTAATACGAAGAGCGTCCCATGTACGAGGGGGGACCCAAAAATAACCGGAATTTCTTTCTAGAAAGCATATACTATATTGTTTTCAAATACAACCTTAATCTCCTTCGAAGTACTCTCCATTAGCATTAATACACTTGTCCAAACGTTCATACCAGTGTTCGGAGCACCTTTTGTTTCGTCCTCTTTGATACCTGCTAGAACTTTCATGACATTGCGCTTTACGTCTTCCACATCCGCAAATCGCTTCCCTCTCAAGTCTCTTTTCATCCTCGGGAATAGGAAGAAGTCCGAGGGTGCTAAATCCGGCGAATATGGCGCGTGGGTCGAGGTAGTCGTCTTCGTTCAGGCCAAAAACTGGCGAACGCTGAGAGCCGTGTGCGAGGGAGCGTTGTCGTGATGCAGGAACCACACGCCAGAATCCCAGAAAGCCGGACGTTTTCGCGACAAACTTCTGCGAAGCCGTTTCATAACCTCCAAATAGAATTGTTGGTTTACTGCCTGGTTTTCAGGGACAAATTCAGAGTGTATGATACCTTTGATGTCAAAAAAAAACAGATCAACATCGTTTTCACATTCGATTTCACTTGTCGAGCTTTTTTTGGTCGAGGTGAGCCAGGTGACTTCCATTGTGATGACTGTTGTTTACTTTCTGGATCGTACCCACAGCACCATGACTCATCACCTGTAATGATTTTGTTGAAAAATGTGGATCATCTTTGAACGCGTCCTCGTAAAGTAGACACTCACAATATGTACAAACTCTCAATATAGCGAAAAAAGGATTCGAACAAATCATAGTATGCAAAGGAGCGATTACTTTGCAGGTTTAATATCTGTAATTTTATTATCTACATGATTTTGAAGCAACATAGTTTTTTCTTTCTTTTTTTAAATGCAGCAGTATTCACGTCTCAGCGATATTGAATAAAAATTCGCGAAAATATGTAGTACCAGAGAGTAAGATATGCCAACGCTCCAGTAAAACTTTTCACAAAAGGAGTCGGTGAATGGGCGAAGATAGACCAAACAGTGTATCCTTAACGTTCACCCTCACGTAAGCGTTGCTTAATAGAACTGAAGCAGCAGTGTGCCTGCAGACATAGACGCCGTGTTTAGAACATCCACTGTGAGAATTGAAATGCTTTGTTGTTAAGGTACTCTCCTTTTTATGAGCTACCGAATGTCTTTACAAAAGTACATCGAAGAACTAGACAGACACAGCTTATACCCATCTCGGCCGACCAAAAATTACGACCGTGAAACGTGTGCAAAATGATCGCTCCTAAACTCTGCGCTGCGTTGCGCAGTTTTCGATTACTGTGTCGAACATTCCGAACCAAATGATGGCTGACGTGAAGAGAGATATCTGGGGAGTCCTTTGCTCACTTAAAGGAGTGATGGCTTGAACTCCAAAGGTAAAATCACTCAGACTTCCCGTGACGTTAATTACTACGAAATAACCTCGCCAACTTTGGGACACTGCTCTCGTCTCTAATCACCAGGAGATCACAACGTTTCCGAGTCTGATTAGCGCCCCAAACCTAAGATGTTGAAGGAATCACACGGAATAAGAACCGAGCAAAGTGGCGCAGTGAAAAGATACTGGACTCGCATTTCGGAATGCTTAGGTTCGGGCACCGTCCGGCTATCTATATTTCGGTTTTCTGCGGTCTCCCTGAAACGATTAAAGTAAATGCGCGGATTGTCCGGCCGATTTATTTCCTCTCCTTCCAAAATCCGAGCGTCTGCTCCTCGTCGACTCGATGTGGAACCTTAATTTCGAACCCTTCTTTTCGGAATAAGCACAGTGAGGAAACATCCTTTGTCATAAGGAACGTCTGCTGAAGACAGACCTCTATTCGGGAAATCAAAGGACGCCCGCAAGAGAACGACACAATCACAGTCGTACGCGCCGTTAATCGCACAACACATCCCGAGACAGGCCCGACACGCAGGGGCCCCTCTGCTTTGTGGTGTCCGCAACAAGGCAGGCCGCGGAGTGCAGCAGGGGGGAAGGCGAGACGTGGCAGAGCGCTGCTCCAAGTGGAGTGGCCACGCCCACCCGCCGCTCTGCAGTCGGCGCAGTTGCGTGTCAGCTTGCGAAACACTGCCGGCGGTGACTGGCTGGCGATACCGTAAAGCAGAGGCAGCTCGCGTCAGCTGACCGCTGGAGACGCCTTGTCCGCCGCCACTCGACGCAGGTTTTCCAGTTTCGGTTCTCCACTGCATCCAGCGCCCTCGCTAGATGGGCGCTAGGCGCGCCTTTAGCCGTCTCCCTGACGTCGATCCATGCTTCCCTCTCTTTCTCCGCCATTTGAAACAGATTGTTCTAGTCTACAATATGTTGTTGTTGTTGTTGTTGTGGTCTTCACTCCTGATACTGGTTTGATGCAGCTCTCCATGCTACTCTATCCTGTGCAAGTTTCTTCATCTCCCAGTACCTACTGCAACCTACATCCTTCTGAATCTGTTTAGTGTATTCATCTCTTGGTCTCCCTCTACGATTTTTACCCTCCACGATGCCCTACAATACTAAATTGGTGATCCCTCGATGCCTCAGAACATGTCCTACCAACCGATCCCTTCTTCTAGTCAAGTTGTGCCACAAACTTCTCTTCTCCCCAATCCTATTCAATAACTCCTCATTTGTTATATGATCTACCCATCTTATCTTCAGCATTCTTCTAAAATGGCTCTGAGCACTATGGGACTTAACATCTGTGGTCATCAGTCCCCTAGAACTTAGAACTACTTAAACCTAACTAACCTAAGGACATCACACATATCCATGCCCGAGGCAGGATTCGAACCTGCGACCGTAGCAGTCGCGCGGTTCCGGACTGAGCGCCTAGAACCGCTAGACCACCGCGGCCGGCCTCAGCATTCTTCTGTAGCACCACATTTCGAAAGCTTCTATTCTCTTCTTGTCCAAACTATTTATCGTCCATGTTCTATGCTCTATACTTACATACATGGCTACACTCCATACAAATACTTTCAGAAACGACTTCCTGACACTTACAGAAATTGAAGAAATGTATGATGAAATAAAAGAAATTATTCAGATAGTGAAGGTAGGCGAAAATTTAATAGTCATGGGTGACTGGAATTCGGTAGTAGGAAAAGGAAGAGAAGGAAACGTAGTAGGTGAATATGGATTGGGGCTAAGAAATGAAAGAGGAAGCCGCCTGTTAGAATTTTGCATAGAGCACACCTTAATCATAGACAACACTTGGTTCAAGAATCATAAAAGAAGGTTGTATACATGGAAGAAGCCTGGAGATACTGACAGGTTTCAGATAGATTATATAACGGTAAGACAGAGATTTAGGAACCAGGTTTTAAATTGTAAGACATTTCCAAGGAGATGGGTCTACAATAATCAGGTTAATATTGTGGTGGGCCGTGCAAGGATGCATGTTTCTTGTGAAAAATAATTCTTACTAGAGTTTTATAGGTACATCACTCACTCTCCCTTACCTAGCGTCTATGCCGTCCTACCAAATCCCACATTTTCATAATCTGATACATTTTTTTGCTTTAACCTAAGTGACAGACTGATGTGCGGAATTGTCTGTTTCGCCTTGCGTAGTATTCTATCTATTTGTGTATTGCTGCATTTATGAGGATGAGGTTGGGAACCAACCCAGCATTTGCCTAAACGAGCGGTGAAAACCGTCTAAAAAGCCCTCAGAGGCTGCCTAGTGTATCACACCAGCGCTTGTTACCGCTCTGCGCGGATTCGATCCTGATCTAGGTAACCTCACTGTCTTGCAAGACAACCTGATTAAACGAGCCATTGACGAACCTTAAATTTGAATCTTCCCTATTTACTTGATTAATACACCACGATAAAGATTCCGGACGAGGGTACTCGTACAAGGAGGCTTCCGCGATTGAATTACAAATGCCTTGAATTCTTCCATTAATCTAAGTCTGCTACCTGCCTTCTGCACAATTATATGTAAGCGACTGTTGCACTTTAAATCGCTCCGGGCGGACATCCCTGTGTATTTAACTATTGCGGCTATTTCCAGTGACTGACCATCGATGATGCGATCGACAACCAGAGAAGTATTTTCGCCTATTCGCGTTCACAAGTTCATCTCTGATCTTGTAACGACTTACTACGGCCTTCTTTCTGTTGTCTACGGGCGTTGTCATGCATTTCTCCGTACTTAAAGAGAGCTACCGTTTATAACCCCACCCTCCGTTAGCTGGCTTCCGGAGTGTGATGCTGATGTACATGTGGAACGTTTGTTGAAGTCTTTATGGATTTCCTTGACATCGTCCGACGATGATACTTTCCAGCACACATCATCGTCAGCGAAGAATCCATTAAAGCTGACTACCCTATTTCACAATACTTAATGTTTGGTTCAAATGGCTCTGAGCACTATGGGACTCAACATCTGTAGTCATAAGTCCCCTAGAACTTAGAACTACTAAAACCTAACTAACCTAAGGACATCACACACATCCATGCCCGAGGCAGGATTCGAATCTGCGACCGTAGCGGTCGCGCGGTTCCGGACTGAGCGCCTAGAACCGCTAGACCACCGCGGCCGGCACTTTTTGTTTGTTGACAATATTTTTAGACCTCTTACGCTTCCTTGGTGCAAACCCGATGATACTTTCGCTTCTGTTGAACACTCGCCGTCCAGTTTAACGTACTGGGGTCTATTACTCAAAAATTCAGTTAGCCAATCGCACATATGCGAAGATGCTCTATACAGTAGTACCTAGGTTGGCAGTAGACGTAGTGTTAGTGTCCTACGGCTATCGGAAATCTAGAAAGTCGAAATGTACCAGTTCAGTGTTTGTAAAGAGTCGTGTACGAATAGTGTAAGCTGTGTTCCACACTTTTGACCCGTCGCAGCACCAAAGCAGGATCAACACAATATCAAAACATTACATCTGCTCTCCTCCGCTTTAAAATCCCTTCTATCGATACGTGACGTGAAGCGAAAGTTAAGCCGAATGGTCGCCTAGCATGATGCTTTAGGTAAACACAGACTTTCACACTGGTACACCCGTAAGGAGAGAGAGAGAGAGAGAGAGAGAGAGAGAAAGAGACAGAGACGGAGGTGGGGAGGGAGGGAGGGAGAGTGTAGGACAGAGACAGGAAGAGACAGAAACAGAGAGAGAGAGAGAGAGAGAGAGAGAGAAAGAAAGAGACGCACAGAAAGAGAGAGACAACAGAGCAGAGCAGAGCCGTCATCAGATAGCGAGCGCTCCGGCCCCGGCGCGCCTAATGTGATGTTCGTATTAGACGGCCGCGGAGTCGGCGAGGCGTCCCGGCGGCGCGGCGTTAGCACGTCGTCCGCCTTCAGGCTGACTGACGGCGATCCCGGCTCGAAAAGCTGCAGTTGACGCACGTGATGGCTCCTTCGCTGTGCTGTCGGTAGCACTATCAGTACGGTCTAACTGTTACTTTCTTCCGAGATTAATGGCCGACTAGGGGTCGAGCGCGTCGGAGAAGCGACTGTTCTCGCTGAGAAATCTCGAGATGCTCGTCCGACGTAATCTCGCGTTGTCATACTTGTGATGGTGTCACTTTAGCGCTATGCTGGTAGAAGATTAGTTGGTGCTGCAACCTCACGGAGGAGAAGGAGTAATAGGAAGAGTCGGCTCGCCTCAAATCTTTCAGGTCGAAATTATTCTGATTCTAAACTGATTTACGCAGTCAGGCTTACTGCCTAAGAGGAAGACAACGACTGTCTCGTTACAGAATTGTTTAACAGTATTTTTCGGCCTCGGGTCCCATAAATGGTATAATTACCGGTTATACATCCTCCTGGCCGTTCAGGTGACGAAGCTACTATGTAGCGTACTCCAAACTGATCGTGACTTACTAAGAAGTCGAAGCCGGTAACAATATTGTTTGTGTGAGCCGATTTTGAAAAATACAATACGGGAAGTTCTAAACTGAGGATTTGGAGGTAAGCACAGGCCGCATATCAATATTTCAGGCGCTGCTAATCTCGAATGACCAGCGTGCCTAAGGCACATACTTCTAAATGGTTTACATTTCGGCACGGACCTTCGTGACTGTGCTTTGTAAGACTATACCTAATCGCCTGTGAAAAGTCTTTTTTTTTTCTTATGGGGCTGCGTGAAGTCGTCTATGTAAAACTACAGTAGAAACTGAAACAGAATTGGACGATAGGTCCTAATCGTCTGCTTCATCGTATTACAGACACCTGGGATTTGCGAGGGAGTGACGAAAATTTGTTTTCGACACTAACGCATGCATTTATACTGGCGGTCACGCTTACGAACAGTTCATATTAGTTACAGTTCCTATACGGTCTGTTTTTATGTCAACAAAAACAATACTCATTTACGACGACTGCCTTCTTCTCTCAAAAAATTCGCTTTGCGATCTTCTACCCTACTATTTTCACACCAATATTTTGGGGCACCGTGTATAATTATCAGCTAAAGTCCGTGCGTTTCTGGCACAAACAGGATTCAATGCTGCTGGAAACACACCCACAAATCAGTCGCAATGTTGCTTCTCTTCCGTCCCAGGATATCAATATTCTACATCAAAATTGGTAACAGAAGTGACTGGCAAGAGGATGAGCTTCCGTAGTGTTAAGAACAATCTTTCTTTTGGTGGGTATGTTGACTCTTTCAAGAGCCAGATCCCCGTTTTCAACATTCCTTCATTTAGGTCCAGAGTACGTTTCAAACTTTCGCAACAACACTTCATGTGATTTTCTTTCCCCAGATGCGAGAAGAAAAAAGAAAACAAACACACAAAGTTTATACAATAGATTTCTTTTATCGTGGAAGGACTAGGAGATACAAATTTTACAAATTTATTACTCCAAGAAACGATTTGGCGATAATTTTTTTATGTTCCAGGTATTTTACTGCGGGAGATTAAAAGACATTATAAATCTCGCGACAAACGTGACACGTATTCGCAACAAACCAATGTGACGTCTCTAATGATATAGCTGTTCTCGGGACGCGAAACCCTGTCTCCTTCCTTTGCCTTCCCGGACGCCAAGCGGCACTGCCAGTCTTCTTCTACCCCTACAACATTTTCGACATAAACTTTTTCTTTCGTGCTGCCAATGATCCTTTAGAGCTGGTGTTGTGACTAGTGCACTCCTTAAATAGCATATAATTTGCGACTTGCGTTGTTTTGACTGAGTTTACTATCACTCAAACATTGCCACGAAGCTGTCCCAAGTAGCCCGGTGGACGTGGCAGCAAGTCTGTGTCGCTGTCATCAGCTGGCGAGTGACGAGCGGACCCAGACGGCGATCTCGCGGCGGGTGTGTGATGTGCCACCCGGAAGACCGGCGCTGCACGGGATTTATGTAAGCGGCGCTACCAGTGAAAGTGTGCCCGCGTGACCCCGATCGCTGCAGCAGCCGCGCCTCAGAGGGAACATATGGAAAGAGTCTTTCTCCCCCTCTCCCCAGCACGATGCCGGAACCTTATCACATTACACTCGTTTATTTGGTCCTCCCCCTGCGGCTTCCTACAGCGTAAAGCCGCCGCCAGAAGAATTGCTTGTAATGAATTGGGCGACGGAACAGCTTTCCCGTCGCCTCAGCGCGACACCCAGAGTTTCTTGAGGCCCCGTCTGTTATCTTTTCTCCTGCTATTTCTTGATAATTTAAGTCCCTTCATAAAATGGGGGCCGATTGATAAAGGCTTACGAGTAGCTGCTTCCCCCCCCCCCCCCCCCCCCAGTAGCCAGTAAACTTGGAGTAGCACGGAGTTAGTCTCTCCTCCGCCAGGGACCGCCACACGTTGAACCGGATTCGCAGCGCCAGGCATCCGTCAGTTGGCTGCCTAACCGGCAGGCGCACTTACCGGCGTAATTTCGTTTCTACTCGGTAGCTGTTTTTAAAAGCAGCTACCCTGTAGCTTCTTCTGACAGCGGACGTCGCTAAGCCCTTACGCCGTGCAGTCGCAATAACGTGAGTGTGAAACTTGTGATGCACGGGAACATCTTCCGTGATCGTTAAAAACATCACCAAAATTCACGAATAAAAGAAAATTCTACAACAACCGTAGCCCTGCAACGCAACTTAACTCCAATAACTCTACACATTTCATAACAGTAAAATAAAAATGATGTCGCGTTTGTCAATAATTAACTAACATGTTCCACTAAATCTGTACGAAAATATATTTGAATCTTCCCGCTCCCTTTGTCTTTCTACTGTAAGTAAGCCCTTACAAAAGGCAACATCTATTCCCTGACTTAATAATAAATTCAGTTTAACACGGGTGACACTGATAATCGCGAAGGGCAATTTGTCGTTTCGGGTCGTTGGTTGCTCAGTTCACGTGATGTGATTTAAGAGAGTGTGGAGAGTGCGTTTAAATTCTTTCAGTCGGTTCAACGACTCTAATGGATATTATCATTCCCATAATAAATAATATGTAATACCGAATTCTCTTTTTAGAAGTAGTTGATCACATTTTGCTGCTTACGGCTACTATATCAAGCATGAATCGAACATTCTTTTGCACAAACAAATATAGTGCTACAGTCTGAAGGAAAGAAAAACGACCAGTCGCGAGAAAAGTGTGAAAAAAGGGTTATGCAAAGAAAAAGTGACCAGTAAAGAAGGTTAATATATGTACAGAATCTAGGTCCCGAGAAGAAGACCCTTTAGAGATAATCAGAGCGACTATTGTCGCAACAAAGCATTAAGTGAAGTGAGTGATGTCTAGAAAGGTGTGGAACGGAGGCGACAACATGAGAAAGAAACAGAAGTGCAAATTACGGCTAGAACAAAATGTAATTGGCGGATTGTAAATGATTATGCTATTTATTGAGCACGCATCGGGTGGAACGATGGCTTGAATCTAAATCTATAGCGTCAAAGAGACCAAAAGTTTTGTTAAGTCCTGTCCAAGTATTGGTTCCAGACTTGTTGCATACGGGAGATCCTGAAATAATTGGCGTATAAAACATGATTACTCACGAACAGGGAGCAAATAAGTGGAAAATCCTATATCTGATATTCGTGACGCTCGTAATATATGCTCTTAGAGATCAGAAGCTACATTGCAGACGCTTTGCGCACAGACCCGATCTTTATTAGTAACATCAAAATATGAATCCCAGCGACAACACATCAGTACCATTAACGTTATGTGCGGTAATACTAAAGACTGCCAACAGAAAACTTAAACAGCGAAAACTGGTGATTGCGTCGCTACTACAAGAGAGAAAAGTAAAACCGTTTGCCTCCAAGTTGCAAGTCTTTTCAGATGACGCCACATTGGGCGATTTGCGTGTCGTTGATAATGAAATGATGGTGAGGACAACGCAACAGCCGGTCGCCGAGCGGACCCGCCCTGTAATCGAACCCGAGCCCGCTGCGTGGCAGTGAGATGCGCTGACCACTCAAGACAAGAAGGCGGACAGATGCAACATCGGAGTGCAACGACGTGATGTCCGCAGCGCCAGTGCTAGATCGGTTGGATAAGGACAGCAGAGGAAACCAGCCGTGGTCTTGTCAAAGGAAGTGATTCTAGGCAACCCAAAGTAAAACCTCAAGCCAGGATGGCCGGCACGATTCTGAACGCAGCTTGCCCCCGAATAGGACTCCTTTGTCCTGACGAATGTATCTCCTCGTTCAGTGTTGTATTACTTTCTTTGCCAGATAAAGAAATAAAATAAATGCCATGTCAGACCTGCAATGCGCCATCTCCGATCTTAAAAAGTAAAAAAAAAATTTTAAAAATGGTTCTGAGCACTATGGGACTTGACTTCTAAGGTCATCAGTCCCCTAGAACTTAGAACTACTTAAACCTAACTAACCTAAGGACGTCACACACATCCATGCCCGAGGCATGGCGCGGTTCCAGACTGTAGCGCCTAGAACCGATCGGCCACCCCGGACGGCTCTCCGATCTTACTTTTAGCACATTTCCCTGCAGTTCTACCAATAAAATGCACTTGAAACATGGACGTACGCAATTGAACTAGTCCTCTCACGATCTATCGAATGCCATTACAGAAGGTACAGTGCTACAAAAAAGCTTCAGTACTTTGGTGTGTGCAAACGTTACACGCCCTTTCGTGCACTACAACTCGCCAAAAGCCTTCTTGCGCTATCTTGAACAGTTGTGAATTACATCTACATCTACATGATTACTCTGCAATTCATAATTAAGTGCCTGGCAGAGATTCATCGAACCACCTTCAAGCTATTTCTCTATCGTTCACTTTCGAACAGCACGCGCGGAAAAGAACACTTAAACCTTTTCGCGCGAGCTATGATTCTTCGTATTTTATTGTGATGATCACTTCTCCCTATGTAGGTGGGCGCCAACAAAATATTTTCACACTCTGAGGAGAAAGTTGGCGCTCCATATGTCATGAGAAGATCTTACTGCAAATCAGTGTTAGCGATATGGGTCTATAATTCAGCAGATTACTCCTATTTCCCTTCTCGGTTATTGTAGTGACTTGTCCAACTTTCCAGTCCTCGGTTGATGCTGAGGGAATTAGATTAGGAAATGAGACACTTAAAGTAGTAAAGGAGTTTTGGTATTTGGGGAGCAAAATAACTGATGATGGTCGAAGTAGAGAGGATATAAACTGTAGACTGGCAATGGCAAGGTACGCGTTTCTGAAGAAGGGAAATTTGTTAACATCGAGTATAGATTTAAGTGTCAGGAAGTCGTTTCTAAAAGTATTTGCATGGAGTGTAGCCATGTATGGAAGTGAAACGTGGACGATAAATAGTTTAGACAAGAAGAGAATAGAAGCTTTCGAAATGTGGTGCTACAGAAAAATGCTGAAGATTAGATGGGTACTTCACATAACTAATGAGGAGGTATTGAATAGAATTGGGGAGAAGAGTAGTTTGTGGCACAACTTGACAAGAAGAAGGGACCGGTTGGTAGGACATGTTCTGAGGCATCAAGGGATCACCAATTTAGTATTGGAGGGCGGCGTGGAGGGTAAAAATTGTAGAGGGAGACCAAGAAATGAATACACTAAGCAGATTCAGAAGGATGTAGGCTGCAGTAGGTACTGGGAGATGAAGAAGCTTGCACAGGATAGAGTAGCATGGAGAGCTGCATCAAACCAGTCTCAGGACTGAAGACCACAACAACAACAACAGGTTCGGATCTTTCAACGAGCGATCGGTTATATACGACTGCTAAATATGGACTGCGGCAGCCGATGCGCCAGATCCCTGGCTCGACTACGCACAGACCAAAAGCTGGAGACCGGCCCCATTCCCCAGCGGCAACCCGATCCTCCGGCAGGCGAGCGCAAGGTGACGCGGAGGAGGGCGAGTCCTGGGGGTAGGAGGCAGGGGTAGGGGGTGGGGTGGGGGTGGGGCCCGTCACGCCCCATAACCCGCACCCCGCGCTCCGACAATAGGCGGCACAAAAAAGTAGTAATAAAGCGACGGGCGGAGCGCGACCGAGTTTTCATCATCATAATCATCGTCATCGCATCGGCGGCCGGTGCGGCCGAAATGCCAGCGCGGTCCCCGGGGGCCTGAGGGCGGCTTATAAGCGCCGGCGGCGGCGCCGCGACGCCCCAGACGCCCGCCTGCCCGCCGCGGACGAGAGCATGCTCGCGCCTCCTTCAGGTTTGGTCGCGCAGCGCAGCAACGCCGCGTCCGCCCACGAGACCGTGGCCAGCGAGCTGGCGCCTTCAGCTGCAGGGCGACCACTCGTACTGCTGCTGACTGCTACCCGGGTCTCGCCTCGCTCTACGCACGCGATTCATCTGCGTAACCCGATTGCCGGGGCGTTTTCTAACTGTTGCGAAGTTTTCTAGTGATCTTAGCCTATTTCGGTACGCTCGAGTCCCACCTAGCACACATCAGATACAGTATCCGTAATTTATAGCACAAGCTTGTCAAAAAAATTTAGCGCTTTCCGAGAATGTAATGTACCGTATGAGGCCTGTCGTGACAGGTAATGCAGTTTCCGATTCCAGAAGCCGAATGCATCGCCATATTTTTTATCATGACTGAAGGCCTACATGCCGACACTGAATGCAGCTGATTGTGCTAAAATAGTTAATATTTTTAATTTTAAAAATCGACGCTTCCTCTTTATTAAATTATATTCTTAATTGCAGCTTCGCCCATGTAGCCTGAACAGTAGCACTGAAATCAAAGTTGATATATTAAACAGATTTTACCAAACTTGATTACGTATACAAGATTGTCGCTGCTAAAGTGCTAAAGTGCGTTTTTTCTAAAATTAATGAAGATATATTCTATTTGGGTTTATGTCATGTGTAGGCGGAATTTCTCGGAAACCTAAACATTGACTTCGTTCAAAACAGTGCGAAATCTCACCACATATACAGATTGTTCGGAAATTCCCGTTACAAACGTCTAAGACTTACAGAGGGGGCTAAGTACATACGATTTTGAATAGGAACCCATGTCCGGATACGTCATTCAGCGACGCTGCAGACGTCAAAGTAATAGGCGTCGGCGCCTGTAAATGTATTTAATACAGGTTGATTTCGTTATATTGTTGCAGGCTTTCAAGGATGATGGAGATGGATACATGTATCAATTTGAGGTAAGGGCCCCTGGTTCAGAAACTAACAAGTTCAAAGTTATAAGCGAAAATCATTCTCATACCCCCGACCGTGGAAGACATATAGCGGTACCGTTGTTGCTAAGAATGTAGAGTAAGAAAGATTCAGAGGTGTTAGTATCGACCAAAACAAGAAAAAAATGTCTACTAAACATCGGCTCTAAAATGCATACCTCAGGATCTATGAGCAGTCTTCCATCTTCGCTATTGAACAAGTGATAATAGCTGTTAAGGTATGCATTTCAGAGCCCACGTTTACTGGATATTTTTTCTTATTTTATTCCATATTACCACCTCTGAAATTTGCCTACCCAACAATCTTAGCAACAACAGTTTCGCTACATGTATTCCACCGTCACAAGTATCAGAATGATTTTCGCTTGTAACTTTCGATTCGTTCGTTTCCGAACCAGGGACCCTTACCCTAAATTGATACATTTATCCTTCTCCATCATCCTTGAAAGTTTGTAACATCATCACGGAATCACCCTGTATATATATTTACAGCCGCCGGCGCCTGTAACCCTGACGCTTCGTAGCGTCGCTGTATGACGCTGCAGGACGTAGGTTCCTATTCAAAATATTATGTACTCGCTCCCCTCTACAAGCCCTAGAAGTTTGTAACGGGAATTTCCGAACACACTGTATATCGCAAAAACGAAAATTAATACATCGTCACAAACTCCGGTACAAAGCCAACCAGCCGATCACTCTGACTGGAGACAACTGGGAGGTCAAAATATGTGAGTGCATTGTGTACAATATCTGTGTTTGTGTGTAAAGGGAATAAAATTAGAAGACTTGCGCAGCACATATTGAAGTCTGTCGACGAATGCGATAACCATGTTTCTGCATATAGTTGTAAATCATCTGCGGGTTTAACAACACGTTGCAATGAACCGCAGTTCCTTGAGTGTAAGACATGGAAGTTTCTTCGTAAACATTACATGCGTCCAATAGTGCTCCACCGGGTAAACGTCCGAAAAGATTTAATCAACTAACATCGTTAATATGTAAATATCTGTCCCCTTTTCATAGCCTTAGTGCTACAATTAAATTTCTTTAAATCAATCCGGTTTAACACCAACCGCCGTGCCTTCTGTAAAGCTACTTAGTGGACCAAATAGATTATTTTACATATGCTGTCGCCTTTTGCCAAATGCTTTTGTATTTTTATACAAGTATCTTGTATTTCAAATACGTATATGTGAATATTTGTATTATTTGCAACACTGGAGAAACTAATGTTTAGCACTTTCTTATTCAGATACAGGCAGGTATGTCCATATCGACTTACTTATGACTCCAACTCTGACTAATTAATTTCTATCAAGTTACGTAGTATCAGCCTAGATGTAACATTAATAGAAATCGAGTATTTCTTTTGTTGTATATGACTTTGCAACTTTTCAGACTGCATCGCTTTGCAAGTACTTTGCTGTTCACCTTAAAGGTCATCTGTAATGAATAGTGAATCACTATTTGTATAAATGTGCATCGCTTCCTCTTCTGTAGTTCCCTTTTCAACTATTAGTAAACTTATTACAGTGATACAACAACCTTGCTTTGAGAGACTAAGCCGCTAGGCGTTATCAGCTTTACCCCTGTTTCGTATCTGCAAATATCCCTTTGTTGATCTCAAGAAATAAGGCGGTGAGAATAATTTCTTAGAGCGCTGTCGATTTCATGTCACTTCGGCTCTACTTTGCCAAAACGGTAGTCGGAAGATTGTAACTGAAAATTCCGACCAGCTGCGATTGTTAAGATTTTCCATGGCTGCCCTGCAGAAGTTGGGGTTAGTGCCACGATAGTCTCTTCAACAGGTCCACGCGCAGTTTCGACCACATTATTGTGCAGCTGAGATAGCTTACTGTCTATCGAGATCTCTACGCCCACAGAACGCAACTCACACATTCCCCTTCTTTCCATTTAAAGAAAGGAGAGGAACAGCTCTGACGTCCAAATAGCTATTCGGAAAAACAATGTTCTCCAATATCTTACACAAGTTCAATATTCTAATGCCACTCAGTGATGAACGTATCGTGCATCTGAGATGCCAGCTACGTAAACTGCTCACCGCGTGACTGCCTCTGGTGCAACTTTCTTGGGAGCAGACCGAATCGCAGAAACCAAGTGCCGCACGCGCATCACTTGCAGACTAGTGCAACTAGGCATTTAGCACCGCTAAACGGTGCGCAGTATAGTGGAAGAGAGACGCACACTCTACACCTGACGCTGCAGCATCCAGCTCGTTCCTCTCCATAACGGGCTACTGTCTCCTGACGTGACAGCTATTAGCACAGAGTAAGAAACATCTCACTGTTTGTTCTTCTTCCGGAAAAAAAGATTAAAAAGGAGAAGCTGCGGAAATCAATTTACAGATAACTGACGAAGCAATCTCCGCCGTCTCTGAATCGAACAAAATATTTTCCTTTCATTTCTTCTCTCTCTCTCATTCTCTCTCTCTCTCTCTCTCTCTCTCTCTCTCTCTCTTTATTCTTGTGTTGCTTCATAAAAAAAACACAACGCGGAATTATTGGTCGTTACAAGCAAAATCCACTCTTGGCTGCGCAGTGCCAGACGTCAAAGCAAACCGCGATCGTTCGTTTACTGTGCAACGTGATATACCAGATGTCAAGTGCAGTAAAAATTCGTGGGGGCAAAATTCGTGTAGCAAACATAGCTTCAAAGGATACAGACGCGTCTAAATGCACTGCCTGGTCAAACAATACACGTCCGTCTAAACTATCCTATTCGAAGCGAGCCACAAGACTCCTCTGTGAACTGTTATACATATACACAACACACACACACACATACACACACACACAAACACACACACACAAACAAACAAAGGTTTTTGAAAGTCGTATAATTGTGTTCATGTGTAACGCGCCGACGAAGCACCTCAGGTTGCGACACATTATGCGACCTCTGAATAGAGCGGTCAACTTTCTGTAGCTGTTTCGTACCCCCATGCACACCGCTTTGTCAAGGAACAATGTAGGGGTTTTAAGCGTTTAATATCACCGGATACTTCGTGTTCTGAAAGAGAGATTTCGGATCTCGGCCGCGCGGGTTAGGGCGCCATGTCACGGATTGCGCGGCCCCTCCCGCCGGAGGTTCGAGTCCTCGCTCGGGCATGGGTGTGTGTGTTGTTCTTAGCATAAGTTAGTTTAAGTAGTGTGTAAGTATAGGGACCGATGACCTCAGCAGTTTGGTCCCTTAGGAATTCACACACGTATAAACATTTTTTCGGATCTCGACACGAACCCAGTATTTATCTACCACCGCATCAGCTGTTTAACGTTCGTGGACGTCGAGATCGTTGCGGATTGAGTAGCAACTCTCAAGGAGGAGAAAGGGACAAGATGGCGACCGAGGACAAACTCAGCTTTCGCCTAAAGTGATTTAGGGGAAGCACGGAAATTCTAAATCAATATGCAACATACTCTGGTACAGGCAGTCTTCGGAAGACGGTAGTCTCCTAGAGTGTGGAGAGTTTTTGCGGGATTCGGAAGGGGTGAAGAGATTTTAGTGGGAATTCGACGCTCAGAATGCCCGCGGGGTGCGTCCTAGTGGCTTCAGTCTGATACAGTATCGCCGAGTGTAACTTGTCTCATAACCTCACCGGACAAAACATTGGTCACCTCCTTTAAAGAGCACGCCCTGGTCGCTTTCGAGCGCTGTACTTGGTGCAGAACAACGCCGTCATATGACCCCGCACCGCCGACGTAAGTCACGGCAATGAGAACGTCAGAAAGAAGCTGTCGTGTGTGGACCTGCCCATGACGACACCGTGAATGAAGTTGTTGGATTTGCTGGTGTACCAATGCAGCCTGTCCAACATACCAATTAAAAATGTGTACGCTACCGGGCGTGTAACATGACGTAAGGACACCGCTCCGAAAAAGATCCTCAGTAACAGCGTCCCGAGACGGCTGTCACGGCAATCGGTTTCCAAACCGACAGCAATTGTTATTGTAAGCGAATACAGGTCCATCTCGACCATGTCCCGAGAGAACATTGCAAAGCGAACTGCATGTAATCGACATCCGAAGTTGTGTACATCTCAGAAGCCCGTTGCTCACTGATGCGCACAAAGCTGGACGTCTTCGGTGGGCCGAATAACACAGAAACCGGACAGAAGTTTACTGCAGGCGTGTACCGGAATCCCACGACCACCATTTTGCCTCTTTTCAAGTGATGCGAGGTGTCGGCTGCACCAACGACCCAATCATCCCTTCAGCTCAGCGCGTGTGGAGGCTGTAGTTACGGACGATGATTCTGGGGTCCTTTTCGTACCCTTCGACCCATTCATCCAGGTTAGCACGAAAATGGACCATGGCGCTTATTTCAGTATTCACGCTGTCCAGTTGTTGCTCTGTGTTTCTACACCTTCATGATGTGTACGCAGTGGAGACTCCCGTCTCCCAATATAGCAACCGAGTCATAAGGCTGCACACTTACGTTCCTGGTCTGACTGATCCGCAACATCAGCCGACCACAATCGCATAGAAAATGTCTAGGACTCCAGAATGAGATTTTCACTCTGCAGCGGAGTGTGCGCTGATATGAAACTTCCTGGCTGATTAAAACTGTGTGCCGGACCGAGACTCGAACTCGAGACCTTTGCCTTTCGCGGGCAAGTGCTCTACCAACTGAGCTACCCAAGCACGACTCACGACCCGTCAGCGCATATCAGTGCACACTCCGCTGCAGAGCGAAAATCTCATTCTGGAAACATCCCCCAGGCTGTGGCTGAGCCATTTCTCTGCAATATCCTTTCTTTCAAGAGTGCTAGTTCTGCAAGGTTCGCAGGAGAGCTTCTGTAAAGTTTGGAAGGTAGGAGACGAGGTACTGGCAGAAGTAAAGCTGTGAGGACGGGGCGTGAGTCGTGCTTGGGTAGCTCAGTTGGTAGAGCACTTGCCCGCGAAAGTTCGAGTCTCGGCCCGGCACACAGTTTTAATCTGCCAGGAAGTTTCATATCAGCGCACACTCCGCTGTAGAGTGAAAATTTTCATCTAGGTATGTCTAGGACTATTTGGAACAGTCAACATTTAGGTAGCTCAACAGCATCTAATCAATGACGATTTACTTCAGCTAGATGTGGCATATCTGAAGAAAGTCGTGCACTCTGTTCGTCGAGCTGAGTCCATTGTCGAAACTAGAGGCGGTGTTACTTGGTATTAGCGTAAAGCGTCCTATGACTTTTGTCCGGTGTGCTTATGGTCGCCATAGCGATAATAAAGGAACAGTGTGTGAAGGAAGCGAGCAGTTGCGAGAGCGTCGTTGGAGGGTGTGCGGCAGCGCAGTGAGAGAGCCGGGTGCTTGCGCAGGTCCCGAGCTCGGCAGCAGCAAGGAGCCGAGCGCAGCCGCCGCCGCCGCCGCCGCCGCCGCCGCCTCCTCCGCGGACCTCGCTCTGAGTCGCGTGCCGCTGGGCTCCACGCCTCTCTCCGTCGCCTCAAGTATGCTGCTTCTGCAGACGCAGGTGAGTCCGCGCGCCGCCGCCCCCGCCGCCGCCCTCGGCATGCCGCCCGCTTCACGCAGCATGCAGTAGCGCACAGCTCTGTCCCCCAGCTGCACCCGGGGCGCCCCCCACCCCCGGCCAGTCCCCACGACACGGAAGCACAGCTTTTGCTCGCTAGTCGCAATTGTTGCCGCCCTTGCGGTGATAACAACACGTACCACTTCGCTATTGTCGCGGTTGTTCCGAAGCCCTCGTACGACCAGTTACAAGTGTGTAACACCCCGACCGACAACACGCCAGAACGGTTGAACATTTGGCAACAGACGGTGGTTCCACTACACAACTAACATTGCAACATAAGCCGTACACTACAATGCTAGGCAATGTAGACAAGTGTAATGTGCTGCGAATACATAGAAAAATAGATCCCTTATCATTTAGCTACAAAATAGCAGGTCAGCAACTGGACGCAGTTAATTCCATAAATTATCTGGGACTACGCATTAGGAGTGATTTAAAATGGAATGATCACATAAAGTGGATTGTCGGTAAAGCAGATGCCAGACTGAGATTCATTGGAAGAATCCTAAGGAAATGCAATCCGAAAACAAAGGAAGTGGGTTACAGTACGCTTGTTCGCCCACTGCTTGAATACTGCTCAGCGGTGTGGGATCCGTACCAGATAGGGTTGATAGAAGAGATAGAGAGGATCCAACGGAGAGCAGCGCGCTTCGTTACAGGATCATTTAGTAATCACGAAAGCGTTACGGAGATGATAGATAAACTCCAGTGGAAGACTGCAGGAGAGACGCTCAGTAGCTCGGTACGGGTTTTTGTTAAAGTTTCGAGAACATACCTTCACCAAAGAGTCCAGCAGTATATTGCTCCCTCCTACGTATATCTCGCGAAGAGACCATGAGGATAAAATCAGAGAGATTAGAGCCCACACAGAAGCATACCGACAATCCTTCTTTCCACGAACAATACGAGACTGGAATGGAAGGGAGAAACGATAGAGGTACTCAGGGTACCCTCCGCCACACACCGTCAGGTGGCTTGCGGAGTATGGATGTAGATGTAGATGTAGACCCTCGGTTTCGATTCGTCACTCGTATGGCTACCAATCTAATAAATGATAGGATGGCTGGAACAGCTTCACTGGAATGCCATGCGAGCTTCCTGACGTCTTATTGCAACGGAGTCACGACGACCCTTCTTGGATCAAACCGCGCGAGGTGGCGCAGTGGTTAGACACTGGACTCGCATTCGGGAGGACGACGGTTCAATCCCGCGTCCGGCCATCCCGATTTAGGTTTTCCGTGATTTCCCTAAATCACTCCAGGCAAATGCCGGGATGGTTCCTCTGAAAGGGCACGGCCGACTTCCTTCCCTAATCCGATGAGACCGATGACCACGCTGTCTGGTCTCCTTCCCCAAACAACCAACCAACCAACCTTCTTGGATCTACGGCCCATCTTCTCAGCGGCATTCTTCTCTTACTATCGAAGTGGTCCATTCCCATTGACGAAGCTCCCTACCTGTTGAAGCCTAATACAGAGAGAGCAGTATTTCTGCACTGTATAGAGCAAATCTTTCTACGCCGATCGCTAAGAGTTAAAATCAGACAGGGGGGAAGATTGTTATTTCAATAATCGGAGGCGCAACAGAATTAGGCAGGCCGAATTTGTTTAAAGCTTCCCCCTAGACACTTCACACGCCGCCCTGTGCTCTCTCAGAACCGCTTCAGTTTTGCCTGAGACGCGACTCATGATAACACGTTCAATAAGCATCCGAGAACTCTCACTGAATATCAGACGATAGCGCTACAAAGAATACCTGTCTTCGCGTGACAGTTGCGGTAACAGTACAAAACTCCATTCAAAAAAAAAAATGCCGCAAATAAATGAATATTTAACATATACCTTAGACGTTCATTACTTGTCGCAGTATCTTTTCTTTTAACAATTTACTGTGGACGAAGAAAGCTGCTTGTTAAAAATTTCATAAAATATCGAGTATGACAAGAGTCTTAAAACAAGTTTTGGACAGGGCAAGCATTCAAAACAAATCGTACTGCATACCAAGGAGACCATCATAGTTTCTGTGATGGAAAGTAACTCCTTTTCGTCATGTGTCACACAACTCAGAACTTCCCACCGCTCGATTTTCGGGAATCAGGCATCAAAATCTCTGCGTCTTTCGTATCCACAAAGATATTCGCTAGCTCTGCGAACTCGCTGGCGACCTGCCTAAAGTAAGAGGTACTCTGCCTGTGAAAGTGTACTGACTGCAACTTCAAATGTTACACAAAGCAAGAGAGTGGACACTTGATAAAGATTCAAAACCTCAGTTTGTCAGTCCTCTTTTCTGTCTTTCAGAATTTTCCCCGAATATTTCAGTGGCTCTCGAATACTTTTGCCCTACTATTCTTCCGCGTTACATGTGTTTCACGACTTCCGAAAGGTTCAATCAGCGCTCAAAATTGGTACGCCACACTTTGCTCAGTGATCACTTAATACAACATACGACTAAAACAGCACGCAGTGCCCCTGCCCTTTTTTTTTTCAGATGCTCCAGCTCTACATATTTCGATATAAATGGGAAACTGGGAGATTAACGCAAAATAAAACTGGCGACTGGCTTGATGAAGCCCTGCGTTTCCGTTCAAGCTCCGGTTAGCATCCATCACCAGGAAGCACAGAATGGCACGGCTTTGCATGGCGCGTGCACTTCCCCTGCAACTGCTGCATGCGTTAGCCTTTCTGCTGTACAGATGGTCCGGTCCCACGCCACGGAGACAGCCCCTAGTCGAGGCACTCAGACTGTCAGTTGACGGCCCCAAGAGAAAAAGACTACCGGTTGTAAATTTTCGGGATGGCTGTCGGTGAAAGTGGCGTTGGGGCGGAGACCACCAAATCCACGTGGATGACTCGCTTCTTGTAAAACTTATTGGTAGTTCTCAGTGTGCAAATTTTATTTTTCGATGATGACAAGTTAGAAGGAATACGACACTTATTTCATTGTGCAGTATTTTAACTGTTAATGTTCTAACTTCTGTGTAACAAAATGGAGAAAAGCGCTTCTGTTATTACTAGAGGGCAAATTAAGCAATAAATTTGTCTAGGCTAGTAATGGAACAACGTAACAGAACAATGTGCACCAAGCAGAAACTGTTGGGTCAAATGCTTTGCCAACCTTTAGAGATGTCCGATTGACCTGGAAATTATATTGTTTTGGTGTGTGGTGTATTTTTTGCCATAATCGGTTTTCGATAATCTCCATCACCGTGTCTCCCTCTCTTTCAGCCATCTGCAAAATATTGCTAATTACTGCCTGCAAGGTTGATTGCAGCAGAATTGGGAAAGGATTGGCGACGCAGACCGTCGAAAAGTGGACAAGTCTCTCATAGAGACAGGCCTTAGTAACTCGTTTTACAGTTAAGTAAACTCTTACTGGTACAATTTTGCGAGGGTTTTATGTAAGTATTGGTGGGAACTAAAATCTCTTGTTGTTCTGTTACATATTAATATGTTTGCCTTCTCAGTTTACTGTCATAAAATACCTTGAACCAAAGTATTTCTATTAGACAGTGTCACGCAATGTTTCCCTGTTTGTTATTACCTGCTGGAGTTTCAGTGCTGTTAAACTTTATGTACCCTTAGAGAATCTGAATCATGTGGTGGAGGTCACGGAAGTCTCCTTCGCCCAGTGTCTGCTAATAACAGCATTCCGTCTGTAATTAACTTACTGTATATAAGACACTTGAAATATTTCTAGTTCAACAATATGTTTCAGTTGTTGCTTTGCTACTATTTCTTTTTGAAACTATCTCCGCAATTTCAGTTCAGACTGTCACAGCGTTTTATTATTAGCGAAAAATAACACCTTTCCAAATGCTATCTTATTGACGTATATTTCGTGGAACTCATATTTACAATGATAAAGTGAACTCAAAAGTGCTGCTCGACCTGTGTAATCTGACCGAAAGGCCGTAGTTCCAAGCGTTTGCGCTCTTGAGCGTTCGGGCTCTTGAGATAACGCTTAAAGATTAGTGAACCAAAGCCCTTGAGTCCATTGAAAAATGATATGTGTCCCATTCATAAAACGCTGTTATTTCGAAATGTCACTATTTCATTGAGACTTCTCAACAACAGGAAGTGTTACGCAACCCATTTTTACGACTTTAAGATAAGGAACTTTCGATTTCTACGAACGACTCATTTAGATAAGTAACGAGCTGAGCACCTGGCGTTACCCGGGTATGTATTTATACCAATCTTCTGTCAGTCTGTCTCCTCCTTCCCCCTCTCTCTGCCCATCCCTTCCTTCACCCCCTCTCTGTCCATCTCCTCCACCCGTCTCTCGTTCCATCTCTTCCTGCCCCTCTCTCTATCCGCCTTCTCTTCTTCTCCCTTCTCTCTCCACGTTATCACGCTCACCCCAATAGGAGGCTGGTGGTTCTTACCTCCACAGTACTTCTTTCCAGATTGTAACTAATGTGTGTACCAAACTTGGTTGAAATCGTTCCAGGGGGTTAGGAAGAGCTTTCTACCCGTGCCTTTGATATATTTGACACATATTTAACATAATTCACACGTATCTGCACACACATTTCAGCTACATCTCGAGCTAATTTAGCCCTGCAGTTTCATTTCAACGAAGCTCAATGTTAATGACGTCGTATATCCTCAACTATGTGCTGTACAATGATAGAATTTTGTAGCAACATCCAATGTTATATGTGGTTACCGTTTACGAAATGTGTTGTGAATAGAGTTACTAGTAAAGAAGTAATAAATTAAAACGTCATGCACGATGAGCCAGTTTTTCACGCAACATGTCTCCTGAACTGTGTCGTACAATGATATATTTTTCTGTCCAGTAGTTCAGAAAGAAATGCGGGACATACATACACACATACGTACAAACATACATACGAACATATACAGGGTTGTCAGAAACAGTCTGAAAAATTCGTAAGGCCGTGGCAGGACAGGTTATGCTGAGAAATCTCTGTTAAGGGAAAAAAATCGATACGTTGAGCCGTTTCCGAGTTAATTAACATTGAAGTTAGCCAATCAATCCGTACTACTGTCCCACGTTCAATTTTTGTATCGCTCTCTTGTTCGATTTCAGGAAACCAAACGAACGACACGTTTGACGACACTGTCTCCGGCTGGTCGCTTGAATTTGCGCGCACCGCGGCCTGGCTTTATAACCGTAGTGCTAATTAACTCGCAAACAGCGCATCGAAGTTTTGTTAATAATTAGTTCTCAGCGCAACCTACACTGGAACACCCTAAGAAGCTTTTAAGACTGTTTCTGACCATCCTGTATACGTACATCCATTTTTATAATACGTGTGGATTAGGAGATTTCTGGGAACGGCCGATTCAGATAGGAGACGGGCCACAGATTAATGAATCATTCAGTGAACGAAATAAATCTATAAAATGTCATCTGACTTGGTAGATGGCGTCAGGAGATGTTGCAATTTTATCTCAAGGAGTTCACTCTATGATTTACGACTCTGATTCGCGTGGATTCAAATCTCGATTGAGAATACTGTTCTGCATCCTTCAAGGGTAATGCATGCAGATACATCCACTAAGGGCAATGCACAACAGTACCATAACTGCATAGCCGGCCGCGGTGGTCTAGCGGTTCTGGCGCTGCAGTTCGGAGCCGCGGGACTGCTTCGGTCGCGGGTTCGAATCCCGCCTCGGGCATGGGTGTGTGTGTTGTCCTTAGGTTAGTTAGGTTTAAGTAGTTCTAAGTTCTAGGGGACTTATGACCTAAGATGTTGAGTCCCATAGTGCTCAGAGCCATTTGAACCATAACTGCATAGATTAATCTGTCGTTCTATTTTAACAGTGTCTGTTAAGATTTTTTCCTCGAAGTGTTGCTTCCTGTGTACAAAGATTATGACGGCAATGATAGTGAAGACTGTCTGACAGACCTTCAATTTCGGTCACTACACGGCTCTTTTCTATACTCGCGGAGAGTTTGCTTCCAAAAACGAAATATATCGATTGTATGTGTGCCCTGAATTACATTATGCTCATATCGACCACCTTAACAAATTAAATTGTTTTTTTTTATATGCCACTTGTTAATAAGAGTGCAAGGTATTAAACATTGCACATCTTTAAAGCTTAAATATTATGTTAGAAGCGCGAGATATCTAGACTGTCCCTTTTCACAGTATGTACCACATTTTAGACTGCATTATCTGGTGAACAGAAAGTATTCACTGTCTCTGCTGACAACAGAGGATGCAAGCATGAAACTTAAACCAAAAAAGAACCTGGACATACAGAAAAATTAGATCTGAATATTTTAATACGCCTATAGCTATTTCATTCACCTTTCTCCACCGATAGTCCGACAACTTTTCGTACACTTTCTGGATGTTTTTATCTGTATTTGTAGGTTTAGGACGTCTTTCTCGTATGTTATCATCAAGAGAAGTACGGCCGACCATCTGTTAACTGTTGAAATGGAACGAACAGCACACTCATAAAAATTCAGCACCTTTTGATGATCTTGCCTAGGCAATAAATCAGCCCAAATCAAACATTACATGATGGCACGGTTCCCCAGTTTATCAATTTGAACGAAACACATGCGACATCGCTATTTTCATGGATCTCATACATAAAACTGTTCATAGCCCTCAAAAAAAGTTGACACTTGACGCACGTTGCTGTACGAACATAAAAAAAACGTTGATATCAACTCTATACATGTGCCGGATCGAGATCTTAGACCTTGCAAATTAGTAGTCAGGGGCCGAAGCTGCCTACCAAAGGAGCGCACGTGTAGTTTAGGAAGCACTGCTCCACCCCTTTCTTTTTACAAATTTCCTGGAAGATGCGCCGACAGAAGAATGCCGCGGCACTGCCTGCAGCACGGGACACGACAGGGCGGGCTGACATTTGGCGGAATGTGTCCCCAGTGGCGGCGGGATTGCTGCGAGCCCTGGAGCGCGACCACTCCCCCTCCCCCTACCTCCTCCTGCTCCCAACCCCCGCTCCTACCACCCGCCCACACTCATCGCCCCCTCTCCACAGCCTCTATTATTAATTTCGCACGCTCCTGGAGCGACGGCCGGCATGCCGTGATTTAGCGCGGCGTGACGCGCTTTTGTTCTCTACCAAATCAAAAACAAGTAACACGAGCTCGGAAGGCGTTTCACACCCTCGATTGCACCCCCTCGATCGTGTCCGATTAATCCGAGGGTCCTAGCAATGGAAATTCTACGCAGAGCAAACTTGCCTCTGATTAAGTAAGAGGTTCTTCAATATTCGATATTAACTCGTGTCGCTTGCAACAAACCAGGTCACTCACACGCCAAATTTCGTTCGTTAATAGTGGTTCATTACTATTCAGATACTTCTCCCAAGGTGACGCCCAGTTCTCGGTGGAGCTCGTAAGAGGTTGACACATCTGCCAACGTCATAGCCATGCGGCGCTGCTGTGATCACTGGATGCTGGGAACGGGGCAGCTTTTGTCGCTAAATTGGATATATTACAAACACGGAGCGCTGGCGTTTGCCCTTACCCTAGTCGACAACAACAAAGATCAATAAATATCGTAGATTACAACATATCCAGTTACAATTTACTTATTTACCTCTGCTCAGACTGTTCCATCCCTTACAAAACGAGCATTTTTTTTTTTTTGGCACCACTCTAAATTAATAATTCTACCGACACTATAGACACATGAAAAGAAAATTGAGAATTTGGAAATATTTGAAACAAAGGGCGCGATCTGTCTCTTAGTCACATGATGTGTTGAGTAATGAAACAGCGATATCTCTTGGTACAGGTTCACAGCCTACAGCGATGATCTTACATTACTCCTGACTCGGAATTCAAAACTTCGGAAGTTACAATCGTGATTTATTCAGAATAGAGATACGTATTTCTCATCAATATATATCAAACGCGTAGAACATTATAAATTCCGTTTACAAGGGGTATTAACTTGCCAGAGTGTTATTTAATATCGATTCAATCGGCGTCTGAAGAATTTCTACATTCGAAACAAATTCTTTAAAGCTGTACATAGTATTTATCGGTAACTCAATATTATGAATCCGGATGAATGGTGAAAACTGTCATTGTTACTGTACACACTAGAGATATCTAAGCTTAAGTTTCGTCCCAACTTTCCTCCATAATTCTACAGTCTGGAAAATTGTCCTAAACTCTGAAGTTCCAACCATGCTGTTGTCGAACACGATACTTGAATGTCTACCATAGATCATCACATGGATAATATTGAAAATTTAAGACTATTAAAAATAAACCACAAACAGTGATTCTCCACGATCCTGGTTTACGAATAATTTCGCCTATCTGCACGTTTGCTGACGCCAACAGTCGTCTGCAACAGAATAAGGGATGCAGTGTTCGGACGCATGAGGCCGCAATGACGTGGTACCCTCTCAGCTCCACCCTTGTGGACTGGGCACTATTCTTCAAGCCCTCCATTTAGCTGGAGGAGGGTACTCGCCAATGATCACAAAGGCGCTCTACGAGTAGAGATCCGCCACCACCATGCTATTTGTCGTTTCGTAATCAGGTCTGGCATTTTCTGCACTGATATCGTGTTGGCCGTGGTCAATGGCGGGCACTTCGTTGCCACGTGAGTAGCAAGTTACGAGCCGCTGTCCAGCCGTGACCACCGGATGAAAACACTTAACATACTGCAGATAAGACGCACCGTGGTTCTGAGTGCATTTTGTGGACCAGCTCTTCTTAGATATAAATGAGCACTTTTATCAGATTCCCGCGATGGACAATCACGATAGCAACGTAAATCTTGTGTTACAACGAAACCGTTCTGATCGGTATCATTTCAAACGACCGCCACTGCTCTCCATCAACTTCACAAGCATCTACAGCTGCAGCATAAGAGAAAAAAAGCACAGAAGCTACAAGAAAGCAGCTCAGTGATTGTAGACTAATACGTTACAATACTGGGCAGAGACTCTTTTTTGAACACGTTCAGTGCTCAGTATTAGTTATCTTCATTGATTCATTTCACAGACTGCCACACCGTAAAGGTAAAGAGACGGGCAAAAGAGTCAACTTCTTGATGGCGTTATTCATAACAACACGCGAACATCTTTTTGTCTCCGGGACAAATGTACATGAAAGATATTTCAGAAGTAACTCCAAGCAAGCATTTTGTAAAGCACTAAGCCAAATACAAGGAACCAACAGCGACAATGATACACAGATACAAGCACACATAAATAATATGCTTTGCACATTCATTATTATTTCTTGAACTTCGTTCATTAATAGCCTAGAAACAAACCTTACTCTACTACACTGAATTGCTTAGTCTGCCGCCACAATATTATTAACTTGCCGTTCTACCGCTATTACCTGAACGTTTGGCATCAAAGCAGTTTTGGTCTAGCGCCTGATAATTATGTAGCAATAACGGATATTAATTTCACCGCCGGCTCCGCTAGAGTGTTTGCTATTACACCTGCTGTATTCACTCTAAATTAGATTGCAGTGGGGCTAGAATTCTGCGCAGAATGGAAATGGTAACATGTACCACCTGTTTTAAACATCAGGTAACAGGTCTATAATTTGGCAATAAATAAATAAAAATGGTACATGAGATAACATTCTAATAAACACGCCTTCCGTCCATCAAGAATAAAGTAATTAGCTCACGTTGGTGCAGCCGAAACACCAACAACTCAAAATAAGATGGTAATAACAATGAGTTCATTATCTTATAATGACTAGTTATTGTTCAAGGTGATTACAAATTAATGGACAATGTTATAAGGCTATATCTCTCCAACACCGAAAGTAAATAAAAGGCATTGTCACCATTTCAAGCAATGTTGTGTGCTGACCTTAGATGCTGTCCATGTGGGTTTCCCCAGTAACATCACAGTTCATAGTTCGAATAGCGCCAAATCCTTCAAGCAATGGCACATCTCGATTCTGATAACGTCCAAGACGAAACCTTAGAGGATGAAATTGCACAGAATCAGCCTGAGGAAGCATGTAGGGGGGGGAGGGGGAAAATGACCGTATCCTTCTCGATGGGAACATCCAGGCATTTTCCTTTAGCGATTTTGGGAAACAATGAAAAACGTAAATCTGGATGCCGGACTCGGATTCGTACTGCCATCCTCTCTGATGCGGCCCCAGTTCTTAGCACTGTGCCACCTTGCTCGGTAGTTATATAGCCGTAGAGCCATTGCGTGTGATTCCCATGCGTAGAAACTGTTGCCGGCGACCGCTCGATCTTCTTAGAAATTGATTTCGTTGCTACTGTAAGTTAGTATCTCACAAAAATGAAGCCTTCTTCTCCGTCCTATTCGGCTTCCAATTGTGACCTTATCCATTGTTTGAAAACGTTCAAATGCACAGCGGGCTTGGCTTAGAAACACTACAAATCACGTCTCACTTTTGCTTTTGCTCTGTCACCAAACTCATATTCGTAAAATTGTGAGTACTGGTTTTTCCACATAAAAGAAACGTCACTCCATTATCCTTGAGAATTCGTTCCGATAAAGCTTTGTACTGCATGCTGTTTTGTAACGTACACGTGTCACAGATTCACACGAAATTCATTCTACTCTATGGTGTCACTGTTCAAGTCGGATTAATAAAGGGAGGTCAAAGCGCAGCTGTGCGTTTCGTCACAGGTTCGTTTAGCCAGTATCATAGCGATGCTCTTCCAACCTCCGTAGCACGTTTTACAAGAGAAGCGTAGAGGCTGACAATTAAAATTCCTAGAACACACGTTCCAAAAAGGGTCAGGTAACAGATTACTTTCTCCCTCTCACTCGCGGAAGCAAGAAGGGCGGCGGCAGGGGAGTACGTGGTGTCCGCCACCCTCTGCGAAGCACCGTAACACCATCTGCGGAATATAAATATTCAGTTTGTGTACAGGCTGCAGCTTTGGCAAGATCTATTCCTTCCGTGGCATTTCCTGACTTGGTGTTGCGGCCAGTAACCGCTGACTGGCTCTTAGTAATGATTTCTACAAGCTCCTAAGGTATCTTTTCGACCCCATTTTTCGACTGTTTGAGTCTACCGTATCCTTTTCTTCGACAGGACACGGTTTTCTTGTCGCGAAATTGTTCGAGACGATGACGCCAGAGAAACACGGCCCGAAATTGTCCTCTAAATGGAGGTCGAACAGCAACGAGACTGTCTGTGTCTTCTCGTGATCTTAGGGCCTCCACAACTACGATCAGTCGCAAACGCAGATACGTTTTCCAAAAGTAACAATAAAAAATGCACATCTTCTATTGTGTAGAGTACTACCGCGCCCAAAAACTGCCCGCAGTAGTAAGAAACAGTTTTTTGAGGCCTATCAGTGCGAGACGGTTTCTCGGCCTCGAGCTGAACAACACCTACGCTGTGGCGGTTCTCGTCGAAATCGATCGACTCAGTGGCAGTGGACTACAGACGTCTTACCACGTTCCGCTGCTGTGCTGTGTCAAGACACCGGAGCTCCTGCGAAGCCTCGCGAAAACGTTTTGCGCGGTGTAAGAGACGACTGCAGATTTGTGTGTACTTACGTAGATCCTCCTTTGAAAGAGATACCACTAATTCCGCGTATTTGGAATGTACGCGAATTTTCAACATCGTTCTCGGTTCCATTAAGACCGACTTCGAAAACGACGTTTCACAGCGGAAAGCAATAACAGCATGTCACAGCGTAGCGACACAGCTCGAGCTCGGGAAACGGTGGTGCAATGATACACTACGGCAGCCTCACTGCTTCAGTGTGGAGGCAATGCGCGGGCAAATGCCAGTTTCTGCATGAGACGATGGCAAGGTCACGTAACATAATTACGTGTAGAGAAAAATCTAGCCTTATGGAGTCGTCCAATAATCTGTGATCGCCCTGTGCTTTAGCTGTTTCGAGATGCCACTGATGGGGCAAAATAGGCTTCAGTTTCAGAATATTATGTCTGTACAAGTGTGTCCTCCAGTACGATAGGTAGTCGTACAGTTACATCATTAATTTTTGTTTGTCTGCAGTACACGTGTGTTATACTGGTAGACGACAAAATCACCGCGTCACGGCAAGAGCGAAATGAAGATGGCGCAGTCCGTTGTTAAAGTGGAGTATCGTGCGATAATTCGTTTTTGGCAGCAGCAAAAATGTGGCAACTATGTCTGACCAGCTGCCACATTTCTGCTGAATTACCACACGACACTCCACTTTAATAATCGGCTGAGACATCTTCCTTTGGCTCCTCCAGTGGCGTGCTATGGTACTATCGCGCCTGGATTTCAAAGCGTACCGGGAATGCAAACGTGTTACTGCAAACAAAGAAAAATTAATTACGTAACATTATTTTTTTGAGGCTATAATTAAGACTTCGTGACTGCCCGATGAGGTAGACATGCGAGCTGCGCAGCAAGAGGAAGGCAGGGTAGAGTAGAGGCGCGCGCTGCGCATGCGCAGGTGCGGCCACCCTGAGTGCACACAGCGGCTCGGATAGCGAGGCGAGCGCGCCGCCAGCGGCCCCGTCTCCGCCGCCAGCAGCCATGGGCCGGCCGGAGCTCGAGCCTTCCGCCTCCGCGTCGCAGTCTCCGCCGGGGCCCACCCCGCCCTCGCCGCAGGCCGTCGCCGGCTCGCCCCCGCCGGTATTCGCACCCGCACCCCTAGCCCTGCATCCGTCAAGGTGTGCGAGCATCGCAAAAATAAATAAATATTGTTCTCGATGAAGTCGTACCGAATTGCACGTTGTACGCCAATGGCGCCCACGGACAACGAGCGAGAATGGACTCAAATTGGGGGCACTATCACAGACAAACAAAAGAAAAATTTGGAGTAGGAATTAAAATCCATGGAGAAGAAATAAAATCTTTGAGGTTCGCCGATGACATTGTAATTCTGTCAGAGACAGCATAGGACCTGGTAGAGCAGTTGAACGGAATGGACAGTGTCTTGAAAGGAGGATATAAGATGAACATCAACAAAAGCAAAACGAGGATAATGGAATGTAGTCGAATTAAATCGGTTGATGCTGAGGGAATTAGATTAGGAAATGAAACACTTAAAGTAGTAAAGGAGTTTTGCTATTTGGGGAGCAAAATAACTGATGATGGTCGAAGTAGAGAGGATATAAAATGTAGACTGGCAATGGCAAGGAAAGCGTTTCTGAAGAAGAAAAATTTGTTAACTTCGAGTATAGATTTAAATGTCAGGAAGTCGTTTTTGAAAGTATTTGTATGGAGTGTCGCCATGTATGGAAGTGAAACGTGGACGATAAATAGTTTAGACAAGAAGAGAATAGAAGCTTTCGAAATGTGGTGCTACAGAAGAATGCTGAAGATTAGATGGGTAGATCACATAATTAATGTGGAGGTATTGAATATAATTGGGGAGAAGAGGAGCTTGTGCCACAACTTGACGAGAAGAAGGGACCGGTTGGTAGGACATGTTCTGAGACATCGAGGGATCACCAATTTAGTATTGGAGGGCGGCGTGGAGGGTAAAAATCGTAGAGGGAGACCAAGAGATGAATACACTAAACAGATTCAGAAGGATGTAGGCTGCTGTACGTACTGGGAGATGAAGAAGCTTGCACAGGATAGAGTAGCATGGAGAGCTGCATCAAACCAGTCTCAGGACTGAAGACCACAACAACAACAACATCACAGACAAGACCCCCAACAGATCTCATAAGAAACTTCTATAACCATCAGGGTGTGACGCTTCATCACTGACGCTAGTTTTGGATAACAAAAATGGGACAAAGCGTTTTCGCCCTTAAATCAAACAATTCCTCTGAATGATTCGTTGTGAAAAGTAGCTCGATCTGTTTGACCACGAGACCCAGATGGCTGTACTTTGCGGAACCCTGTTCCACGACTTCCGGAAAGATGTAGGCATCATTCGCATGGACGCCCTATAAATAAAATACTGTCTTATGGAATGCCACAACAGACATATGACTGAAGTGACGGGGAGAGAGTGGAATAGGGCATAATTGCACGAAGTGTTACAGAACCGTCACTGTTCACGATACACAATGTGTGGCTTCACCTCGGCAGCCATCCGAGCCTGTATTGTCCGAAAACTGTTATCGGCATTTGGTGCAAATGCGTGTCATCTAATCTTTTCAAAGCTTCTGGTAGTTGTGGAAATAACGTTTCTGCACCTTTGTAAAGGAAACATGAAGCGATCGTACCATGCGAGAAACGACTCACCCCGACAACGATTTAGCCTTCCGGACAGAAGACTATTTATCAATGCAGAAAATATAAATCAGGAAAATATATATTTACTCTGTTTTGTCTTCCAACAGAACGAGAAGAAACACCTCTCTAAATCTGCACCGAACAACCATTCTACGTTTCGTACGGTCAAATCACGGGCAACAGCTATGCAAGCTATTAACGAAATTCTTACTGAAGCCTACGAGTTACCGATGCTCGCACACCCATGAGACAATTATTCCTTGTCAGATTTTTTCAATTCTTTTTCTGGAGCATGCCATACACGATTAGCATGTTTTGAAGTCTGGTCTACAACCGCTGTCGACCGTCTTATGTGCCACTTTCTTCGATGTGGGCATACCCGCTTCCAAACGTCGAACCCCGTAACACAAGCCAGCCAATTTGTAGACATTACCTCTATGTATTTTTATATATGTCTATGCTGCAGCAAGCCTACGCTCTGCATCAGACGGAATGCTTCTGACGGAATCGGACATCTGAGGTTATCCCAACTATAAAATCATATTAGTTACAATACGCCGTATTTATCACAACAATGAAAATCGGCAAATGCTGATCATAGAAAAACGTGTTGGAACAATTAGAGCGATTTATGTTATCTTAGTAATTAATGAATATTTTTCAAAGAAAAAGCTAGTTAGCTAGTCTTTTAGTCAGTGGCAAGTAATAAACTGATAAGCTGATGTTTTTAGCATGTTGTGCGAGGCAGATCCTCGTTGCTATGTTCCTAGATTTTTTTTCCTCTCTCTCTCTCTCTCTCTATTTGGGCTGCACATTGCGTAACTGTTATGAAATCACGACCAGCATGGATAGCAACTTTCTAGATGGCAATTTCCTGGCTATCATCTGCATGTGGTCACGCTGATGCATGGCGAATTGAAATGTAAAATGCATGTTAAGACATGGTGAAAGTTGAGCCTGTATGGATCCAGTTAAATGTAGTAGCTGCGATGTTACAGCACTAAGCAAGCACAGCTTCAACCAATCAAACTTCTGCGCTGCCTCCGGACTTTCGAAATAGTTTTCTTTTATGCATGGCATGACATGTGCATAGCAGTTTTATTTTGTTATTGTTAACTGTTGTAGCAGCCTGTGCTGCCCTCACAGCTGTTAAACGGTTCCTAAAATGCATGGCACTCAGGTATTCATTTATTTCATAAGGTAATAACATTAAATTATCCATATAAATTATGATATGTAGTTTTCATATAATTTTTATGACATATTATTGTGTGCCAGCAACTCGCTCCTCTCCTTCAGAATCTGCCCGGGGACTGGGTGTTTGTGTTGTCTTCATCATTTCATCATCATCATCATTCGTGACAGTGGCTCAATTGGACTGTGTAAAATTTGGGACTTTGTACGGGCGCTGATGACCGCGCATTTGAGCGCCCTACAAACCAATCATCATCATCATCTCCTTCAGAGTTCTGTACTTGGCCTCAAATTTTTATAATAGAAAAAATGTATTCGTACACTTATATATTTGCATCAGCTTTTGATTTGGCTACAGTCATATCAAGAGGGCACGCACGCCCTCTCATGTCGACGCAAGATAATTTCTTGGAATACACTCAGTGACAAATGAATGCAAACCTTGTATACATCTTACTGTTGCTGAAACTTATTTTGTACAGTTACATATTTGAAACCCACACGCCTGGCATCTTTTGCCATGACTCTTTACTCTGCAGAAAGTCAATGTTAGCTTAAAATTTAATGCTATTTCGAAAACTAAGCCATTAAGTAATGTTTTTCTTCCCTGGATAAAAGGTAATCAGCTCCTGTCATCCTATCTTAATTGTTTCCCTGAATTAATAGACTAGTAAGGGTTGCCAGTTATTTTCTATATGCGATGTTCAGAAGAGAAATATACACTGTCAAATGGCGATGAGCTCTTGGGACATTTCTATGTCTCTCTTCCACAAACTGTTCTGATGCTTTGCCTTAAGCAAACACTCGCCTACTTCTCTTGTCACCCAATACATTCCACGCCATTGTTGTATTGTCAGCTTAATATGTGTAAGGTTATTTTAAAAAGTCACTCACATACACAAACATTTTCATTAAACCGAAGGTGGGCAATATTAATATGTAGTAGCGTACTGAAAGGCCTACCGAAGTTGTGCTGAGTTGGCACTCCTCGTTGCTTCACAAGAAGGGTCGGGTGAAGTGAGCACCCGTGATATCTGGGAAACGGATGAAGGCATCGAAACAAGTGGAGCACTTTTCTCTGTGTTTAATAATCGATTTGTTTTATCCCCCAACAGAGTGAAGCAATTATAAACTTACTTTATTGGAACATATTACAACGACATTCGAAAGTCCCTGAAAAGTATATTGCTTCTTAATATTTGGAGTGAAAGTATTCAGAAAAATAGCGGAAAATATGATAAATATGCAGAGCAAGGAAGTGATCATAGCACAGTTTCACTGCCATAGCCATAGAGACGTCGGGACAATAGGGCGGAAACTGCGCCGCTCCTGCAGCCCACATTTTCTTTTGTCGTCACGTAACAGGCGTTTCATTACCTTCTTTCTCTTCTTAGGATCTCTCGAATGGTGTTAAGGAAAGATACATCGACCCACTCCATACACTTCAGTATATGGGCAGACGAGAAAAGGTATTAAAATACTTGCCTATTTGCGCATTATCATTTCTTGTTTCAACATCTTAGGCATTTTACGATCTACTGCAGGCATACAATACACGTCACATATGTGGTGCCCCATTTGTTTTGACCACCCAAAGTAACTTTTTGTGTGAAGCAGAATAAAAAAAATGTTTCACGTACATGTTTAACTACCAGGAGGACATCAACCAGCATTATTGCCTTTTGTAACCCACTTCCTGTTCAAGAATGAATGACAGTGTATCATTTAGGAAAGCATAACGCTATTAGAAACGTAACACAAAACTGACTTTGACCTTCTGTGCCTAGTGCAGGACACGGCATAACGTAGCTAGTCCACTTGCTGGCACTGAGAGTAAGCAAAGGGAAATACAAGGAAAATGCACTGCGATCTTTCTGTTTACTGTACACAACACATCATTTAAAAGTACTACAGTACTATCCGATCAGGATATTACTACACCTGGCCCCCCGTGGCCTTGTCAGAAATAAGGAGTGACGTTACAGAAAACAAACACAGTGGTGACTAAGGAAAGCGCCTTGCACTGTGAATGATTTCAAGCCAGTTGTGCATATACTATCAAGTGGTTCAGAGTGTCCTCGTGAAATATCACAAAAAAGAACCTCACGATAAGCTGACGGAAGTGGCCTTACTTCCCGGTGGAATAATATTATGGGTGACTAGTATTACACTACTTGTACACATATAGTAAATAAGGAAACATATTTGCAGTTACTGTTCTATTAACTTACGTCGTCCATAGATGAAAAGCATTCCAGATTCTTTTCGTTATTGCTATTGTACTCTCAGAAACCTTCACCTGAAGAAAGTTGACTGAATCGTCAGTGTGCATTTTCCTTGTGTTTCCATTTGTTTACTGTCATGCCCAACAAGTGTGTTAGTACAGGAGAGTCGAAGACAGTTTCGTGGTACGTTTTAATAACGTCATGTTGATATGGACATTAAAAGAAAAAAAAGACGTACTGTAGTCCATATCCTCACAATGCAGTGCTGTTTAATGTACTCCTGGTAGTAAAACAACATCCGTTTGGTACCTTTTATTATGCTTCCGAACAAAAAGTTATGTGGGGTGGTAAGATAAATGGGACACATTGTACGGCACGGCCAACGCAAGTCGAGCTCCTTCAGGCAGAGCCGTGTCCAAAAAGAAGCAACCCCGCTTCATTGGTGACGCGTCTGTCGTTATTGTAACACATGAGTAAAGACGAATATTGGCTGACTATTGGCTATTCGGACACCGTAATCCCCTCGCGGTGAATGCAGTCCGCCACCAAAGAGATGGGACCAGCGGGAGTAGGATGTCCACGTGAGGGAGAACGCGGGTCGCTGGCTGCGCAGCAGGCAGCTCGCCATTGGCCGGTAGCGGGTGATGGGAGCGCCGATTGGCTGCCGGCGGGCATGCGCACCGCGCCGCGCCGCGACGCCAGAGAGCGATGCCATGCGGGACGGCGTCCACGCTGCCCACAGGCCCCGTTCGGATCGAGCAGCTTCGCGGACCTGCTGTCCGCGCCCTACTCGGAGGAGACCGGCGCGCTTTCCGAGGACATCGACCCGTTCCCGGACGTGGTCTTCCAGACCGCCCCCGAGCCGCCAGCGCCCGCCCCCGCGCCCGCCCCCGCGCCGGCGCCGCTGCCCAGCTTCCAGGAGACGTACTCTCCGCGCTACCCGCACCAGGCCGCCGCCGCCGCCGGGCCCTACAAGATGGACGACGACTGCTACAACGTGGCGCCGCCCTACAACCACCACCAGCACCAGCCGCACCACCACCACCACCAGGTCAGTACACTTTCCTCCTCACCAGTCACCCGACTGCGCAATGCCAACACCAGTTTTCACCCTTCAAATCTTCGGCATCTGCATCAATACTCTGCGAGAGCAGCGATTGTTGGTATGCCCGAGTCCTTCTAATCTTGCCTTCATTGTCTTTTTCAGAGATATACCTAGGAGGAAGCAAAATATTGGGCAAGTTTCCTAAGATATTTCGGACATGTTCAGGCTTACCGGCCACTTGACCATCTTCTTCTTCTGTGCGAATGCACAAACAGTGCCCGAACTCTTACGGGAATCGGCAACGCGCCGCGGGTAATGGGTATAATGGGCGGGGGCACTACGAATGTAGTGCCGGACAATACGTTGAGAATGTGGGTTTCGCAGGAGGCGTATCAGAGATAAATCCCTGCAGTCGCGCTATCCCCTGTGTCCTCGGTGGCTCAGATGGATAGAGCGTCTGCCATGTAAGCAGGAGATCCCGGGTTCGAGCCCCAGTCGGGGCACACATTTGCATCTGTCCCCGTTGACGTATGTCAACGCCTGTAACCAGCTAAGGGTGTTCATTTCATTGTAAGTTTCCTAAGAATATACGCTCTCGAAATTTTAACAATAAACTACGCCGTGATGCATGTCGTCTCTATTGTACCGTCTGCCAGTGGACTCAGATGAGCATCCACATGACTCTTTCGCAATTACTAAACGAACCCGTGGCGAAATGCGCTGATCTTTTTTTGATATCATCTGTCAGTCGCAACTGATAACTGTCCGAGAATGAAGAGCAATACTCACGTATGGGTGGAGCGTTGCATATTTCAACCCCGCCTACAAGTCGACAACACCAAAATAAATAAATAAATAAATAAATAAAATGCACAGAGAAGTCTGACAGGAGCAGATTCCAAGTGTTTTCTTTGCTCTCCGTGTCATGCACTGCTCAGCAATTTGCAGAGTATTTATGTGATTGTAGATGTCAGATGCCGTGCCACTATTCTGTACTTTTTGATTGGTACACTTGATATGGGTGCACTTCACCTCTATTTAAAAAAACGAACACAGACAATAGACACACGCGAATCGACTCCTTAGCATAATTGTACCGCAGTCCAATGCAGTAATGGACTGTAAGATGAAACACACACTATATATATATATATATATATATATATATATATATATATATATATATATATATATATATCCAAGTACTATCCAGCAAGGGGGATGATAATTAATTAACGTGAGGTGGTAATAAAAAAAAGTCTTCAACTTATACATGGCCGTGACTTCTGCTAAGTGCTTATGGGGCAGTGGTGTACAAAGTGCACCTAAGACTCCAACTGTGATAAACCGCGACGTACTTACTTAACGCATAAAGTCTGCTCAAAGACTTTGCTTTTGTGTGGTAGCGATGAGGACATTAAGTCCGCGTACTACTGAAAACATACCTTTTTGACTATTGGGAAGATGTTACGTACGAAAAAAATAACGGAAGAAGTTACCAGCAATACATAGAAGATACTGACTGCGTCTATGGTACCAGTTAAATTACTGTAGTTGGCAGTAACAGATAGCGGGTTGTATTGGTCCCTAGTCCGCCGGCACTGTCCTATACTGCTGTGTTGCTACTTTCATTTTGCAAAGTACTGAACCTTCTAGTTCTAAAATAGAAATTTTTTCCAAACGAGAAAATATCGCCTGTTTCAGTAAAAAACATATTTCCGGCCTTAAAAGAAATAAGAACGTATTTTTGACGTGCTTAAAAATTAACACCATAAGTGAATTTCATAATTTTTACCTTATTTTTGTAGTAGATAAAGACTTTTTTTTAAAAAAAATCGTACTTGTTACGAGATGAATATGGGCAATGTTAAAAAAAAAAGAATAGAAAATGAAAATTCCGAACCTTATACAAAGCAAACGCATCGTGATGCGCTACTTCGGAAATATACGTTCACGAGTAAAGTATTTTGGCAATCAAGGGAAAAATAGCATCCTAATCTAGTGAGTTGAATAGTTTTCGAGATACGACTTGATAAGTTTGAAGGCACAGAAAATTTCGCCTATTTCAAGAAAAAAAAATGTAATTCCGGGTACCATTTAAATTGAAAACAGACTTTTAACGTTCGTAGAGGCATGTAGAGAGCTACGCCGTAGTTGAATCTGAGGTTTCTTACGAGATTTTTGTAGGGATTACAGCCTTTAAAGCGAACTTCTTTCGTTGCGGAGAGCGGAGCTCTGTGGCGGCTGCCTACGCATCGCCACGCGCTTCACAAGTTCACACGTCCAAAGTCAGATGCCAAGTAGTTTATACTGTCGCACGATGAATGCATTGGTTTTTTCCTTTGTTGTTATTTCACCCTCTCTGCCCATATGGGCAGAGGATAGGTTGCCAGCGATAAAACATTCTGTTCTTCAGCCAAAAAAATTTAAAATGCACAAAGAGAGGAAACGAATATGATTAAAAGGTTACAAATTTTACACATGTTTTTAAAATCTGGTAAATGATGAATTTTGTTGGAATTTCAAAGAAACGAACACCCTTAGCTGCTTACAGGCGTTAACATACGTCAACGGGGACAGATGAAAATGTGTGCCCCGATCGGGACTCGAACCCGGGATCTCCGAGGACACAGAGGAGAGGGCGACTGCAGGGATTTATCTCTGGCACGCCTCCCGCGAACCCCAGATTCTCAACGTATTGTCCCTCACTACATTCGTAGTGCCCCCGCCCATTATACTCATTACTCGCGGCGCGTTGCCGATTCCCGTAAGAGTTCGGGCACTGTTTGTGCATTCGCACAGAAGAAGAAGATGGTCAAGTGGCCGGTGAGCCTTAACTATGTACAGGGTGGTCAGAAAATGTCTGAAACGCTTGTAGGGATGTTGCAGGGCAGGTTGTACTGAGATATGAATGTTACAAAACAAAATTCGATACGTTGTGCCGTTTCCGATTAATTTAGCATTGAAGTTAGCCAATCAGATCGTCGCGCGGGTAAATTCAAGTTTCAGCTAACGAGACAAAGCAC
This sequence comes from Schistocerca nitens, assembly GCF_023898315.1. Taxonomy (NCBI): domain Eukaryota; kingdom Metazoa; phylum Arthropoda; class Insecta; order Orthoptera; family Acrididae; genus Schistocerca; species Schistocerca nitens. The sequence continues at coordinate 127,325,571 of NC_064619.1, read as the reverse complement.
GCGTTGGGCAACACCGCCCCGGGCAGGCCGCTTGAATGCGAGCGCGCGACGCCCCGATTGGCTAAATTCTATGCTAAATAACTCGGAAACGGAGCAACGTATCGAATTCCTTTCTTAACATTTATGTCTCAGTACAACCTGCCTTGTAACATCCCTACAAGCATTTCACACATTTTCTGACCACCCTGTCGGACATGTCCGACAGAACAGATGCCATCGTAGTATATAATTTTGTTGGAGTTTACATGACACTAAACTATTGATTTTATTTGTTGTTTACATTAAAATCGAAGGATTAAAAGATGAAGATAAAGGAAAAATAAGGATTAACGGGTGAAGATAAAGGAAAAATATATATTTGGAACACTATCAGAAACAATGAAGTAAAATAGCAAAACATTGCTTAAAAGGCGGTGGGACCTACACTAGGGAAAAAGGGAAACGGGAAGAGGAAAATGTCATGAAGGATTGAGAGGCGTCAATGTAGGGGGCCCCGTTTGGTAGTATCTGTGAATATGGTGATGAAGACAGTGGGAAGACAGAGAGTGAGGAGGAGTGTGGGCACGGCCATAATTTCAAGAGTTGGAGGGATGGGGAAAGATAGAAAAGGAAGAGGGAAAGGGGAGCCCAGATGTGGAGTGGGATAGGTGGGGAATAGTTATAGGTATTAAGATGACCTGTGGTACGGGAAGAGTACCGAATGCAAAAGAGAACGTGCTGGGAGGGGACTGTCTGGTCTGCCGGCAGCCGCTGGTGACGGCCATGTTGCGGCAGGTGGCGGGCGCGTCGCCGTACGAGTTCGCGCCGTCGCCGCACCCGCAGCACGCGCCCTTCGCGCCCTACTTCCCGCCGGCGGGCGCGCCGCCGCCGCCGCAGCAGCCGCCGCAGCCCAGCCCCGGGGCCGCCGCCGCCGCCGCCGGCTTCGACCCCCTCGTCTGCCACGAGTCCTACTCCCTGCCGCACTTCCCCAGCGAGCTGCACGTCGCCGCCACCGCGCTCAGCCCGCGCCAGCGGAGGGCCTCGCTGCCCCTGCAGCGCTCAGAGTCCACCACCAGGTGAGCCAGCCTCCCTTCCGACAACTCCGACTTCTCTGCATTTATTACGCTTACTTACAAGGGAACCTCCCCATCGCACCCCTCTCAGATTTAGTTATAAGTTGGCACAGTGGATAGGCCTTGAAAAACTGAACACAGATCAATCGAGAAAACAGGAAGAAGTTGTATGGAACTATTAAAAAATAAGCAAAATATACAAACGAAGCAGTCCATGCGCAAGATAGGCAACATCAAGGATAATTTGAGCTCAGAAGCGCCGTGGTCCCGTGGTTAGCGTGAGCAGCTGCGGAACGAGAGGTCCTTGGTTCAAGTCTTCCCTCGAGTGAAAAGTTTACTTTCTTTATTTTCGCAAAGTTATGATCTGTCCGTTCGTTCATTAATGTCTCTGTTCACTGTAATAAGTTTAGTGTCTGTGTTTTGCGACCGCGAGCTATATTTGCTGGATTCATATTGCCCACGGAATACATCTCACGTATTTAATGCACTCTCGTACAAAGTAGCGAACAGTCAACTGCCAGCCAGGGAGCCTCGTTAGCAGAAATACTCTCTCTTCCGTGCGCTGTAGTCGACTGACGTCATGTGTTTCGATGTTTGTTTAGGTGTAGCGTCCCCATACTACAGCGCAGTTACCTCGCATCGGATGGACGGATGGACAGATAATAATTGTCTGAAAATAAAAAGTTAAACTTTTCAGTCGAAGGAAGACTTGAACCAAGGACCTCTCATTCCGCAGCTGCTCACGCTAACCACGGGACCACACACCATCCTTCATGTTGCTTACCTTGCGCATGGACTATTCAGTTTGTATATTTTGCTTATTTTTTTCATAGTTCCACACAACTCCTTCCTGTTTTCTCGATTGATCTGTGTTCAGTTTTTCAAGGCCTATCCACTGTGCCAACTTATAACTAAATCTGAGGGGGGTGCGATGGGGAGGTTCCCTTGTTGGTTTGATTTTTCCGTCTACGAGCGTTTTTGCGGCGTCTCACCGCAATAAAACCTTCACGCGTTTCTTGCCTCAGTGCCAGTCACCCGTTTCGGAAAGCTTACTCTCTCTTTCCATCTTTTGGTGTCACAGACCATCTCCTTATAAAGGCTCCACAATAGTGTAACAGCGGCCCGAGTGTTTGTTTACGCTGCTCGCAACCCACACAGCCCGTCCGTCGTCCACCTTTGCCCCACGCGATGCAGACTGCTGCTCTCCCGTCTTACTGCTCCAAACGCTGGCCGCCGAGCTCCACTGAGGGCAAAACCCGTATCTCGATTAACAAGATTCGTCGACACTCTTATCTCGATTGCCTCCTTGTCGCTCCTGTCCCAGAAACCAGTCAAACGATTCTCAAGTGAAAACGTTCCCGGACGCGTAAATATCGCGTATTCTTTTTTTAAAAAGATAATGAAACATCTACTCCAATTAATATTAACAGCAAATACTCGATATCTTCATAGACACTGTGGAGATATCTACCATAGGTGAATTTCAGAATTGGGAGATAGACACTTTAATACATCGTATTTGTTACGAGTTAAATTTTGAGGGACAAAAAAACGCCGTTTTCCGGACCTTATGTATGGCAAAAGTAGTGCGACATGGAATTTTGGAAAGATCTGTTGGAGAGAGAGGTATTTTAGAAGTAAAAAAAAAAAAAAAGAAAACAGCCGGCCGGAGTGGCCGAGCGGTTCCAGGCGCTACAGTCTGGAGCCGCGCGACCGCTGCGGTCGCAGGGTTGGGTTGTTTGGGGAAGGAGACCAGACAGCGAGGTCATCGGTCTCATCGGATTAGGGAAGGATGGGGAAGGAAGTCGGCCGTGCCCGTTCAAAGGAACCATCCCGGCATTTGCCTGGAGCGATTTAGGGAAATCACGGAAAACCTAAATCAGGATGGCCGGACGCGGGATTGAACCGTCGTCCTCCCGAATGCGAGTCCAGTGTCTAACCACTGCGCCACCTCGCTAGGTTACGGTCGCAGGTTCGAATCCTGCCTCGGGCATGGATGTATGTGATGTCCTTAGGTTAGTTAGATTCAAGTAGTTCTAAGTTCTAGGGGACTGATGACCTCAGAAGTTAAGTCCCATAGTGCTCAGAGCCAAAAAAAAGGACTTCAGCGAGTTCAATATTTTTCGAGGTATGACAAGTTAGAAGCTCTTTCTCAGACTAGAAAATTTTAGTGGGCTCAAAAAATTTTACATGGCTCCAGAGGGTAATGAAAATTAATAACATGTTTCCCAACATCCTTATAGACACTGTAGAGATCTAAATCGCCGCAGGGAGCCGCGCGACTTTGTACCGCCAACGTCAGATTATATGGTGTCGTAACCTCTCCTGTATGTTGACTGGTCTGTTATCATATTTCCTAGTCACGCCTCACATGACTGATTTCGATTATTGCTACGAATTTGTTCTACTGATTAACCATTGTTTTCTTTTCGTCAGCCACACTCTTTCTTTCCTTATGAATGGCTTAATAGGAATTTACTTAAAAAATATTCTGCTCGGTAATGTTCAACCACAATAAACGTAAAAAACTGATTATTGATTCCTCCAAAACTGAGTACGCCAAACTCATCGCATGCAACACCCCACCATGTGCTAAAGATTATTGTCAGAACTTTCATACTGGAACTTTATACGTATTCTTCCATTCTACCTCATCGTACGTTTTTACACATTTCCGTCTCCAATTTGAACCTCGGAAAACAATAAACTCTTATTATCCACGAATACCACCCATAATACTGTCTAACGCCAATTTCGCCACAGTGTCATACGTCTCACATTGAATTCTGCCGTTATTTCACGCAGTGTTGCATGTCTGTTAACACTGACAATTCTGTGCAAACGCTGCTGCTCTCAGTTATTGTGTGCAGACAGTCGGCCACTGTGTTGCCCGTTGTTGAAATGTGGTATTCTCGGCACACTCTTGACACTGTGGATCGTGTAATATTGGATTCCCTAACGATTTCCGAAATGGAATGTCCCATGCGTCTAGCTTCAATTGCCATTCCGGGTTCCAAGACGTCGGACACCTCTCACACGAATGAGAGCTACCTCCGCCAATGCACTGCCCTCTCATACCTGGTGTACGCGATACTACCGCCACCTTCCTATGCGCATATAGCTGCCCCACAACTTTTGTCTCCTCAGTGTAGTGGCCGAGAGCGCTAACGCATGTGCGTTTTCGATGCTTATTGCGACATTTGTGACGGACTGCCCACAGCAGCAGCAGCGAGTCGCCGAAGCTGCGCGTGCTCACTGCCGCGGGCCCGCCGCCCTCCGCTTCGTCGTCCGCCTCCAGCTCGCCCGGCGCCGGGCCGGGCCCGGAGGCGCTGGTGCCGCCCCCGGCGAGCGTGGCCGCCGCCGCCGTCGCCGCCGCCAGCGCGCAGCCGCCGCCGCCGCCCGCCGCCCCCGGGCCGTCCGGCAGCCGTGCGGGGCCCGCAGGCTCGGCCGCGCCGCCCAGCCCGTCCCAGCTGTGCGCCGTCTGCGGCGACACGGCCGCCTGCCAGCATTACGGCGTGCGCACCTGCGAGGGCTGCAAGGGCTTCTTCAAGCGCACCGTGCAGAAGGGCTCCAAGTACGTCTGCCTCGCCGACAAGGCGTGCCCCGTGGACAAGCGGCGGCGCAACCGCTGCCAGTTCTGCCGCTTCCAGAAGTGCCTCGCCGTCGGCATGGTGAAGGAGGTGGTGCGCACCGACTCGCTCAAGGGCCGGCGCGGCCGCCTGCCGTCCAAGCCCAAGTCGCCGCAGGAGTCGCCGCCGTCGCCGCCCGTCTCGCTCATCACGGCGCTGGTGCGCGCGCACGTCGACACGTCGCCCGACCTCGCCAGCCTCGACTACTCGCAGGTTCGTCTCGCAACGTATGACTGGCTACGAAGTGAACAATTGGATGACCGCGCGAGAATTCTGTCATCTGTTGCACCTGTCACGTGGTTTGGGACGGCATCGTAACCCGTATAGCGCTTAGTGAAGTTTTGGTGTTATTACTTCGCTGCTACTGATAGATCACCTTCAGTACTGCAGTGAAACTTTCTATAACCGTTTTACAGACATGCTGATAACTTACTACCGGGAACTGAATAGCGCTTTTCGTCACGGTATAAGATTCCACGTTATTTACGTTTTTTTGCGATGTTTTCTATTCCACTTATTCATATTGCCGGCCGGCGTGGCCGAGAGGTTCTAGGCGCTTCAGTTTGCAACCGCGCGACCTCGGAAGTTAAGTCCCATAGTGCTCACAGTCATTTGAACCATTTTATTCATATTGTCGAATCTCTGTTATAACTGATTATGAAAAAAAACGTACTTGGTGCTGTGAAAATGTTACAGTACATACGGTAAGCGATTTGCACCACCTGCTTGTCCATTATTTATTTACCTTTCTCTTTTTATGGTCAATTAAAATATCTATGAATTTTGGCTATGTCATCAGAAAAGGAAAACCCTACACTAAATACAAAATAAATAAAAAATACAAGATCATTCCTCAGATTCTGGAGTAATAAAAGAAGTGACAGCCATTTTTTTTCCTTTTTTTTACGTTTTCTATTGCCGAATCTGTTCTGTTTAACTATGTTATATTGGCACAGTATAGGAAACTATTTCATGCGGAATAACTTCGATACACACAAGTGCTTGAGAACCTGCATAAACAGGAGGAAATTAATCAGGCTGTCTATGTATCAACGTAGCATCGATATATAAACACTGACTGGCAGTTTACTCAAACAGACATGCGAATTTATCTAGTCTTGGCTCATAAACACCTGGCCTTCAAATCGCAGAAGTTATCTCTACAACAGCCGGCCGGTGTGACCGGTCGGTTCCAGGCGCTTCAGTCTGGAACTGTGCTACCGCTACGGTCGCAGGTTCGAATCCTGCGTCGGGCATGGGTGTGTGTGATGTCCTTAGGTTAGGTAGGTTGAAGTTGTTCTAAGTTGTAGGACACTGATGACCTCAGATGTTAAGTCCAATAGTGCTCAGAGCCATTTGAACCATTATCTCTACAACAGAAGACTTTATAAACCCATGTCTCGATATTTTGATACGTATCAAGTGCCTCATATTAATATGACATTTACAGTTGTACATTTGTTGAACATACCTATGAAAAGTAACTAGTCCTCCTTTCACGTACTTCTCTTTACTGAAAGCAACGGCGATACTGCACCGTAGCTGTCACTAAAACTCAAACGTGCAGAAACGTATGTAAAAGATGGAGAATACGCGTAATATTCAAGTTTCCCTATTACCGCAGATTGTAGTCAAGCAGCGTCGCCACAGAATCACGTGACTAGGCGGGTTTGGTGTTCAGGACATGCGCAGTAGGCTATGCTCACTCCATAAATATGCTGGGTGAATCACCTATAACTCGCACCGCAAATATTACGGAAATGGAAAGAGCTATTGATGTGCGGTTTTCACAGAACGAATTAGTGGTCAGGGGCTCGTATTGTCAGTCAATAACGGTCGCAGGTTCGAATCCTGCCTCGGGCATGGATGTGTGTGATGTCCTTAGGTTAGTTAGGTTTAATTAGTTCTAAGTTCTAGGCGACTGCTGACCTCAGAAGTTAAGTCGCATAGTGCTCAGAGCCATTTTTGTCAGCCAATAAACAGATTTTAATAATACTTAGAAACTATATTTTTACATATAGTTTTTAAAATAGAATAATGCCTCTTGAGATTAACAGACTATAACTAGGGTAAGTCACAATATCAGTGGTGTTTTTTGCAGGACTCAAGTGCGAGTCGTTTACGAGATATCGAATTGTGCAAAGTTTCCACCCCGACACTTTATTCTGTCATTCAGCCTGCTTAGTTACTAGGTACGATGTTGTTGTGATTGCTTACAGAGTGCTTGTATGTTCCTTGAGTGCACTGCGACTTGCCAGTCAGTTAGTGTTCGACAACGCAAGCAATAGGTTGTGAGTGGACGATGACATTTACCAATGCAGAAAAAGCCTACATGGTCATGGTGTACGGGTGGAGGGTGTAGGAAGAATGCAGTTTGTTCTCTGACGGTGCAAGTGGCAATATATCCCAACAGACGTCGACCGTCTCGGAAGTTATTTACCAACCACCTCAACAATTTACGTGAAAATGGTAGTGGAAATTAATCTTCTTTCTGCTGTTACGGTTGACCCGCACGTTAGCACCCGCGCAATTGCACGAGGAAGTGGCATGAGTGAGGCCAAGTGTCCCACACATACTCCATCGATACAGGTTCCATCCGTGTCACATCTCTCTTCATTGAGAGCTGCACGGAAACGATTATGAGAATCGTGTTAACTCCACATTGGCATTAGACAGGCTACTCCAAGTGTATCATGTATCTTGTTCAGTGGGCAAGCCACATTTACCAATCATGACCAGGTAAACCGCCCAAACATGCACTACTATTCTGTTGACAATCCCCGTTGGCTTTGTGGGGTGGAACATCAGCGTTCGTGGTGTGCAGACGTGTGGTGTGGGATAGTGAAACATCAGCTCATAGGCCCGTATTTCGTAGACGAACACTGAACGTGCACAAGTATTGCTGCCTCCTAAGAGATCATCTTCCACGGATGCTAAAAGACTCTGCAGACGGAGAAACGTGTGGTATCACGACGGCTGTGCAGCCCGTGGAGCACGAAGTACTACAGCATGTCTTCACGAATTGTTTCCAAATTGTTGGACTGGACGCAGAGAACCTGTACCATGGCCTGCCTGTTCCCCGGATTTGACGCCTGTAACCTTTTCTCTGTGGGTAAAGCTAAATGATGCTGCCTAGAAGGGCATACCAACAACACCCGATGATACGCAGCGACGTATTACGGCAGCCTACACGGTGATCTCCGCTGAAATGGTAGCACGTGTACAGCAGTCGTTCAACGCCAGATTGGAAGCGCGTACTGCAGCTGCTGGTCATTTTGAACACAACCTCTGATGGTCAATTGTCTCGTTACTTGTCAAGGCACATAACTAGTGTATGAGTCTGTGTTGTTCTTTAGTATGTGCTACCACAGATATTATGTGCCAGTGTGGGAACTTTCCAAAATACGATATCTTGCAAAGCACTCCCACTAGAATCCTGCAGCAAATAACAATGACATCCAAATTTACCCCACTTTTAGTTTGTTACTGTCAATAGGTATTATACCATCCAAGAGTGTAAAAATGGTTCAAATGGCTCTGAGCACTATGGGACTCAACTGCTGAGGTTATTAGTCCCCTAGAACTTAGAACTAGTTAAACCTAACTAACCTAAGGACATCACAAACATCCATGCCCGAGGCAGGATTCGAACCTGCGACCGTAGCGGTCTTGCGGTTCCAGACTGCAGCGCCTTTAACCGCACGGCCACTTCGGCCGGCTCCAAGAGTGTATGTTTGCACAAAAATACACTTTCTAAGTATTATTAGAATCTGTTGACTGGCTAACAACACGCGTCCCTGACTACCAATTCGTTCCTTGAAAACCGCACATCAATAGCACTTTCCATTTCCGCAATATGTGTGGTGCAAGTTTTAGGCGATTCACTCTGTATATACTCTATGGTTCATCTACGGCCTTTCCCCAGCATAGAATCTATCTTGATTAATGAGGGCGAAAATATACGGTAACAAAAGGAAAAACGTTCCAGTAAACATAGGTCCGTAAAAGAGCCGTTTGCGTAATAACTGCGAATCGGTGGTTATGAGTTACCTCTGTCTTCAGTATGAAATACCAACGTTTTATTACCGACGTTTGTAAAAAGGGACATGTTTGGAAATGAACTGATAGACTTACGTTCTTTTATTTTTATATTTTTCGAAACACTTAAGAGCGTTTTTCAATGCCGTCACCAGTTTCGACTAGACAATGATCGACTATTGCTGCAAGCGGTTTTCCGTTGGCTTGTCAACAATACTGAAGGCAACGGTAGATACAGGTCGAAGTTCTTCATACAAAACTCAACAGCTTTAACGGCCTTCTCGTTGGAAAAAAATAAAGATCTTCCGCTTTGAAAAGAAACTCCATCCTTGGGCACAAGAGCAAATGTCCGATCGTCTGTGGTCATCTTCAGAGTAGCCCCACTTAACCATGTTTACTTTGCATTTTATGACTCCTGTTCTTAATTTATTCACTGCTCCCCACGTGCTACATTGTAGTTGATGCTCTTGTGCAATTTGCTCTTTGCGCTGCAGATTCGTATTTTGCAAAGAATTTAATCATGAAGATACCCGATGGGTCTCAGGCCGGCCTTATAGTGGTACTGTACTCTCTCCCTTGACTTAAGACAAGTTGGAACTGTTTGTTGTTGTATATTAACTGCCGTGGGTCAGTCTGCTCTTTTTTCCTATCTGTTTCACTGACTACGCTTCGTCTGATTGTCGGTGGCGTTATGGCCGCAAGTGGGTAAACTTTGTACACGAAGGAGGCCTCAGACATCTAGTGACAATCCTTTCATTATTACTAACGAACATAATTGCAACTAATTATTTTTTTACCTTCTTCAAGACATTTACTGACAAGAACGAAACGGGTAAGGCAATAGTTAGCGGCCACATTAAAGGATGTGACTCCAGGAAGTCACAGAAAGTGTAAAGCAGGGTGGTGGGCGGAAATTTGCACCTACTCGTGCGATCATGACTCCAGTATAGCAACAACACTTCTGCAAGTAACTTAGTGTTTTAATTACACATTGATGCCTTCTAAAATTATGAGACAATCCTTGTGGAAGATTCCAGAATTAAAACAGTGTCCTATGTATTTGTCAGATGCTCGCTGCTTTCCTCAAAGAGTACCGTAACAACGTCCGCCGTTTGTTTTACAGTACCGTGAACCGTCGCCGACGGAACCAGTGATCAGCGAGGCAGAGAAGGTGCAGCAGTTCTACAACCTATTGACGACGTCCGTCGACGTGATACGCGCCTTCGCAGATAAAATCCCCGGCTTCACGGACCTGTGCCGCGAGGACCAGGAACTGCTCTTCCAGTCCGCTTCCTTAGAGCTCTTCGTTCTACGGCTAGCACACAGGTAAACATTAGCAAATGTTCTGTGGGACTACCGCTTCGTGGCATTCCTTCGTTCCTAACCCGCTGTAAAAGCAAAATCACTGATTTCGTGCGCGGCCGGCCGCGGTAGCCGAGCGGTTCTTGGCGCGACTGCTACGGTCGTAGGTTTGAATCCTGCCTCGGGCATGGATGTGTGTGATGTCCTTAGGTTAGTTAGGTTTAAGTAGTTCGAAGTTGTAGGGGTCTGATGACCTCAGATGTTAAGTCCCATAGTGCTCAGAGCCAATTAAACTATTTGAATTTAGTGCGTTTTGGCATACCTGCCGCTAGCCGTGTTACGGTCTAACAAGCATCGGATTTTCTCATATCATCTGTGCAAATATTGGTCGACAATATATTCCAATATTAGTTACTTTTGTCCGTATTGTTCATTCGTAGAACTACACCATTGGAGACCAGCCTTTTCCATCGCTTCCAAATAAACAATTGCGTGTGAAAAATTAAGGTGGTTTCTACTTTCTCCGGTGAATATTTACTTAAAATACATGTGCTAAGTTTCAGTTTTCCTATGGTTTCTATTTGTCCCTGTGGTAATATAGTTATACAGTGTGCTTGAATTGAACAAGCGCTAAAATATATGGCGACTTGAAGAAAATAAATACAGACAGCCGTAATTTTGGCAATTATTTTATTGTATGTTCATTGCAGAAACAGTCAAAGATCTTTGTGGCTGCATGGCACTTCACTTCTTTTTTTTGCCAATCAGACTGCGTAATAGTTGTTGAGGATCGAAAGACAATCCTAACAATTTGTACGGCAGAAGAAAAGAACACACAGTGAAATATGCAATAGCAATGGGGTCTAAATGCGTTAGATTTATTGCCGAATATATCAAACCGCGATCTTCACAAACCTGAGCACCAAGTTCAAATAGATGTGCTAATTTTCTGCATTAAAACTAATATGACTTGACAACATCATGCTGTTGTTGAAGAGTCTTCAGTCCAAAGATGGTTTAACGCAGCTCTCCACTTAAGTCTATCCAACACGCATACTTTAGCACTTTTTTTGGGCATGCTGTGAGCCGCATTCAAAAGCCACCGAGCACGCGGGCTACTGCTGTTCAGTAGTAGTGTGGGGGGATGGCACAAGCTTACCCACCGTCCTTCTACAGTATTGTATTGATACGTCAGCTGTAGAACTGGTACGTTATTCTTCAATCAACTCTAAGCCAGCAAATACAATAAAAATACTCTCAACAATGGGATTAATAACATTCTTATTGCATCAGTAAGAGATACTCAAAGATTTTTTAAGGTTCAGCTATTCACAAAACTGATATCAATCATTTTATAATCAATACTGTCGAACGCCACGTGCAGGAAAACTCATTATTTACAATGCAAAACATGATACTCATTCGGATGTTCGTCCAGTTATTTTACTCGCGTTCGGGAGATCAACGGCTCAAATCTCCTTACGGCCATAAGGATGTGGGTTTTCTGCAACTTTCCTGAATAGCTTAAGGCAAATGCCGGGATGGTGCCTTTCAAAACAGGCACTGGAGATTTCCCCGACGTTCCCCAATCTGAGTGTCTCTAATGGCCTCATTGTCGATGGTACATTAATCTCTCTTCCTTTTTCCAATTATTTTATGTACATACCTTGAGTATTTTATGACACACGCTATGTTGCAATATTCCCTCGCTTGTTCAAACTTAATGCGCGAGTAAATGAATCCGTGAGACCGAATTAATAATTTCCGCAACACGGAAGACTTCCACCAGTCTTCATATACAGCTGCAATAAAATACAAACTTCTTAGTGTCCTAACTACAGAAATAAGACAAGTAATCACAAAACATAAATTTTTAAGAGTGCGGTTCATTCGATGCATCAAAAACTTATTTTATTTTACCATATCTGTTCTGCGGTTTCCACAGTGAAGCCTGTTCACAAAGCAGTTACACCGAAGTACGCTTTGCGAATATGGTTTTAATATAATAAATTTGTATCACTTACATCAATTTTTATATCAGGAAAAACTGACATACCTCTCGCAGTCTTGTATATTCTCTGGACTATGTTTTAAAAACTCCGCCGTGTATTGTAAGATATCACAAGTGATGAGATGCCTCTTAAAACTATTGAATGCGACTGTTGTGTGGAAATTATCGAATGATACTAATTAATTCGTATGTTTTGTAGAACACGGCCAGATGACACGAAGCTGACTTTTTGCAATGGAGTTGTGCTTGACAAGCAACAATGCCAGCGAAGTTTCGGCGACTGGCTGCATGCAATTATGGAGTTCTGTCAGTCCTTACATGCTATGGATATTGACATCTCTGCTTTTGCTTGCCTTTGTGCACTCACTTTGGTCACAGGTGAGTTGATGTGCTATTAATTGTTATTATTATTATTATTATTATTATTATTATTATTATCATCATCACCGCGTACGTCATTCGACTCCACAGAGCTCGTGCTGGCAAATAAGCACAGATATCCTTAAAAATTTGTACTTTGAATTGATTAACTTTGAGTGAAAAAGGATTTAGTATTTTCGAATTCTCGTTCTGAAACTTAACAGTCAAGTCTGGCACGAAATGGTAGATGGTTTTTTGTTTAAACTTGCCACGTCTCGATCATTACAACTGACTTAACACAGTTTTTTCATTTACCACTTCTCAAAAAATCATGATTCCAATCGTAAAATTCACACGCTTCCATTTCTAATAGTAGGGCTACGCTTCACATTTATCATTTTGTTTTACCTCTCATGGGTAGTACTGTAAAAACCGATTTATTTGGGAACATGCCACAGGTTGACAAGCAGCGTGTCTCAGCCAGAAACGTATGTTCATTTTCGCCCTTTGCACACACACAGTAGAGACACAACATCGAGCTTGTAAGACTGGTGCTCAGAAAGAATAAGTTTGGCGTATGGCATAACAATAATCTAAGGACTGGTTGCACTGTATATAGAGAACTTTCATTCCGAATCCTTCCATTGTCTTTGTCAGCAGATCATAATACACATGTATCTGCATTTCCTCATATTATCATATTTTTTTAAAGTTTTGAAGAGTACCCAATGTCAGAGGATAGGAACAGCACAAAAAACACCAAGCTTGAGTCCTTTCATTAAGTTCATAGGCTATCTGAAGTAGATGAGCCACTTTCCCACATTGCATCTCTTATGAGCATATGTCAAGTTTCATTTTACTCAGTTGTTTTCATCGACACTGCAGATATCTGTCATCGTGTACTACTAGAATATGAAAGAAACTATTAGATTAAATAGTTGTACATGCGATTTCAGTCTTTCTCGGCGTATTCCACTGATGAATTCTCGGGTTATCAGCAGAGAGGTGGCGTCACCTTGTTGCAATGCTTCAATAAGTTTCGTACCCGTCATCTTCTGGTCAGAAGATGATGGGTACAAAACTCATTGAAACATTGCAAACAAGACAACACCACCACTCGGCTGATAACCCGACAAGAATTCATCAGCAAAATAGTTGTACCTACTGCATCGGTATATATCCATTAGTGTCAGTGCTGGCTTGCTCCGGCTGTCAGTGAAGAAAACTATCCTACTCTATGTACAGTGATAATACTGACAAATGAGTATTTCGTTATTTGCCAATGACATCTACCTGCTTGAAAGTGTTACTGTTGATGTATAGATTTGTGATATTTCATATTGCCTAAAAATAACTGGCAGTGTGGTGATTACACTTTTAAGTAACCTCTGCTGGCCACTGCTGCAAAATATACACTACTAATAACAAATTATGACTCGCTGATCTACTGAAACTGATAATTATGGTAAATGTTTCTAGGGTACTTTGTATATGCTCACTAAGAGAAAAACAGGTAATTCCTGAGTCCAAGTACAGAGATGTATTGCAGAAGGAGTAGCCAGACTAGTCACTGATGATGCAGTTATCAATAGTGAAGTATTGTCTGAAAAAAGCTTCACAAATATGGTCATATTTTAATAAGATTTATTTTAAAGCAATGCAAAGACTAGCAACTCGCTTTGACTGTTCAGATAGAAATACATGGGTATAATGTTTCATAGAGATATGAAATGGAACGTTCTCAGTCACAGATAAACCAGGTGGCAGAATATTGATACAGGGCCCATATCAAATAGAACTAATGGAGGATATCGAACAGATACAAAGAAAGGCAGCGAAAATGTTCACGGGATTTATTGATCCGTGGGAGAGTGTCACGAAAATGCTGAAAGAGCTGGATTGGCAGACACATGAAGATAGACAATATCCCATGAAGGCCAACTTTGAAAGTTTCTAAAACAAACTTCAAGTCATGAATCTAGGAATATCCAACAGTCCCCTATGTATCACTCCCATAGGTATTTCGAATACAATATTAGTCTAATTATAGCACACATTGAGGTGTTTAAGCAGTCCTTCTTCCCAAACTCTGTTTGTGAATGGAACTGGAAAACTGGTAAAAGGAGATATATTTTTTGCCGCATACTCCAAGATTGGAAGAAGATGTAGGTTTCCAATTTCCTGCCTGATGTCCACTGCTAACCTGTTTTAGACTTTTGTCCCAGAATATCAAACTCCATTTTGAATCCTTAGGAGATGCGTAGACTGTACGGAAATTATCAACAACCAGAAGAATATTATCTGTATTTGGTTTGTGGAGCTGCATAAATTCATTGCTTTTCATGACAATATAAAAGAAGAAAGAATTCTATAGTGTTTCAAAAACAATTTAAAATGTAAGTGTTGAGTAATAAGGATACTAAAAGGCTATGAAGAGAAATGACTGAACTGACACAAAAAAGTGGATTTTGACCGAAAATCGCAGTTAGGGTTATATTTTTGGATGTCACACAGGCTTTTTTATGCTATAAACCATAATCTGTCACTTTCAGAATAAGAATGAGTAAGTATGAAAATATCCGCAGCTCGTGGTCTTGCAGTAGCATTCTTGCAGTCCGAGCACGGGGTCCCGGGTTTGATTCCCAGCGGGATGAGGGATTTTCACCTGCCCTGACATAATAATAATGTCGTGTGACTAGGGCCTCCCATCGGGTAGACTGTTCGTCTGGTGCAAGTCTTTCGATTTGACGCCACTTCGGCGACTTGAAAAGTCGGAAAAGTCATCTGTATGGGTGCAGTGCAATGGAGGTACGGAAACTTGTTGTGGCCCAGTGTTTTTCTGTTGGACGACAAGAGTGGTACACAGTATTGCGCGTCGATGGGGATGAAATGATGATGATTAGGACAACACAACACCCAGTCCCTGAGCAGAGAAAATCTCTGTCCCAGCCGGGAATTGAACCCTGGCCCTCAGGATTGACATTCTGTCACGCTGACCATTCAGCTACCGGGGTCGGACTGCCCCGACATGACTGGGTGTTGTTGTGTCATCATCATCATGATCATCATCATTATTATGATTCATCCCCATTACAGTTGGAGGAAGGCAACGGCAAACCACCTCTATTAGGATCTTGCCTAGTACAGCGGTGTGGGTCTCCTGCATCGTTCCCCTATGCTCTGTCAAGAAGCATGGGACTTAATTCCATTTCCAAGTATGAAAATGAACATTGTTAACTATAGATCAGACAACAAATAGTGGAAGTCACTTTTAGGGAAGGAATGCACACCTGTACCACTAAACAAAATGGTATTCAATAAGGTTGAATTTATGATCTGTTCTTGCAACTTTTTACAAATGACTCTGAATCCTCCACATCATTCCAAAAATGCTTTCAAATTGCAGATGACACCAACATAGTGATCAGGAGAAATTGTTGAGGACTTCGATAATGAGAATGTGAATCATATACTGCATAAAGGTTCTCCAACAGTCTCGCCATAAACACAGAAAATGCAATCACTGTGTATCTAAATATGTTGGAAGTGAACACATTCTTTAAGTCCTGTCATAACATTATCTGGTAAAGATCCGAAGTTGCAATATCACTAAATTTCACATCACCTGTAAAATGGGATAAGTTACAAGCTTCCTCAATCAATTTGTGTCAAAATACCTACCAGGACCGCAACACAGCAGTTACGTTAGGGGAAGCACAGGTCTCATATACACAAATAGAATCACTGTTAAGTTGTCATGTTATTAATTGAGGAATCTAGCCTGCCTGGGGGTATAATAGTCAAGAAATGAATTAAAGGATGATTCAAATGTGTACAAGACATTGTTTCCCAATAACATGTGTTTGTATACTTAGGGTTACATCTTTCACAAAGAATTTTACTTATATGCAAAACCAGCCAATGTTTACATACATAGGCCTACATATAATACGAGGAAAACAGCGAGCTGCATAGTGAGTATACACAAGCAACCACAGGCAGTCATGCCATTACTAACAGGAAAAATTGTACAACTAATTACTGCACCAAATCAAGGTAATAAAGAATATCATGTAATTTAAAGAAGCTCTTGTGATGCGGCATCCACATATAAAAAAAAAGAAAGCTGGTCTAAGTATTCATACAATATTTGCAATGAATATGAAATGACAAACTTTTGTCTATCATTGATGGTTACCTGCCTCTTGTTTTCTTTTAGGTTCACGAAGACAGTTACATGATCGTATTTGTATACATCTGTTTAGAAATCTGTGAGTCACGTTGGAGCAATAACTGATAGAAGATTTTAAAATGTTGTACGTTACTTTATGAGTTCTTTCGGAACATTTTTTGTGAAAGGTACAATTAGGTATGACATAAGTCAGCAAAGAACAATTGCCTTGTTGGTAAAGTTCAGCAGCAGGAGGAAGAGTAGAGACTTCTGTTGGATATCAGGTGGAACATTGCTCCAGTGCTCTGAACAGGAGAAATGTCCTGCTACCAATCCCATCTCGGTCCCTAACCTCCAAACTCAAGTCATTGGAATACATGCACAAGGGACACCACAGGCCGTGATATTAAACACATTGCATGCCAGGTCAAATTGCACTGGTGAGGGCTGTTTGTTCATTTATATATGTGCATGGACTTCAGCAGAGTAGTTTATCTAAATTACCAAATCATTTGAGGCAAGTGAATGAAAGCTGAAAATCTTTATATACTGCAAAATTTATGTAAGTACAGGTATTTTAGTAAGACTGATTGCTCTATTTTGCTGTAGGACAAACAGCTATGGGAAGAAGCACATCTACTCTAACTGCAGAAATTTTTTTCTAGTTTGTTTTCCCATATGTATTAATAGTCTTGTTGTAAAAAAAGATGAAATGTAAACATTTCGTTCTTTTTGTTTACAGAACGGCATGGTCTGAAAGAACCACATAAAGTAGAGCAACTGCAAATGAAGATTATAAGCTCACTCAGGGACCATGTCACATACAATGCTGAAGCTCAACGCAAGCCACATTACTTCTCCCGCTTGCTTGGGAAACTTCCTGAGCTTCGATCACTGAGTGTACAGGGGCTCCAGAGGATTTTCTATCTGAAGCTGGAAGATCTTGTTCCTGCTCCACCACTGATTGAAAATATGTTTGTGGCAAGCCTGCCATTTTGAACTGAATAGTGACATTTTATTGCATCTCAAATGTTGTCAGAACTCAGCACTGCTTCTAGCAACAAACCTATTGTGTTGTCTAAAGCAAGTGTATTATGTGAAAGAATTTGCTTGGAGATTCCATGCAAGAGAAATGCTGTACAATTTGAGCACCTGCCTTCATGTTGCTCATGAGTTCAGAGTGGCACATTCATGTTCTTTTCTTGTTCTGGATGTGAATATTTTGTGTGATACATAGATAACAAAGGAATCTCCAGTTACATTATAGATTCTGTGGCAATCCAGCTGGTCTGGTGCATATGGATTTCATTTTTGCCTCCAGCTAAGATTCTTACAAAGTGAAACAATCTGCAGCAACAATTATCTGTACATACACACATACAAACACACACGTGTGTGTGTGTGTGTGTGTCTTATTGCATTCACATGTACATGTGTTTGCACTC
This sequence comes from Schistocerca nitens, assembly GCF_023898315.1. Lineage (NCBI taxonomy): Eukaryota > Metazoa > Arthropoda > Insecta > Orthoptera > Acrididae > Schistocerca > Schistocerca nitens. The sequence continues at coordinate 127,307,563 of NC_064619.1, read as the reverse complement.
ACGCATAAAAGGATATAATCATGTATGCATAGGTCATGTGTTAATACAAGAACATGTTTGCCAATTTGTGTTGACTGTGTGCGAGTGCACATGTATGAGCAACCTGTGTGTGTGTGTGTGTGTGTGTGTGTGTGTGTGTGTGTGTGTGTGTGTGTGTGTGTGTGTGCGTGCGTGCGTGCATACATGATCAGTGTACAGGAAATTATGAATAGATGCTGCTGATGAGACTGAAAGAAGAGTAGATTAGCATGAACAGGAGCTGATATATGATATGAGAGGGAAAGAAATGACGGTTTTGGTTCTGTCAGAAGAATCAAAGTATCTGTGTTTGTAAATATATGTGTGCAGATTTTTAGCATTTTGTGTAATGGAAGATGTTTATGCCTTCTGCCACACATCATAAGATATGTGTGCATCTTTCTTACAGTGTTTGAAGAATTGTGATTAAGAGAACATTGTTCTGCCTCATATACATGATGCCATGTGCAGCTACTGCGCTAACTTTGTGGACAGTAAAAAACTCTTTTGTTAGTGGACTGTGATGAAAACTGTTTCATTCATCTTGTGAATGTGACGTCCTGAGTACCTTTGATGAGACAGTACTGCATTGTGATATGATCTGAAATGATATGATGTTAAACCTTTTAGTATGTCAACAACACAAATTTTAACATTCTAAATATATTTAAACGAGTAAGAGTATAATATTTGTGCACATACTATCGACGAGTTGGACTTCACGCACAATGTAAATGTTTTGTGAAAATGCAATATTTTTGTTTGTGATTGAATTTACATTTATTGAAAATGGAAGTTACCTAGTTATGCCAGAAATTACTATTACTACCACTACCACCATTATTATTATTACCATTATTATTATTACTGTTATTATTAGTATCACCATTATTTTTGTATTAATGTTATTATCATTATTATTATTGTCATCATCATCCTCATCTCAGACTGAAGTCACATGACGAGTTGTTTCCCGTTGACTATTACATTTCAGAAATGCTCGAAAGGGACAGAAAATAATATCATTTTCAACATAATGTTTTCTTTCAAAGTTTAATGAACTGCCCAGTGAGTGTGGAATAGACAATATCTTCAACCATACCCTAAGATTAATAGTGCATTTCATTTTCACGTTTTTTCATCAAACAGCCCATGAAAGAGGGGCATAAAATAACATTCATGGCATTGCATTACTGAATATGAATGTTAATGTCTTACTTTCATATTTTTGTGTACAATACTGATCCCAGATGATCCATATTACCTTCAATTATAAAGTTTAATCTCTTTCAAACACTTTTTTATGATGTTTCTTGAATGTTACATATCATTAATATTACTTCACATTATCATAAATTCACTGGATGCTATAAGTGTATTTAAGACATATTACTGTAATTGTTATCTGTCATTCATAACAAGATGTTTAATAACATGTATATTCTGTGGACTTACTAATAGATGTCTTAAATTATTTTACATGGCCATATAGGATAAATACACACTCTATTCTCATATATGATATATTTTGAGGTACAAAGCATTAAATGAATGTATTTTCAGAAACAAATCACGGTATCAGAGCAGACAGTCTGTTATTTCATGACAGCACCACTATGTAATCAGAATTGCCCGTTGCAATCCTAGTGCATTTATATCAGAATTATTGTTTACATGTTGGATTCATAAGAAAGGAAGTTTCAGTAAGTCCATTGTTTTTTCGTTGGCTGAAACAATTATATGGCACTTGACTGATATCATTTAGTTCAAGAAATGCACTTTTTTCAAAATTTAAATTTTTTCTTTGGAATTTCAGTTTGTCATGAAACTGCAGACTAGTTGAGGTGGAACTATAACAAGTGTGATTATGCTGTGCCGTAGTGTTGTTGAGTGCTACGCTCGTGAGAGTGAGAGTTTCAAAGTATTAACAGATTTTCCATATTTTCATCACACAATATATACCGAAAACTGTTAAAATGAAAGTGAAGCTTCAGAGGTTATTGGATCTTTTGTACTGCCTTGGAGAAATACTGCCTTTCAAGAGTTCACTGTTATATCTAGACGTAGTGTATGGTACAGTAACTATATGCTTCTGCAGAAGATTTGATGTCTTTTGAAGCTGTTTTCTTTTTATCACTTTTGTAGAGGATCCTTTCTTCTGTTATAGTTCTTGCCAAAACAATGAAGTACTTGGTTTTAAAGTAGGCATTTTCCCAGACCTGTAATATTTAAATCACATTGCATTTCTGTATGATCTAACCTTAATTATAAGGGCTGATACAATTATTTATAGTAGCTGTAATAAATGTATATGTGAATGTGCTGTTAGTCAAAGAATATGATCCATAAAAGCAGAGAAACGTTTTGATAAGATGTCTTTCTCCATAGTGCTGCATCGAATGAGATAGTCAGTAAAACAAGTTACCATAATTTAAATTAACAGCAATACATTGTAATTATTATTATCATTATTATTATTTGCAGTGTTTATGTTATAAATATATCTCTGAATGAAATGGATGTTTTCTTTCCAAGTGCACTTTATTATACAAACTTCAATTACATTTTTGCTGTTATTTGATTGTATACAAAGCTTCCGTAAAGCAATACATTTCAGATGTGTAATGAGTGTTACTGATCTAAATATGACACATATCATTCACTTTAAGCATGTGTAAATATTATATTTTTGTGACTTCTTGAACCTTATATATAAATCTTGATGAGACAGAAACATTGTCATAATGTTTGTTTACAGAAATTTCATACTGCATTAAACAAATTGTTTTATATCTTGCATTTTCTACACATCTGGAGAGAAGCCCAAGCTTTATCAGCAGCAGTAAGGAACTACACACTACTCTTAGTCCCTGTTGCATAGTTAAATGGTAGCTGTGTGCTTTTGTGATATCTCTACACAGTGCATTGTGTGTCTGATGCAAGTGAATATGATACCAAAGATATATACATATGAATATGTAACAGATTATTTTTATTGATTCAATGTAACAGCGATTATCGCTGTTTATTTTTAGTTAAACATTGAAGCAAAAGTATTTTTAGTTAAAATATGTCTTATTTGTGGGTGCTGTGATGCCATTTGCTCCAAAGGAATCCACCAACATCCACTTGCCATAACAATGTGTTAATGACGTGATTTGAAAATCTCTTTTATCAAACAATTTTAATTCTAATACTTAATGTTAAAATATATGATATTACATGTGAGAGCCAACACTTTAATTAATGGAAAGTGTTCTTCCAGACACAGATTACTCCTTGAATGTTTTAATTATTGTTAAAAATAATAAAGAGCTTTATGCTACGTTAATCTGGAACCATTCTCCAGCAAAACTAACTTAGTACCCTTCCCAACAATTAAATGAGTAACCAATTTCTGACAGTACTTTTTGAAATGGTGGGTGAAACATTTAAAACTATTTTAGTGAACAGCACAACAGGAAACGTCAGTGTGAAAACTACAAAGAAGATTGACTGCCCCCATAGTTAGTACATGCAAGCAGTCATGTAATGTTGGGACAAAATTCACATACTACTTATCAGTTACTGTGAAGTTAGTACAACACAATGAAACATTTTATTCAACACACTACAAAATTTATATGAGCTCTTTGAGTGGGTAATATTACAGTGTACTTAAGTTTCTGCATATTAATGCTATGTTCAGCACTTTCGGTAATATATGTAGAACGGTTATTTGATAAATAAGCTTCCATGGGGAAGCCACTTGTACTGAAGAATTGTAGTATAATTCTGGTAATCATGAAGTTGCAACATATTCATAAAATTTGTACCATCAGTGTACAAAGTATCCACATGTACCTAAAAGATATCAACATTAAGCCACAATATTCAGAATATCTGCTCAGGTTGTAATCATTTATTTATACATAACAAGTTAAAAGTTGAGTGACTTTTCAAGCCTCAGACCTGGCTCCCTACTTTCCGATGAAAGTACAATGTCTGAGCACAGTTATGGCTTGGCTTGTCACAATTTTTTTGCCATTCCCTGTCAACTACATAAATGTAATGAGAGAAAAATAGCTATCCAAATGCACATAGTCAGAAAACTCAAGTTGTAAATTACCTCCCATCACACACTTTGCAGGTGTGAAGACAACTAAATACTGAGTAACATCCAAACTGATTTTTCACTCTGCAGAGGAGTGTGCACTGCTATGAAACTTCTTGGAAGATTAAAACTGTGTGCAGGTAAGTGCTGTACCAAATGAGATAGTAAAGTACAACTCGTGAACCGTTCTCATGGCTGGATTTGTGCCAGTAGCTCATCTCCTAATTTCCGAACTTCACAGAAGTTCTTCAGCATAACTTTCAGGACTAACACTCCTGGAAGGAAGGACCTCCAGTTTGAGTCCCATTCTGGTACAAAGTTTAAATCTACCAGGAAGTTTCATTGTGTGGCACGTTGGAGTTTGAGACAGGATGGTCTAGAACCTCCCATTCAAAGGTCCAGATGACTCCTATGTTTGATATATTCAGTAATGCGACACCTGTTGAGAGAAATGCAGACAAACCTCTGCGGATTACCTCCCATAACTGGGTCAGTCTGTCCCAATAATATACGGTCCATTTTCACTTGTTGTGAAGAAATAGAGCAGAAGCATTTCTTTGTTGCTATATTCCTTTGGGGAGAAAATTCGTTTCCAAATCACATACATAAGATTTGTCTTTGTAATGATTTACAAGTAAAGCAGACCACTAGCCGAATAGCAGAAGAGTTGTTTCATAAACAGGCAGACAAAAAACAATGAAGACTGGGGTAGCTTTTGGAAGAAACCCTTTCATGAACAACAGCAGAAATACACACACACCTGTAAACCTACATTGTGCCAGCTGGACACTTCATGCTGAAATTGCAGTTTGGTTGGTGGAATGGGATGGTTGTGTCAGGTGGAGTGGGCAGAGACTGGAAAGAGGAGGAGGGTTTGGGGATGGATAGCTATGTTTATTAGGATTTGTCGGTGGTGATACATGGTCAGGCTACATTTAAATGCATGTAATGATGCATTTCAGTAACATTGCTCATTTCTCGTGAAACTGCATCAAGTGCTTGATATCTAATCAAAGCTTGAGCCTCTGATGTTTTGTGAGTTGCCATGGTAAGCAGCATGAACATGACTTCCAGCAGCCAAGATGGTATCTGCACACTGCTCAGACGAACTTGGCACCAAAGAGATATTTTTAGGGCAAGTGATGTGTCCATATGAAATTCACACTTATATACAGCACATTTTAGCCCAGTCAAAGAAGGAAAACTAGGGAAAAAACCATGTAGTCACAAATTTGTATACAGTGGTAGGAGGGAGTGTCATGAACAACATACTAAAAATAACCATCTGTGTGACACGAACATGGGTGAGAGGGACATTTAAAAGTGACTTTTGTTTGTCTTGAGTATCTTGAAAACTATGGCCTCTGGTGAAAATATTTCCCAGTGTGAATTTAAACTTCATTAAATTTCATACAAAAAAGGTTATATTCAGTTTTTCTCTAGGACAAATGTTGGAAAAACTGTAAATTATTAAAAATAATGGTTTAATGGTATAAAATTACTGTTAAATAAAGTGGCGATGAATAAATAGTAAATATGAGTGCCACATCTAAGTGCAGTAGATCTTTATTAAGGGATAGATTGTGTTCTTGGTTTGTAACAGGATGTGAGGAGTGGGACAGAGACTTAAACTATGAGAGAAGGTAGATGACCAAATTGTGGTCATGCACTTCTCTCCTTCATTAGTCTGCAAACTGAACAGTGAGCTGGTAGTTTCCCACTTGATCTGCCCTGTGTCACAAGGGGCAACCTACAGTGTGTTTGACGAAGTGATACCAACTGTCCACAGTATGTCTCCTGAGTTATTGGTGATGTAGTGCACAGATATGCCCAGTGGATGTTTGTTTTCTACAAAGTCCATTAACACTATAAGGAATACAGATTTAAGTTACTAATAATTGTAACTCATATGGATAGAATCTATGTAAATCTCTGCAAAAGAGGAAACTGATCCTTCCTCATCCTGTATGGCAACTTTAGCATTCTTCTGGGATAAGCTATCTCCCCCCCCCCCCCCCCCCACCACCACGAGTACTGCTTGCTTTGCAATTTGCTGACAGGCTATACCTCCCCAATATTTCTTGTCCAGCTCTCTTATTGAGCTCATGTTTATATAGTGGAGTTTTTTTGTTCCTGCTGCACTTAGACATGGTGCACACATTGAGTATTTGTTCTTAATCCACTTTGATTAACAGTAATTTTATACCATTAAAACACTATTTATAATAATTGTGATTTTCCCTTCACCTGGAATGTCTCCTAGTTCTGGAGAAAAAGTGAACAGAATGTTTTTTGGTAGGAAATTGAATGTAGTTTAAATCTGCACTAGGAAACATTTTCACTAAAGCCTCCATGCTCATTCCCCACTAGTGAGGATTTTTAGTATGTTGTTCATGACACTCATTTCTACCACTGTACAAAAATTGGTGACTACACAATTTTTCCCTCCATCTGACCTTTTCTGGTCCATGTTAACTAGGTTATTTGCACCAACAAACATTACTGCTCATCATTTATTTTTATCCTGCTGCTATTGAACTGTCTACACTAAACTGACACCTGTGTTCATAATGTTAACACAATGTACACACATCAAAAAAAGTTTTGCATCACGTTGGTTCTGAGAGTTCCATAACCTGCACAGAAAACTGGAATAAAAATCAACATAAACATCATTTCTGCCCTTCCCTTTTTATTGCTCATGAAAACCACACATTGCATGTTGTACCACCATATAGCAAGACCTTCAGAGGTGGTGGTCCAGATTGTTGTACACACTGGTACCTCCACTCCTCAACAGCGATTCAGTATAGATCCCTCAGAATGGTTGGTGCATCACATCGTCCGTAAACAGCCCTTTTCAATCTATCCTAGGCTTGTTCGATAGGGTTCATGTCTGGGGACATGCTGGCCACTTTAGTCAAGCGATGTCATTATCCCAAAGGAAGTCATTCACAAGATGTGCACGGTGGGAGTGCAAATTGTCGTCCATGAAGATGAATGCCTCACCAATATGGTTGTACTATCGATCAGAGGATGGCATTCACGTATCGTACAGCTGTTACAGTACCTTCAATGACTATCAGTGGTATATGTCAGCCCCACATAATACCACTCCAAAACATAAGGAAACCTCCACCTTGCTGCACTCACTGGACAATGTGTCTAAGGCATTCAGCCTGACCAGGTTGCCTCCAAACACGTCTCCGACAATTGTCTGGTTGAAGGCATATGCGACATCGGTGAAGAGAACTTGATGCCAAACCTGTGCTGTCCATTCAGCATGTTGTTGGGCCCATGTGTACTGCGCTGCATGTACCTCCTTCCTTGGTGAAATGACTGGAACTGATCAGCTGTCAGACCCCCTCCATCTAATAGGTGCTGCTCACGCATGGTTGTTTACATCTTTGGATGGGTTTAGTGACATCTCTGAACAGGCAAAGGGACTGTGTCTGTGATACAATATCCACAGTCAACATCTGTCTTCAGGAGTTCTGGGATCCGGGGTGATGCAATACTTTTTTTGGTGTGTGTATTTTAAGATGTTGAATATGGACTTCTGCCCTTTAGAGGATCACAAAAACACCATACATTTTCTTTAGCTTTCATCATGCTCACATGAGCACAACCATCTTGCTATTGATAGTGCAGGCACTATCCGGTGCTTCATGTGCATTGTCTACATATGAAGCAAAAGCTATGATTGCCTGTAGTCTGATTCGATTCTAGTAAAAGATGTGCAAACCAGAGGAATCTTATGGCTGTGACAGCTCTTCACGACTTGGCATTTAGTGTTGCTGCCGTAATCTGTTATGAAATCATCACAAAATCAACGACAACAAAAATATTTTGTTTTATTAAGTATAATCACAGACCCCATTTAACTTTCAATGTAGACACTATTTATTCCATGGTTATGTTACTCTAACTTTGATACTTTTCTCCAGAACTGTATTCTTTTTCTGTTTCCTAGAATAATTCTCCTTGCAGCGTACTACACATTTTTTTATTAACTGAAAAAAGTGTAAGTTCATTTCACAATAGATAAGCATCCATGACTGCACAATATTAAGAGCAAGTGCCAGTCTCACTGTATGAGGAGAAATTACTAAAAAATTGTGCAAAAAGAAAAGGTCTAATTTTGGTTTAGAAACAATAACTTGTATACCTTTCTAGAGCATCCTCATAACATCTTTCAAGTGATATTCGGAGCTTCATTGTGGACTGCTCACATGTAAGGAAAAGAAACTATTCAAAACTCATTTTGATAAGACTGACTGGTTTCATAGTAAAAACAAACAGGGATTTTTGGTGCAAAAAATATATAAATCATATGTGGAGATCACCGCTATCTGTGCAAAGCCTATAATGGCAGTCTTGTTTTGGAACGCGTAACAGAAGCTCTGGACTCTTGTGTAGTTATAATGGCAGAGTTGATTTTTAGCAGAAAGTTTCTGGATTCCCCTCAAACATCTATGTCCTCTTCTCATTGACAGTGAAAGAGTTATGCACATAGACTTAATAGTTTATGTAAAAGTGCCATTTTAAGAGGAAAATAAGTGGCGGTAAATAATAAAGATAGAATGCCAGAATTTGGTCAGAATGTGCCTTTACATCTCATAAATAAGTGGTGCAAGTTTCAAAACTATAGAACAAAAATTACAACCAGTATCCGCGGTTTTATGAAAAATAAAAAGTGCCTTTCAAACAACTTAACTGAATACATGTAAAAATTAAGAAGTTTCTGAATCAATTTATAACTGTGATATTAAAGATTATGTGCCCGAGAAAGCAGTCGTTCGGAGGCTGCTGCAGTATGCAAAAAGCCATAGCCAACAGATGTTCCGTCGGCCGTCCGCTCTAGCACCTATATAAATACAGCCCGAGGGGCAGTTGGAAGGTTGAACAGTGCGAGAGAGGAGGCACCTGCTGCTATTGGCAGTTCACGAGTTCTGCTCAGTGTGTTTTGCATTGAAATCTCTGGCAATGAGAGCTCACGCCTCCAACGACAGCAGGGTGTCGAAGTCCACTTCATCTAGCGGTCTGCAGGCTGCCTGAAAAGAATCTTTCCGGTGGTGGTGTTGGCTACTCCTGTGGCCCCAGTGCATTAAGCACTGGCAGTTGGACCCGGTGGTGGCACAGTGACTTCTTCACGTAGATGGCAGTGCCGCCCCTGTGGGTGGCTCTGTCATCTCGGTAGCAGCAAAAATTTGCTGCTCGCACATTGACCCCACATTTGAGGAAGGTCTCCTGTGCAAGGCAGATGTTGGCCACCTCGTCGCATAGGAACTGGCGAAATTCGCTCTGCTGGGGGAGGAGGCCTCTAGCATTGAACATGCAAATCGTTAACCCATAAATATGGTCATTTTCCATTTTAAAGCTGGCTTCTCCAGGCAGTGGCCTGGAGGGCTGCCATCACTGCTCCCATGAGCACCAGTAGCTGAGTCACCAGCTGGTTGAGTGACCGCAGAAGCGTGGCCAGCTTGGTGGTGTCTTCCTCCATAACGGCGCGATCACCATAGGGCCGTTTGATCCCACGATTTTCCCTGTAAGGGGACAGCTGGACATGCTCAATATTGCTCTTCTTGAGAGCAGCAGCATGACTTCTGAGACATGAAGCATCCTGTCCTCCAACAACGTTCCAGTTATTTTTGGTCTTGATGTTGTTGAAGCTTCTCTTTCAGAGAGCCGTCCAAGCTACCTCAGGCTGGACACCAAGTGCTTTCGGATGAAAGCCCTTGAACTCCTTGAGGACACACCAATCCTCACAGAGGTAGGGGCAGATGCCACCCTAGCATTCTTCACCCGAGGAATATTCTGAGCAGCAGTCGAAGCCATGCCGAGACATCACCAAGGGCCACGAAACTTCTCGCGTCAGCCACCTCACCCTATTCAGGACGCAATCACCAAGAAGAATCGACTGTTTCGTGAATGGCAGCTCACTCACCAACCAGACACAAAGGACCACTTAAAACGCATGAGATGGGAAATTAAAGCAGAAGTTGAGCAACACTGGAACCAGGAATGGGCACACCTTGTGTCTACACTCAGTCCTGAGGATTGTAGTGCATGGAGGGTGGTAAAGTCCTTCCTATGCCGGTGGCAGCGAATACTACCCTTATAGGTTGAGATTAAGTTTACTAATCCCCCAGCAGACTGTGTTTACTTCTTTTTTACAGGTACCCACCAGCAAGGACGAATCAAGAAGAAATGTAATATCAATTGTCTCCCCCTTGGGAACCATATGAATGACAATTTCTGGTTAAACTGTACCACCCTGAGCCAAGGACAGGCTCCTTATTTTCAGTGTCAGCGTCAGTTGAAAGGTTCACTTTGAACTCAGCCGCTGTAAGATCCACATCTGTTAAACGTCGGATCGCGCTCTGCCTCGGATGACGTCAGAGTCGGACTGTGACGGATTGCATATTTGCAGTAAAAATGGAGTGAACTCGCAAGGACTGTACACCATCCTGGATTGCTTAGAATTTGCCAAAGTAACTGTTAATTTGCTGTCCGTGAGAATTATAAATCCGCTTGGCAAGTGGCAACTATTATTTCCACTTCTATGGCGAGCATCAATTTTGAACACTTATTGTAAACTTTCATTTGAGTGTTATTAGTCAGGGCGAAAGTCAATCTGGTAGGAACCTGCTGTAGAGGTCACCTCTGAACTCCTAAGTACGCTGTTAGAATAGAAAGATTATCGTTCAATTGAACGTAGTGAATTTTCAAGTGTTGTACGTGAGAAACTTTTATCAATACATATGTTAAATAGAATTTTATACTTTAATTTAAAAATCATGGTTCTGATCATGCTCAGCAGAAGGAGAATAGAAACTTTTCTTTCAGTGGGCTGGACCAGAATGTGGCCATGGAGACTGGAAACTAAGGTCAGTATGTTTCCCTTCACTTTCTGGCTGACCATAGAATTAGTTGCCAGGCTCGCAGGAAAAAAACAGCGAACTGTAACAACCACTAACTTAAACATAATTCAACCTGCCACCCCACACACTGCATATTTGTTTATCGAAAATTGCTTTTGAATGATCTTCCAGGGCCGGTGATTTGGGGAAAGGGGTCATCAGATAGGTTTGAAATTTAAAACTTTCTTCACCTGTCAGCACATGAGGGTCCGACATATCTGAGCCCGGGAATGGTTTTGGAGGCCAAATACATTTTTCTCATCTAAATTCCCAGAAAAATGCAGTTTTCAAAACTTTGGCTGCCACAATGTCTACCATTGTGGCCCACGTCGATAACCACAAAGTAGTGATCAATGATTGCAAGCAGGACAATTGAAAACAAGTTTTCATGACAAAACTAATTTGAGTCACTGCTTTTAGAACACTTCATTCTAACCTGGTTCCAATCTATGCTGCCAATGCAGTTAGGGAATTCCCACCATTCCATCAACGTATAATGATACAACAAATAACGATACAGATTAATATGAAGTGTCTGATACAACCATTTTTATAAGCATCCAGGCAGTTATCAGACGATACTGTGCTTCCTAAGGCCTTGTATGTGTATCTTTATAGGTATCGACCTCTCTAATTTGCTAAAACACCAAATATTTTTGTGAAAACATATAGAATATTCTGGAAGGACACATATTGTCGTAATTGTCAATAGATTGTTGTCATTAACAAAATTATGTACAAATGCTAAATCAAACATCTAACAGAGAAATTGAAGTAATAAATATATAGCAACAAATATTAAGAGGCTGTGTAAATGTTGGCATAAATAACTAATGTCTCTAATTACCATAATTGCACTTGATTAATGTGTTAACACAAAAAACCTCATTATCTTGAGAAACAGCTTAAAAGTTATTACCAAGCGATGTTTTTTCATTTAGTATCTATTTTTATGTCCTCCTCAGTAGTTAATATTCTTCGTAATTACATTTATAATTAACCCTCCAATTGTTTACATCACACAACTTTTTGATTTCCAGAATTTGAGGTCTTATTTGCGCATTTTATGTATGTATGGGAAATGGAAATAAGGATAACTGTATATGCAACAAACTGTTCCCATAAATGTCTATACATACATATATTTGAGCACAAAGAAAGATACACGTGTACACTGTACAAGGTACAAAGGCTGACTGGAACATTAACATGGTGGCTGGTCAGAGCAATTAGAGTACAAACATCATGCTTTACATGGTCGATGTCACCTATTGATGCCACACAGTCTCCCGACCGCCCTCCTCTACCCCCCCCCCCCCCTCTCTGCAATACAGAGTACAGCCTGTGAGGCCTGGGGGGAGGTCATGTGGGCGTCAGCGTCGGAGTGAGTAGTGCAAGGCGGCAGGCGCATGACTGGAAGCTCCATCTCAGTCCGGGTGGCATGCGAAGGCACGGTGATGGGCTACAGGTCCACATCATAATCAGACAGAAAGGTGGGGTGGACAATGCATCGGCCAGCCCGGGAGTAGAGATGTGGGGAGGGGTATGGCATGCGAGCATTCTTGCCCCTAATGCCGTCCGAGGAGATGAATGCACAAACTCTTGATGGATTGCACTCTCAGGGGAGGGACAGGCTATGCACTATCTTGACATCTAGTTCGTCATTGAGTGTCGAGTCTGCAGTGTCTGTAAGGAGCATGAGCACATGGTCATCGAAAGCGACAATTGACATGTCATTCACGCGGTTAGGTGGTACATTGCAGCGGAAGTTGAAAGTTGGGGAGCAAGTCTCTCCAATAGATGAAACGTCATCAAAACCTGTGCATGGATTCGATGATGACATGCTTGGGAAACCTGCGAACTGCGATGACGATGGTCTGACCAGGATGGCAGAGGGGCGTCGGAGTCCACGAAAGCACGCTTGAGCCTGTGTAGTGAAACGGTCTGCAGGCGATCTTTAACCATAATGTCGAACGTCGTCTCACCCCTCCAGATTACTTCAAAGGGGCTGAGGTATGGGGGTTGCAGGGGTTGTGTAACAGAATCGTCCATGAGCATAATGTGGGAGCATGTGTTGAGTGTGGTTGGCACATAAGTGTCTGGTGGGGAATGACTGACAGGCATGTGTAGCTGTGTGTGTCTAAAGTGGGTGCGCATCCTACTAATAAAGTCTGGGGAGGTGGGGAAATCCTTGGGTGCTTGAGGCAGGATAAGTTCCCCAAATAGAACCAGGTTCTCGCTGGAAACGAATTCGGAGATGGTTCCCTATAAGTCAGGTTTAAAGGTCGAACAGAGACCGTGTAACACCCAAGAAAGCACCTCAGACCAGAGGCAGTCATGGCACCTGAGTGCTATTTTAAGTGTGCAGTGCCATCATTCCACTAAACCATTGCTTTGCGGGTGGTAGGCTGTTGTATGGATTTTTTTGATACTGCAAAGGTTACATAGAATTGTGAAAAGTGCAGACTCGGACTGTCGACCCTGGTTGGTGGTGATGGTGGGTGGGCAACTGAACCTAGCAATCCATGATGAGACGAATCCCTTGGCCACGGTTTCAGCGGTGATGTTGGGAAAAGGAACAGCTTCCACCCATCGAGACATGCGGTCAATTGTGGAGAGGATATATCTGTGACCCTCTGACGGTGGCATAGGGCCGATAAGGTCGATATGTACATGACGAAGACATCCTTGTGGAATGTCAAACTTGCCAGGGGCGGGGTGGGGGAGTGGGGGGGGGGGGGGAGGTGTGGCATCCAATTTTGTTGCTTTGGCAGGAAATGCAGCTGTGTGCCCAGGTTTGACAGTCCTGCTTAACATTTTTCCAAGCAAAACGCTCAGTGACAAGACGTGTGGTGGTACGGACATCAAGGTGGGCTAGGTTATGCAAGACGTCGAAGGCCTGTTGGTGCAACATGGAAGGGAGCAACGACCACAGAGTGCGGGTAGAAAAGTCACACCACACTTCGTCCAAAACGCTGGGGAACTTGCTTTAGTAAACACAAGTGATGTCTGAGGATCTGTGACAAGAGCTTGAGATTCCTTGTCAGAGGCATGGAGAGTGGCGAGGTCGGATAAATCGACGAGGCATGAGACAGTATTGATCCTCGAAAAGAAATCAGCAGGGATGTTTTCCGTGCCTTTGATGTAGCGTATGTCCGTAGTAAATTGGGAGACCAGGTCGAAGTGGCGGAAACGCCGAGGGGGTGGGTCCTTGGGTGGGTTGCAGAAGGCTTCCGCCAGTGGTTTGTGGTCAGTAAGGATGAAGAAAGAACGGCTCTCGATGTCAGGGCGAAAGTGTTTGACGGCTTCATAGACTGCCAGAAGTTCTCTATGAAAAGCGGAATATTTCTTCTGTGCTGTAGACAGTTTTTAGAGAAGAAATGAAGGGGTGATACTGTGTCACCTTTGTGTTACTGTAATACTGCCCCAACCGTGATGTCGCTGGCGTCCGTAGTGATGAACAACTCGGCAGACAGATTGGAGTGGGTGAGTATGATGACGTGAGCTAAGACTGTGCCTCTAGCATATGTTCAGTCCAACGGACTAGCTTAAGGCCCGAAGTCTGCTTGCCGGACAGTGAGTCTGTCAGCGGGGCCTGCACGGCAGCGGCAGTAGGTAGAGGTCGGCGGTAGTAATGTATAGTACCCAGGAAACGTCGGAGTTCTTTGTATGTAGCCGGAGGTGGCAATGAAGTGATAGCCGGCACGTGGGATTTGGGAGGCTGTATTTTGTCTGCAGAGATGGTGTAACCCAAAAATGTCACAGAAGAATGGCGCAATTGAAATTTATCTTTGCTGACCTTGACACCATTGGAGTTCAAGGTCTGGAGGACCTGGGATAAATGATCTTCGTGGTACTCAGTCGACTTGCTGAAAATGAGGATGTCATCCAGGTATGCAAAGCAGAACTCGAACTGTCATACGATTGAGTCAATGAAACGTTGCCACATTCTTTAAGCTGAACGGCATGAAGTTTTATTGGAACAAACCGAGCGGCGTGATAGTAGTAGCCCTTGGAATGTCTTCCGGTGCTACGGGAATCTTTGATAGGCACGTTTACAGTCAATCACACTGAAAATTGTGGCGCCCGCTAACATATGAGTGAAATCGTTTATGTTCAGCAAGGGGTAATTGTCCATGATGGTACGAGTGTTTAAGCATCTGTAATCACCGCACATTCGAAAAGAACCATCGTGTTTGGGGGGTGAATCGGTGAAGACCAATTTCTGTTCGATGGCTGTAGAATGCCTGCCTCCAGAAGTTCGTTAATTTGTTGCCGGGCTGCGCTGAACTTAATGGGGTTGAGGCGTCTGACCTTGTGCCTAATAGGAGGGCCGGCAGTGGTAATTATCTTGTGTGTCATTCTGTCAGTGACGGAAGAAACTGAGAACTACACACAAGGCTGAGTAATGTTCTGACGTGAAGTTTTTGGGGCACGTGGGGCGCGATGATGCATATCCGTTAGCACAAGTGGGAAAAGGCAGCACGGAAGTCACATGCATATTACATGAGAGTGGTGTGCACTTGTTTGGAGAGGCTGGCTGCGTGCGCAGCATGGAGCGGATCAGGGCATGCAGCGACTGTCTGTTGTTAGCTTCGCCTTGAGTAACTGGCGCAGGTGAGAGAGGGGGAATGTTTACCAACACGCGGGGCGTCTGCCTGCATGGTGGGCGTATTCGCATCATGCACGTGACTGTCATTAGAAGCACTGTTTGAAACGCATGGCAATGCACATATCGGGCATGTGGCGGGTGCAGAGGTCACTGAATGCGAATCGTCACACACAATGAATGTTTCTGAACTAACCTGATAAGTGTTCGTGCTCATGTCTGTTGATGAAGGTCGAACAGGTGAAGGAACTGTGGATTGCAGTTGCAGCAGCGAGGTACAAGCCGTGGTGAGCTCGTCGAAAGTGTGAGCAATGCGTTGTTTCAACTCATCGTTTTGCCGACGGAATATCGCCTTTGTGTCATACTCTGACAGTAGATTATTGACATAGGTCGCAATTTTGTCCGCGAGGGAGGAGCACTCACAAACCAAATCACGTGTTGCGACGGAAACGGAACAACGTGCGTAAGTGCCTGACCACGGTATCTGAGTGTCAGAAGGGTGGTGTAGCACTGAACCTTGGACTATGTTCGGGGAGAGTTTGTAATGGGGCAAGAAATCCATACCGAGAATTGATTCGTCAATGTTGGCGATGTAGAAAGTCCATGGGAAATATAGAGAAGGAGATAGATGCATCATAACTTTAGCAGAGCTGACAGTTTGTAATGTTGATGCATTGACAGCACATAGAAGCGACTTCGTCAGTGAAAAAATGGGAGGAGCCAACGATGTAGGTATGATGGACGCGTCAGTGCCTGTGTCGACTAGGAAAACCAACCGCAACAAAATGTCGGTCACGCATAAATGACCGCTCGGCCGGGAGGACGAGTGGATGGAGTGCAATGTTTGAGGACGCCTGCGAAGTTCACTGCAGGACTCAGCGTCTTTTAGATCCTGTGGTCGGCGTTTGGGTGCTGGCAAGGTAATCTGCACTTCTTAGCCTCATCCCCGAAAATCTTGTGGTAACAACAGTATGGAAGAGCCGGATGTGGTGGTGATTATGACAGCAGAGGACGTTTGTCCTCACTGATCTGTTCCGGAATGTAAACCAGGACATATGGTGTGTGTGCTATTCTTGAGTGCTCAGAAAGAGGAGAGAGTGAATGGGTACTGCCCGGTGGTGTAGATGGCATGGAGGTGGAACGAGACGTGCCTCTGCCAACAGACGGCTGGTAAACAGACGTCGTTGTGCCAACCAGCGGTGAGAGGTGTGCTGGCAGTTTTTGTCCAGTAGTGCATACAGCTGATCTGCGATGTGAAGGCGAGAGCTGATAGACTCGAAGGAGTGTGGCAGCAGGTGTATCTGCAGGTCAGTAGGTAACTCGGCAGACCATATCACCCACAGGGTAACATCCGGCATTGTGTGTGTTCACTCACAAGTAGCATAAGGCGGCGCCAGAGGTGTAATGGAGTGCGAGCACCCAGGTGTTCCTCGTACAGGATCTTGATTATTAATTCCTGTGGTGAGCAGGCGAGTCGGTCCAATATTGTCTTCTTGGCGAACTCGCATTTTGGTGGCAGCGGTGTGAAAGGAGGATGTCACAAATTAAATCTGAGTGGTCATGGAGGTGTGTGAGAAGACATAGAAATTTAGAGTTGTCTTCAGTCACCTGATGTAACTCGGAAAGGTGCTGCACAAGCACGAACCATGAAACGAGATTGTCCTCATATAAAGGAGGTAGCTTCAGCAGATGGCCAGGGTGGGGAGTGTGTGTGGGGGGGATGACGAGGGTGGCTTTGGCGTATCTTGGAAGGCCTGCTGTCCCATGGTAGGACAGGCTGTCCTGTAACCCGGCACTACTGGTGTGGGCATGTTACTAGCAAACATGTCCCGAACAATGGCTGGTTGCAATGTCTCTGATGAGTCACGGAAGCACGACATGGCAGGCACGGTCAGTACCGTGGGAACGAACGGATGAGCCACACGTGAGGTAGGCCCGTAAACTGGACTATAGGTTAAAGGCACAGTACTTAAATTGTCCACCTTGGAAATGACACGGAAGGCCAGCACGGCAGGCACAGACGGTACTGCAGAAGGAGCGAGCAGCTGTATGGTCAGAATTGGGGCCCCCCGTGAGTGAGGGGGGGTTAGGGGAGTGGTGGTTTGGCACTTGGTGTGTCAACAGCGAGAGTTTTCTGTGCACATCAGAAATGCACCCCGTGTGGTAGGATCAAAACTCACTTATGAAACCTGTGGGCAGTCACATTGTTGTGGTACAATGTTCCTGGATGGTGAAGCGCCGTCGGGTGTGCTCAAACCCACATAGTCGAGAAACTGGGCGACAGATCTGGTGGTTGAGCCTGGCGAACTTGATGTATAAAAATGTCTGTTATTAAATTGTGAGGAAGGCAAAACTGGCATAGCTTGATAGCAGTTGACCACATGTGCATTTTGCATGAATGACGGCATTGCACATGGCACTACTGTCACCGATGTCGTGGCATGTTGAGGATCAAAGTACGAGTTCGAATTTGGGACCCTTTGAACACTACACAAGTGACCGATCATTACACTATTCTGGAAATCATCCACTTCACCTTTCACATGTTGGCGTGCACAGTCCGGCGACACAAAACCTAAGGCCATTGTTTGAGGTAACAGCGTAATGCTCGGCCATTGTAGAGCTGCAAAGTTTGAGGTTAATTTCATTGGAGATCATGAATCATTGTCCGTTAGCAGTGAAACAACCATTGGCAGGTTATTGGAGTGGCCTGGTAGTAGTAGCTGAGCCTCTAAATCCTCGTATAAAACATTGGGTGGGGAAGCTGTGGCGTCAAACATAAAACCTGTTGATTCAACACAGCTGGTGTGGAAGACATAGAAACGTCGGGGTCACCAATGTGGGAAACTGTATATGCAACAAACTGTTCCCATAAATGTCTATACATACACACCCAGATAGCACAGTAAGCCGGTTTCAAACTTGTTTCCAGATGTAAAGTTCAAGTATATAAGCTTGATCAAAGCTGGAATATTCAGGCCTGTTAGTTGGATTCAAGCTTGAAACAAACATCAAAGTTGGCAGAGTTTAAGCTATATTTCAAGCTTGACTTATCAAGTTTGGCTCCAGCTGAATCTACACATGTGGAATACAGCCTGGTATTTACAGCTTGTTTTAAGCTACATAATTATTAATCTGAATTTATTGAACCTAATTAATTAAATAAATACCCAAATGGAAATGGTGTGAAAAAAATTATCAAGACATGTATATTTAATTTTTTTTTATTTTCAAAGTGTTTAAAATTGTTTTATTTTAAAATTTAATTATTCTGAAGCCCCTCCAGCCCCAGCACACAGACCAGAGCAGGATCAAATATCGCTGACTTCTGCCGGTATAATGATCCTGTAAAAGGTAAAAGAAAATGTTAGCCATACCTAAACATAAAAAATGTAAAAAGTTTAAACTGATCAACCTAAATATAATTTATGCCCTAGATTAGCAAAATAACTTCAAACTCACTGATGCAGTAAAAATCATTAACTAGTATAAACGTCACTGAGTAAGCAGCTGCTTCTGGTGACTTCATTCCAAAGCGTTTTTAAAGTAATTTGAAATAACTTTTTGTTTGAAATTTTTAAAGTAAAGATGATATTTGGGTAATTTTGCAATGACTTCATGAAGAAGCCACACATCACTATTTCTAACAGTTTCAGGGCCATTTAAACTGAATTATAAAGAAACAATTACTTGAAATCATATACACCTCATACTGTAAGCTTATAAGGAAACTACGGCTTAGAAAAATGTAGACATTTTATTCTATCCACAATTATTTTTTGGTGAGTAAAACTGAATCAAAATGAAATAAAAGATGAAATCGAAATGAATTTAAGAAATTACCAGTTCAGTGGAACTGAAATGTAAAAGAACAAAAAATGTTCTCCTTGTCATATTTTAATATTGCCTCCTTTTTTTAGATTTCAGCCACATTACAAATAACAATAAAATTAAAAAGTACCTGTAGGCCTTGCAGTATTTTTCACCTAGGGAACAACAAAATTAAGAGCAGATGAAGAGCAGTCAAAGCTACGTAAATAAAAAAGACTGACACCTATGTAGTGACTGGTTCTTGAGCACTTTTTCCCGTTCACCATGTCATTACTATTTGTATTCGCAAAGACACTTTTCACACTTCACGATTATTCATTCATAGTGTGACACACGCGAGTACTTACAAGTAAACAAATGTAATAGGGCGATATATATAAAAAGGCGAGATTTTAAAAAGGTAAAATAACATTAAGTTTTAATTTATTGGTGCTGAACAACTTGTAATATGTATTCTTAGCTGGTAATCCATTTCAATTTCATCCAGGCTCAATTTTTCTATGTAAAAGAATATGATATTTCTTTACGTTACGTAATAATATTTAACATTTGTAATATTAATGTACCACTAGAGAAAAATGCACCAACGTACCTGTAATACACTATATATCTTCATCAGACCCAGTGTAGCAGTAAGGCAGGGGATGCCACACACTTCCCGAACTATTTTCCAGTATAAAACAAACTTTACAACAGTCAACAATCATTAACACACGTCACAAAAGTAAAATGGACGTAAACCTAGCAGAGTCAGTGCAAGGCTTATAAACGCTTGTGGCGCTTCCCGTGGACATCTATGAAAGCTATGCTGCACGCGCATCTGCTGTACAGCCTTCCAGGGAAATTACAGTTTATTTCAAGCTTGGGAAAATTATTTTAATTCAAGCTAAATTTTTACAGCTTGATGTAAACTGAGTAACAGGTTGATTTTTCAATCTTGAATTTTCAACTGAACCTAAACTCAATATCCACCTTGAACTAAGCTGTGTAACAGGTTGATTTTTCAATCTTGAATTTTCAACTGAACCTAAACTCAATATCCACCTTGAAATAAGCTTGAGTGCTAGATGGGCATATTTCAGCACAAAGGAAGATACACGTGTACACTGTACAAGGTACAAAGGCTGACTGGAACATTGACATGGCGGCTCGTCAGAGCAGCTAGAGTTCAAAGATCATGCTTTACGTGGTCAATGTGATCTATCGATGCCACATTTGTAACTCCATGAAGCACGAGTTCTGTACTGCTATTGAATGTTAGTAAGCAAATCCATAATTAATCATATAACTAAAATAATACAAGAGACATTATTGTAATTAAAGTTCAGATTGATATTCTTATGGAAAACTACAGATATTACTATAAAAAATTATGTCATTCGATATTGTATTTTATATCTTATTTGGCTGTAACATCAGTTTCTTTACATTTTGTAAATTTTAATTGTAACATCAAAATTGTACAAAAATTAATAATGGGTTATTTTGAAATTTATTGTTAAAATTCTATATAAAGTGATGCAACAATGCTGCAATAAGGTCATTCAGTCAGTGTTTTGTTTGTGTGCGGAGTGTGTAGTTCAATTGTCAATAAAAAATTTTATCTTGAAAGTTTTGTTTCCAATCATCACCGAATACCAGGTTAAACAAAATGTAAGTTAAGTGTTAACGATCCAATGAGAACATTACAGACACCATCTCAATTTTCTTCCAGATTTCTTCTGCTAGTTGAGATAAATACAGTGGTTGTAAAAAGTTGCACAGTTCTTGACACACATAATTGACTACACTGGAGATAATTGTCTTTCCCATGCAGAATTAAAAAACGATGGTGTGGTGTGAAACACTAGGGACCAAACATCTGCACCACATGAAATAAAATATTTTGCATATGGCTTGACTTACAGGTGAGACTGTCCAAGCAAAATAGAAGAATCTACAAGACTTCCACAGTAAATACCTAAGGTTCATAAAGAGAGGCACAAGCTCAGCAAGAAATATCGAAACTGGCCATGGGAAGGTCATCCAGAGTTTCTTCCTGACACTCTGTCACCACATCATACATCATTAAATGTTGTAGAGTAAGAGGAACCATTTCCTGATGATGGGGATCAAGAGGAAGAAGCATAACTGAAAGTGTAATGTGAGTTCATCTGGCAAAAAGCCAAAACAAAAAGAAATAAATAAAGATGTAGCTGCAGTCACATATCATCAACACACCAGAGACAGTAATAGGGTAGAGAAAAGTGAGCACAACCATATGGCAACTAATTTTTTAGTTATGCTCACTCACTCAAGACATTCCTGGCTCAAACACAAACTCATATAAAAATGCCACTGGCTCAATATTTGGAGGGATTGAACTTGTGATATTAAATGATGAAATACCACAACATCTATCCCTGCAGTCCTTGCCTCACTCAGTTCATTGCTGTCACAAAGTAGTCTTGATACTATATCATAAAATAAAGTTACATTACAATTTTGGAACCAGAGGAATCTTTCAATGCCTTTTCTAGCAACAAAGAAATGTATAAGAAAGCGAAAGTTTGTTTCACTGTAGATGATAGACCCGTAGGTCACACTTGTTTGTACGCAGTACTGACAATATTTTTCAATTTATATTTTATTCATATAGTGCCATGTTTTATGCTTATTACTGTTTTTGAAAATATACTAGGTGTGACAATAAAGCAATGAGACTGATTTTCTTTGCAAGATGTGACAACCCTGCACGCTTGCATAGGCACAATACCTTTGACCTTGGTCTATAAGCTGTTTCTAGTCCAAGCAGCTCATCAATGCAACTGCTCACTCTTGAGTTGTGCTATAATAAGTTAACAAGTGGTTGTGTCTCTCGTCACATAAATGGAGCCGCATAATATTGTGCAACGGTATGCCATTTCTTTTTGCATTAAATTGAGTGAAAACATGATGACAACTTACGGTAAGCTTCAGAAGGCTTTTGGAGAGGAGGGTATGTGAAGGGCTCAAGTTTTTTGTTGGCATAAAATGTTTAGTGAAGGCAGAACGAATGTTGAAGATGAAGACCACAGTGGATGACCATCAACCTCACGGACGGATGTCAACTTGGCCAGGGTGTTCATAAAGAGCGGGTGCCTCCTGGACAAACAGTTAACCAATATTACTACAAAGAAATTTTAGAAAGACTTCATAAAAGAGTTCTTTGTGTCCGTGCCAAGATTGCTGATGATTGGATTCTGCATCATGATAATGTGCCATCCCATACTGCTCTGACAGTACAGCAATTTTTAACCTCAAAACAAATTTCAGTACAACCACAGCCACCTTATTCACCAGGTATCACTCCATGTGACTTTTTTCTATTTCCAAGAGTCAAAACGGCAGTCAAGGGACACCATTTTCAAACAACACAAGATGTCCAAAAAGCTGTGACGAGGGTCTTCGATGATATTACAGAAGATGAGTTCCAGAAATGTTACCATCAATGGCAGAAGCGCTGGAAAAAGTGAGTGCAACCAGAAGGGAACTACTTCGAAGGAGACAACACTAAACTTGACTAAAACAGTAAGCAAATTTTTTTTTTTTTTCCACATCAGTCCCATCACTTTATTGTTGCACCTTGTATAATTACAGCAAATAATAAAATAAAGTGTTTTCTACAGTAAATATTGTTCTGTCATAAATAATGTTCTACCAAGCAGCAACAGAAGAATCAATTAATATCAAAAATAATGTGCTTGCCTCAAACAAATTGACAAGTCCTTCCTCTGAACCTATGGGCTTTCTCTAGTTTGTTTCAGTTTTTAGATTTTTGGTTAAATGAGCTTGTGTAATGTTTTCAGCTGCTCATGTGACATTATAACTGAAGAAACAGTCTTCACAAGACAACAGTTCCTTGCACAGACAGTGAAATTCCACGTCATCTTGTCACGTAGCATTAATTTCATATTTCCACTTTCTTCGTTTCCGCAAAGTGAGTGCAAATAAAGGCAACAGTTGATCATCTTGAGAACTGCTATTCATATTTACTGGACTGCAGCTGAATTGCTCACAATGAGTGCCATTCGACACAATTAGATCATTGCATGCTTCCCACATGATGTTTAACCACAGAGGGCAACAGAGCATTCTGAGTGCACAGGCAGCCTTCTCTTGCCTTACACAGCCTTAGTCTGCATTCACAGTGGCACCGACAACAGTCATTAGAGGTCACCCTATAACACTGTCTGACAGTGTGGTCAAAGGGAATCCAATCTCATCCGAAAGTTTTGGCACGGTCAAGGAGGTTAGGTTAGGTTAGAATCTATTCTGTGTATGAAGTACATTAGAATATATTCTGTGTATGAATTAGGTTAAATTTTAACCTCTTAAAGTGAGGTGGATACCACGATGCATCTGTGCTTAGATAAGAGTGCTCCATAGCGACTTCTGCTATTAAACAAATGCTGAATGCATGCGAATGAGCTTTCCTGTCTCATAAAGAATGTGGTGAATCTCTGTCCTCAGTAATCAGAATAACCAGATAAGTTTTACAAATACATGAGATGACAGGAGAAATGTTCTGTTAGATACTTGAGATAATTTGTGGTGACCTCAAAAAGCAAATTATAAACACTGTGTTTTACTGTATTTATTTAAACTTGTGCATATGTATGTCAGTTAACCTCCATATGAGTGAAAGTCAAGCACAAAGTGTAGCATGAGGTACTCTGATAACCTAGAGCACTTGAAAGTGAAAATACATATGATACACCACATTTGCAAACCACTTCTAATTAGCAGAATCACTATCCTACTAGCTCAAAATGCCAGTAAGCAGTAAGAATAATTTGTAGATAACTAATGACAAACTACCACAAAAAAGATACAGTACAGTAGCTATAAGCATATAAGATATGATGCCCATTTCATTGGAACAAATTATTTTTTTGAGGTTGTAATCCTAAAATTTCCAATAAAGATTTTGTCTTTTTGGGGAATAAATCTGCGATTCACTCCATAGATTGTGAACTATATTCCGATTATTATATTTTCATCCTCAGGATGCCACAAACTCTCTTTTTTGGACTAAACTTATCAGTTTGTCACACTTCATATTTTGTGTGTGAGAACATCAGTTGATATGACCAACGAAAAAAAAAACTGCCTTGAATTTCACTGATTTGTTGTCCAAAGTCTGCATGTTTAAGAAATAAGATTGGCTATAGTGTGACCAGGAACGTAATGGCATACTGATTTGAAAAGGTCAGCCATCTCCAGCCGATGTCAGTTATCAGAGGAATCCACCAATATCAGAGCCACTGTGACTGCAGCGTTAGGCTGCATTCACAGTGGTACCGACAATGGTGGTCAGACACTGCCACCAGAGGTTGCCTGATAATATTGGCCAATTGCTTCGTCATAGTGCGTCCAATCTCCTTCATTCTTTTTTGGCAGGGTCAAGGAGCTTAGGTTAGGTTAGAATCTGTTCTCAGTATGAAGTAGGTTAGAATTTAACCTCTTAGGATGGAGTGGATATCATGACACCTCTGTGCTTGGATACAAGTGCTGCATAGTGGCTTCTGTTTTTAAACAGACACTGAATGCATATAAATGTGTTATCCTGTCTCATAAAGAATACACTCTGTCCTCAGTTATTGCAATAACCAGACGAGTTCTACAAATATATAAGATGACAGGAGAAACATTTGGTTACATACTCGAGAAAATTCATGTGTGACCTTGAAAAGCAAGTTATAAACACTATGTTTCGCTGTATTTATTTAAAGTTGAGCAGACATATGTCAGTTAACCTCCAATGACTGTCATTTAGCACATGAGTGAAAGACAAATGTAAAGCATGATGCCCATTTCATTTGAACAAATTATTTCTTTGAAGTTATAATCTATGCTTAAAATTTTGAATAAATATTTTGCCTTTTTGGGGAGTAAACCTGTGATTTCACTCCATAGATTCTGAACTATATTCCATTTATGATATTTTCATCCTCAGGATGCCACAAACTCTCTTTTTTGGACTAAACTTATCAGTTTCTCATGCTCCATGTTTCGTGTGCAAGAACGTCAGTCATTTTTACTGCAGAAAACAAACTGATTTGAATTTCACAGATTGTCATCCAAAGTCTGTAAGTTTGGGAGATATGATCAGCTATAGTGTGACTGTGCATAAAGTGGCATACTGATTTGAAAAGATCGGCCGTCTACGGCCGATGTTGGTCATCAGCGAAATCCACTGATATCAGAGCCACTGTGACTGCAGCCTTACTCTCCATGTAATCACATAGTCTATGAGATCTTGCATGTGGTGTGTTGTTCAGTTCTTCTTCCATTCATAGTTACATTGATCTCATACACAACACAACATTTCACATGGTTCTCAGTTTAAAATTAAGGTATACAATTCGAATACTAACTTGCCATAGTGAAGTTGGTTCTGTTGTATTTGATACAATTGAAGTACAGTGGACTCTCAACTATGCGTCTCATGACTATCCGGCCTCCGGACTACCTGACCTATTTAATTAACATCATAATACTACTTCTCCATCATAAAATGACATACCAGTACTGTACTTTTCCAAAGCTTTAGCAAACGCTGGCTACAATGTCATGTGAGCTTCCAAAATGTTCTATACATGTTTTGTGCTTCTGACACATCAGGAGTCCCAATTGCAATAGTGAACAAATTACAGGAGACACTTTTCAAAAAGAGATACTTAGAAGTGCTCACAAGCAACAATGAACACATGTAGAGAGCAGCTCTCTTGGCAATACTGTGTTCTTTGTTTCTTTGGCTATATATCAGACGACCAAAGTGTATGCACTGTTAAATTGTTATGCTGTGCAGTCCATTGTATTTTAGCTAAAGAGTTTGAAATGGATGATAAACGAAAAAAACTTGTAGTGATTACGGAAGTCATAAAATGTTGTGGCATCGAGCGGTCATATCAACCATGATTAACACCATCTTTGGACTCTGATTGCTCTGCTGAGCCTCCATTTTAGTTTTTAGTTCTGTTCTGTATCTCAAGCTGTGTACGCGTTTATGACTAACTACAAAATATAGATCTATGTGTGGAATTTAATGGGGATAGTTATTGCATTCAACCAATAATCGTATCCCGTTCCCATACTGGTGACCCCAAAGTTTCTACATCTTTCATGACTTCCACACCAGGTGTTGTAAATCAACAGGTTATGCGCACAATGCCATGGCTACCTCACCCAACGCTTTATTCGAAGATTTGGAAGCACAACAATTGCCGGACATCTTCATTCCATTGCCAATGACCAGATCTACATTAATTCACAGTGTTTGTGATCTCCAGCCACATTAACTTCAAATTTTGTTGCTATACAATAATCGAGTGTACACCGCTAACACAAATAATGGACTCGGGTTTCACGGCGCCGGACTGTGCTCGCCAACATGTGAAGTGTGAAGTGAATAATATTCAGAACTGTGTACCTGCTGATCGATCATATAATGTTAAAAGTGATCTACATTCGCACACATACTTTGACTCTCAACGGACTGCAACAACAGTTACTGTCATTCCATTTGCAGCAGCACCATTATTGCAAAATTCACCCGGCTACTATCAACCAAGACCTGTTCCAGTTTTTCCTCATTGGCAAACTAATCGAGAACATTTTAGTGCACACAATTCTCCATTCTCACTTAAAAAGAACTTAAACTTTGGTCATACAAGTTACCAACCACCCCCCCCCCCTCCCACCCTGCCCCTCCCTCGCACTCGCAGGGGTCCCCGGTTTCAGTCGCTCAGCTGCTCGCCTCTCCCACAGCACCGCCTGTGTCTGTCACGCTGGCCTTCTGCGTTATGTCCAGGGTGGGTCAATTCAGTTCAGTACCTGTGATCTCCGGTCCAGTTTATGGGACCCCCGCACATATTACGCAACCGTTCGTTCCTATGGTACTGACCATGCCAACCGCGTTGCGTTTTCACGACACGTCAAGGACAATGCAACCTGCCGTTGCTACGGACATGCTTGCCAGTAACACACCTACTCCTATTGAGCTGGTCTTCTGCATGGCCTCTCCTACCACGGACCAGCAGTTTTCCAAGGGACACCAAAGCTGCCTTAATCCTCTCCCCCTGGTCATCTGCCAAATCTGCCTCCTTTATATGAGGACAACCCTGTATCATGGTTTGCGCTGTTCGAGCACCTTTTCGAGTTGCATCATGTGTCCGAATACAACTCTAAATTCCTGTGTCTCATCACGCACCTCCACGATCACTCAGACTTAATTTATGATCTACTCCTCTCGCCACTGCCTCCACTGAGGTATGAGTTCGCGTAGAAAATGATCACGGACCGACTCACCTGCTCACCACAAGAATTAAACATCAAGATCCTGTATGAGGAACACCTGGGGGACCGAACTCCATCACAACTCTGGCGCCGCCTTCAGTTGCTTGTAAGTGAGCATACAAAGCCGAACGGCACTCTGCGGGCAGTATGGTCCACCAAATTGCCTACCAATCTACAGATTCACCCATCACCACACTCCTTCAAGTCAACTGGCTCTCGTCTCCACATCGCAGACCAACTGTATGCATTGCTACGAGAACACCAACCAGCTCACCACTTACCGCTGGTCGGCACAACTGCTCCTGTTCACCAGCCGTCTGCTGGCAGAGCCAGAGCTCACTCCACATCCATGCTTTCTACACTGCCTGGCAGTATCCACTTGTTCTCTCCACTGTCCGAACATTCCAGGATCGCCCACGCACCATATGTGCTGGTATACAGACCAGAACAAATCGACGAGGACAAGCCTCCTCCACTGCCACAGTCACCACCACTACTGTACCCGGCTCATCCGTACTGCTGGTACCACAAGGTTTTCGGTGATAGTGGTAAGAAGTGCCCGTTACCTAGCCAGCACCCGAGCTGACCACAGGACCTAAAAGATGCCAAGTCCTGCAGGGAACCTCACAGGCATCCCCATACATTGCACTCCATCCACTCGTCCGCCCGGCCGAGTGGTCGTTTATGCGTGACTGACATTTCGTTTTCCTAGTCGACACTGGTGCTGATGTGTCTATCGTACCTACATCTATGGCTTACCCCGTCTTTTCACTGATGAGGTCACTTCTGTGAGCTGTCAACGCATCAACGTTACAAACCTCAGGCTCTGTCAAAGTTATAGTGCAGCTAACTCCTTCTCTGTGTTCTCCGTGGACTTTCTACATTGCTGACATCGATGAACCAATTCTTGGTATGGATTTTTTGTCCCAGTACAAACTCACTCCGAACGTGGTTCAGGGCTCAGTGCTACACCATCCCACTAACACTCAGATACTGTGATCCCACGCTTATGTTCTCTTGCAACATGTGAGTTAGTGCGTGAGTGCTCTGCCTTCGTGGGTGACATTGTGACCTGCGTCACTAACCTACTGTGAGAATACAACTCGGCGGCACAATTCCACCATGAAAATGATGTGCTGAAACAACAAATAGCACACACTTACAACAAGCTCGTTGCGGGTCGTACTTCGCTGCTGAAACTGCAGTCCACAGTGCCGCAACCTAACCTTGTTTCTCCAGCAGACACCAGCTCGGACACTCAGCAGGTTAGTCCAAAAACATTTAATTGCATGTGACGATTCATGTCCGGTAGACACTGCACCCCAGGCGCACTCGCCACGTTCAGTGCCATGTGTTTCAAACAGTGCTTCTAATGAAACTTCCTGGCAGATTAAAACTGTGTGCCAGACCGTGACTCGAACTCAGGACCTTAGCCTTTTGCGGGCAAGTGCTCTACCAACTACCCAAGCATGACTCACGCCCCGTCCTCACAGCTTTAATTCTGCCAGTACCCCATATCCTACCTTCCAAACTTCGCAGAATGGACAAGAAATTTTGCCAAAGGGTATCGGGAAACAATAAACAAGGTAAATATTTTCAGAAAAATCAAAAACCAACAGAAAGAAAAGGCAATGAAAATAACAACTATCCTGCATACATTGCAGAACTAGCACTCCTGGAAGCTATGCAGGAGAGCTTCTGTGTAGTTTGGAAGGTAGGAGACGGGATACTGGCGGAATTAAACCTGTGAGGACGGGGTGGGAGCTGTGCTTGGGTAGCTCAGTTGGTAGAGCACTTGCCTGCGAAAGGCAAAGGTCCTGATTTCGAGTCTCGGTCCAGCACACAGTTTTAATCTGCCAGGAAGTTTCATATCAGTGCACACTCCACTGCAGAGTGAAAATCTCCTTCCAGTGCTTCTAATGACAGACGCGCGCGCAATACAACCATGCCCACCGTACAGGCAGCCGCCCCGCATGTTGATAAACATTTCCCCTCTCTCGCTGTTACCCGAGTGACGCCAATGCCTCTCTCGTCTGCACCAGTTACCCAAGGCAAGGCTGACAACAGACAGTCACTGCATGTCCTGACCCGCTCCGTGCTGCATGCAGATGACCTCTCCAACCAAGCGCATGCCGTGCTCACGTAATAGG
Source organism: Schistocerca nitens (assembly GCF_023898315.1). Taxonomy (NCBI): domain Eukaryota; kingdom Metazoa; phylum Arthropoda; class Insecta; order Orthoptera; family Acrididae; genus Schistocerca; species Schistocerca nitens. The sequence goes on along the minus strand of NC_064619.1, from coordinate 127,277,620 downwards.
AACGTGACTTTTGTGCTGCCTCTTCCCACTCGCGTTAATGGCTACGCCTCTTCGCACCCCACTCATCCAAGAACTTCATGTCAGGACGTTACTCAGTCTCGTGTGCAATTCTCAGTTTCTTCTGTCACTGACGGAATGACACACAAGATAATTACCACTGCTGACCCTCCTATTAGGCAAAGGGTTAGACGCCTCAACCCCATTAAGTTCAGCACGGTCCGGCAGCAAATTAACGAACTTTTGGAGGCAGGCATTCTACAACCGTTGGCCAGCAACTGGTTTTCACTGATTCACCTCATCCCCAAACATGATGGTTCTTTTCCAATGTGCGGTGATTACAGATGCTTAAACACTTGTACCATCATGGACAATTACCCCTTGCTGAACATAAACGATTTCACTCATATGTTAGCGGACGCCACAATCTTCAGTGTGATTGACTGTAAATGTACCTATCACCAGATTACTGTAGCGCCAGAACACATTCCAAAGACAGCTATTATCATGCCACTCGGTTTGTTCGAATACAACTTCATGCCACTCGGCTTGAAAAACGCGGCACAAACATGGCATCATTTCATCGACTCAATCTTACGACAGTTTGAGTTTTGCTTTGCATATCTGGATGACATACTCATTTTCAGCAACTCGGCTGAGGAACATGAAAATCATTTATACAAGGTCCTCCAGACACTGAACTCCAATGGCGTCGAGGTCAACATGGACAAATTCCAATTGCGCCAGTCCTCTGTCACATTTTTGGGTTACACCGTCTCCACAGACGGAATACAGCCTCCCAAATCCCGCATGCAGGCCATCACATCATGGCTGCCTCCGACTGCTTACAAAGAACCCTGACGTTTCTTGGGTACAATAAATTACTACTGTAGGCATATGCCTTCTGTCATCGCCGTGCAGGCCCTGCTGACAGACTCGCTGTCGGGCAAACAGACTTCAGGCCTTAAACCAGTTTGCTGGACTGAACCTATGCTGGAGGCCTTCAAGGCTCTAAAAACTTCCTTAGCTCACACCATGACACTTGCCCATCCTAACCCGTTGGCTGAGTTGTTCATCACTACGGACACCAGCGACATCGTGGTGGGGGGAGTACTACAGCAACACAAGGGTGACACCGTTTCTCCCCTTCATTTCTTCTCTAAAAAAAGCTATCTACAGCTCATAAGAAATATTCCGCTTTTGATAGGGAACTTCTGGCAGTCTATGAAGCCGTCAAACACTTTCGCCCCAATGTCGAGGGCCGCTCTTTCTTCATCCTCACTGATCACAAACCACTAGCAGACACATTCTGCAGCCCTCCCGAGGACCCACCCCCTCGGCTTTTCCACCACTCTGATTTAGTCTCTCAATTCACAACAGATGTTCACAACATCAAAAGCACAGAAAACTTCCCTGCAGATTTTTTCTCGCAGAGTAATACTGTCTCACGCATCATCGACTTATCCAACCTAGCCGCTCTCCAAGCTTCTGACGAGAAATCTCAAGCTCTCCTCACAGTTTCTCAAACATCTCTTGTGTTTACCAAAGTGAAGTTCCCCGGCGTTTTGGACAAGGTGTGGAGCGATTCTTCTATTGGCACCCTGCAGCTGTTGCTCCTGCCCACAATGCACCAGCAAGCCTTCAATGCCTTGCATAACCTCACTCACCTGGGCATCTGCACCACTACACAGCTCATATCTGAGCATTTCATTTGGAAGGATATTAAATGGGACTGTCAGATTTGGGCACGCAGCTGCATCCCCTGGCAATGCAATGAAATCGGCCACCACACCACCCCTCCACTAGGCAAGTTCAACATTCCGCAAGGACGATTTCGTCCTGTACATATTGACCTTATTGGTCCACTACCACTGTCGGAGGGCCACAGATATATTCTCTCCACAAATGACCACATGTCTCGTGGGGTTGAAGCTGTTTCTTTATCCAACATCACAGCAACGTGGCCAAGGGTTTTGTCTCCTCATGGATTGCCAGGTTCGGTTGCCCAACCACCATTACCACCGACCAAGGTCGGCAGTTTGTTCACCATTTTATGTAACATCTGCGGCATTAAAAAAATTCTTACAATAGCCTACCACCCGCAAAGCAATGGGTTAGTTGAACGGTGGCACCGCACCCTCAAAACTGCCCTCAGGTGCCACGACTGCCTCTGATCTGAGGTGCTTCCATGGGTGTTACTCGGTCTCTGTTCGACCTTTAAATCAGACTTGCAGGGAACCATCTCTGAATTCGTTTTTGGGGAGAACCCAGTCCTACCAGGAGAACTTATCCTGCCTCAAGCACCTGAAGATTTTCCCCCCTCCCCAGATTTCATTAGTCGCATGCGTACTCACTTCAAACATGCACGGTTACACCTGCCTATCAGCCATTCCCCACTGTACTCTTATGTGCCAACCGCACTCAACACTTGTTCCCATGTTATGCTCAGAGATGATTCCTTTAGACAACCCCTGCATTCACCCTACCTCAACCCCTTTAAAGTACTCTGGCGGGGCGAGACAATGTTCGACATTATGGTTAAAGATCGTCCTCAAACTGTTTCACTGCACAGGCTCAAACCTGCTTTCGTGGACTCCGATGCCCCTCTGCCATCTCAGTCGGACACTTGTGACGACTTTTCCACCATGGTGCCTGAAAATGCTTTGTCTCATTCCACGGCGCTGTTTTCTCCAACCCATGATTCATTGTCACCATTCGCAAGTTCTCCAGGCACATCGCCATCCACCCCATGTGCGAGTTTCGCAGCCACTCCACCATCTGGGGAGACTCACTCTCCCACAGCCAACCTGTGCTGCAACGTGCCACCACACCGTGTGGATGACATGTCAATCATCACTTTTGATGACCGTGTGCTCGTGCTCCAGACAGACACCACGGCCTCGCCTTCCAATGGACAGTTAAATGTCAGTGTGGTGCATAGCCTGTCCCTCCCCTGTGAGTGCAACTCGTCAGAAATCTGCACGTTCATCTCGTTGGACTGCTGAATCTGCATATGGGGCGGACACACCTGCACCACACCGCAGGCCATTCCACACGCTTCCTCTCAGGCCAGTCGACACATCATCCACCCCTGCTGGTTAACCGACTATGAGGTGGACTTGCCACCAGTCACTCCGCTTCCGCACTCTGCCTTGCCTGAGATGGAAATCCCGGTCGTGCTCCTGCCGACTCGCATGACTAGTACCGACGCTGATGCCCACATTTTTGTAACTATTTTTACATGATGACTGAGTAGATATAATCCACTACTAATCTTTCCACACACAAATTAATATGCTTTGACCACCACAAGTTTTTGTCTAAGTATAGGCCCAAGAATCTCCAGCTATTAGGGTCTGCTGCCTCAATTCCATGTATATTATTTATAGAGGTATGATGAGAGTCAACAGTCTGGAATGATAATAATTGTGATTTATTAACATTGACCTTTAGCTCTTGTTCTTGAAAATAGCTGGAAGTCAATGTTAATAAATCACTATTATTATCATCACATAAAAAGGACTATGTCTTTGCAAACATATATATCAAAATTTAAGAAAATAACTTTTCTATTACACTGTGCACACCTTCTCCTACATGAATTAATTACAGATTTCTCTCTACTATATTCTGTTCATCACAAGAATAAACCTGATGTAAAGAAACACAAACGCGATGATTGATCGAAGCCATAGCACATGCACATTGGTGTTGTTATGCTCTTGGAAGTAGTCCTTCTTATGTTAGGTATCTTATTACTGTTACATTACATGAAACTTTAAGGTATGTATTAACAGCCATCAATGTTTTTCATGATCATGTTTTAGCTACGTAGTTATTATTTCAAAAATCGTGTACAGTTGCATTCTCAATACTGTTGTGCTTTGATTGCCTTGCTGTTGATACGCAGTATGAAAATGGATGAGGCTGTTTCCTGCTCTGTAGTGAAACACATGTGTGAAATACGATTGAAAAGTGCTGACAAATAGATTGTCCATAATGTTTTACATAAATATACAGGAAAAAATTGGCTTTGAAATTTTCTGAGGGACTGTATTTAATACAATTGAGATACAAATACACATTGCATACTTAGCGGAATTGGTAACATAGTAGTTGGTAATCTGGTGCAGTTCATGGATCACTGGTTTAAAATCTCCTCTAGGACATTTTTTTTTTTTTTTTTTTTAATTCATCAAAAAATTTTATGAGTAATGCACGTGCTCTTGTTTCTAATTGCATATTGCAAGCAAAATTCCTGTTTTCCTTTCAAAAATAAATTCTTAGTTACCGATATTTTATGAAATATTGTTGAAAAAGGTTCCTTAAATTAAGGAAACATTACAATTCAATTTTTAGGACAAAAACATAAAACCAGATACTCTCTATTGGTACTATGTCTATTGTTTCATACCACAGATGTAGTCTCACACAAACCAGAGTGATAAGTATCATAGAAGCATGAAAAACAATAGTTTTCACAGCATCAAGCACACCATACAAATGCTGCACTTTTATACTTGCCATTGTACCATTACAATCTGAACCCAACAGAAATGATCTAGAGCCAAGTTAAGTGATTTGTTATACAAGATTGTTAAGCTGCCAGACAAACTGGAACTAATGTACACAGCTTTTTCACATATCCCTGCCAAATGCTGGTGGGATATAGCATGACACATCATAAAAGAAGAGGAGAAAATGCAGCGTATAGGTGACTTCATGGATCCTGTTGTTGATCAACTCTTTATCTACATAGCGGATGACAGTTCCAGAAGTTAAATGTATTTCTTGGATTTGGATAAGGAAGGAACTAAGAGATTACCAGATGACTGACTGTAATTTATTAATACCTTCAGTGGCATCATTATTCAAGAATATGGTGCAATACCAACACAACACTTTTGCATCACAGATAGGTTGCTCAGAAAAATTGCCCTGTGTTTATGTTAGGAATTTTCATCACTCTTGTTTGCAATTAGAATACTATTTTAGGTGAGAACAAGAGCATTTTATGCTTTCTGTCTGGTCCCCTAAGGGGAGTGTGACAGAACTGGAGTTTTGCTGAATATTATTTCATTCTCTTTAAAAATTAAATGACATATGAAGCTGTATTGTTTCTTTGCTCATCTCTTTTCACGCCTGAACTGCAACTACTTACATCATTGCTGGTTAGTTGCACCAGCTGGTTGGCCAGTGCTATACAAGTTAAATGCACTGGTAAAGTTGCCCCATATTATTGTTCAGTCCATATGCATGTAACACAGCACAGAATGTATCCTTATGAGTGTACTTGACTGTATTGGACACAGCTTGGCTTCTCGCCACCCGTGTGTCAGGTTAACCGGCCCTCTGGGCGAGCTGCACGGAACAGTAAACAGTCATCGTGCCCGGCCGCGCCAAAGCCGCCTGGCTCTCAGCCACGTGTACCGCGCCAGCAAGCAAATGCAGTGAAATCGTGCCCACGGTGTGCTACTAGACATTCACGTGAGAATTGCCCGTCCTGCCAGCCTATTTGCTTTTTCTGTAATAAAAAAGGACAAAAGGACTCAGCATCTACGCTATATGGTGAGTAGCAACTATCCTTTTCATAATAAAGTCTTTGGCACTAACTTCAGTGTTAGTTTCTACTACCAAAACAGATTCCCATTCAGTCATATTTTTACTTTCAACATTAACACTCTCAGTGCTAATTTTGTCATCTCTTCCACCTACTCTCAATTCTTCTACAACTTCTTTAAATTTGCTGATTAGTTTAATCATATTTTTTTTCTTCTCCATCAACATTGTTATTAACAGTCTGAAAATTTTGTGAAGCATTTTCAACACTCCTTTCTGCTTTATGAGATTCTATTCCTTGTTCTACAGATTGTATACAACTTTCTTTATGTATTCATTAAACTATTATTTACTTTTTAATACTGATTTTAAAGGATTTTTAATACTGATTTTAAAGGATTTTTAATACTGATTTTAAAGGATTAAAATTATGCTTCATTTTCTAACATTAGTTGTTCAATGGCTTTCTCTCTCTTTTTTTATCAACTGGTATGTCTTAAAAAGCAATGATTTCACATCTAACTTACTCAGTTCTACTAATTCAAACATTTCCTCCTATTGCTTAAATGTTTCATCTAAGTCTCCCATGTCTGCTAAATTTTCATTCATATACAGTAGAGCGTCGATTATCCGAAGTAATTGGGGGACATGGGTGTTCGGAAAACTGGTTTGTTCGGATAATCGAACTGTACATGTTTATTTGCCAAAAAGAAGCACTGTACAGTAAATTTATTCATAAAAACAGGCATCTCTTTTAGTATTACTGTGGTGTCACCGCCAGACACCACACTTGCTAGGTGGTAGCCTTTAAATCAGCCGCGGTCCGTTAGTATACGTCGGACCTGCGTGTCACCACTATCAGTGATTGCAGACCGAGCGCCGCCATGCGGCAGGTCTAGAGAGACTTCCTAGCACTCGCCCCAGTTGTACAGCCAAATTTTCTAACGACGGTTCACTGACAAATTACGCTCTCATTTGCCGAGACGATAGTTAGCATAGCCTTCAGCTACGTCATTTGCTACGACCTAGCAAGGCGCCATTACCGGTCACTATTGATGCTGTAAAACATGTACCGTCAAGAGCGATGTTCACCAATTATGGATTAAGTTAAGTATTCCAGAAGCTACGTACGTTTTTTACTAGTCTCATTTCCGTGTCCTGTTCCAGACCTCATGCCAGCCTGCGTGAGCTTAAACGCATGCCTTTCGGCTTCCTCCTAGTGGATTGGCTGTGTTGCCAATCCACAACAAGTGGCAATGAGTCCACACCGCGTTCGTAACTATACTGCCCTGATTTCCTTGTGTAATGGCTTCGCCACAATCTCCAGATGTACTGTCCGAATTTTATCGCTTACAGAATCAGCAGGCGCAGGCCTTACTGGATGCCCTTGGACAGCTCGTCCAGGGTCAACATGCGATGCAAAACGATGCGGCAGCCGCTGCTCCACCGCTACCGCAGCCACAACACACTGTTGCACCAACTTTTCGTCCTTTTGATGCTGCACTGGAAAGCTGGACAGAGTGGTCACGCCAATTTGGATTCCATCTCGCCGCCTACAGAATTCAAGGTAATGAGCGGCAGCCTTTTCTCCTTTCCTCTGTAGGCGTCCTAACCTACCATGTGATAGTGAAATTATTTCCCTGACGCGACGTAGCAACTCTGTCCTACGACAAAATTTTGTCTGCATTAGATGCATATTTCAAAGAATCAGTCAATGTAGTTGCCAAACGGTATACCTTCTTTCGTACAAAACGTACGGCAGGTCAAACTAATAGGGAGTGGGTTGCAACCTTGCAAGGCCTTACTAGGGATTGTGCTTTTGAGTGTGAATGTGGACTCCCTTATTCAGATACTATGGTACGTGATGCAGTTGCACAGAATGTTTCTCATGTTCGTATACGGGAACAGATTTTGAAACTCGTCAATCCCTCCCTTCAACAAGTGATGGACATATTGGATTGGCAGGACACACTTGACTTTGCTCAGGAATCATTTGAAACTTCGCCACCCATGTGTCAGGTTAACCGGCCCACCGGGTGAGCTGCACGGAACAGTAAACAGTCATCGTGCCCGGCTGCGCCAAAGCTGCCTCGCTCTCAGCCACGTGTACGCGCCAGCAAGCAAATGCAGTGAAATCGTGCCCGCGGTGTGCTACTAGACATTCGCGTGAGAATTGCCTGTCCCGCCAGCCTATTTGCTTTTTCTGTAATAAAAAAGGACATGTTCAAAGTGTTTGCCAGAAAAAGCTCCGATCGGAAGCTCAAAACCATTCCAGGCCCTTTGCTTCGCGTTGGAATCGGAATCGAACCAAGAATACTCAGGCTTGTGAACCTTCGCCCATGGAAATTCATGTAGTTCATTCCACTCCACCCAGTGCCACTCTCTCTAACAGTGACTGTGTTCATCCCACAAATAGTGTGCGTCGACATCGCCGGCACTCCTGTCAAGTCGCAAGTGATTTTGTACTAGTGTCAGTTCACGTTGCACGAGACAGTCGCTCTTGTCGTCGGCAGGACAATAAACTTTTTGTCAACTTGGACATTAACGGCAAAGTGATACCATTCCAGCTCGATACCGGAGCTGCAGTTTCACTGATCAATCAAGACACGTACAAACAGCTGGGAACACCTCCGTTGCGTGCCACAAATGTTAAGCTAACTACATATTCAGGTCACGGGCTCCCTGTGTTAGGACAGTGCAGCCTTCTTGCAACATACAAGGGACAAACAAAACTTGTGTCATTTTACGTTCTTCGTTCTTCTTCTGCAGTGAACTTGTTTGGTTTCGATTTATTTCAGTTGTTTAACTTGTCTATAGTAAATCAGGTCCTATCAGTGAACCAGACTGTGCCTTCAGACAGTGTTTCTCGTCTATGTGAAGAATTTGCAGACAGTTTTGCACCAGGCCTCAGTTGCGCTAAGAACTATAAAGCACATTTGGAACTGAAAGTAAACGCGCAACCGAAATTTTTCAGAGCACGCAATGTTCCCCACGCATTGCATAATGAGGTCGCAAAAATATTACACGATTTGGAATCACAAGGTGTGATTGACCGTGTGCAGGCTTCTCTCTGGGCATCACCCTTAGTAATTTTACCAAAACCTTCCGGAAAATTGAGACTTTGTGTGGACTTCAGGGCAACAGTGAATCCCCAACTAGTGATCGCAACTTTTCCTTTACCCCGCCCGGAAGATCTTTTTGACAAACTGTGCCCGGGTAAATATTTTTTGAAGTTGGACCTAGCAGATGCGTACTTGCAAATACCGGTGGACGAAGAATCCCAGCGCGTTTTGGTGGTTAACACGCATCTTGGTTTGTATCGATTCAAACGACTGCCATTCGGGTGTGTATCCGCCCCTGCATTGTTTCAGCAATATCTACAAACTGTTTGTGCGTTGGTCCCTGCTGCAGCAAACTATCTGTACGATATTGTGATCTCCGGAAAGACGGAAGAAGAACATTTAGCCAATCTCAGAACATTATTTCAGGTTTTGCGACGAAATGGTCTTCGCTTGCGGAAGGACAAATGTGTGTTTTTTGCTCGTGACTTACCCTACCTGGGACATGTAATCAATGCCCAAGGCATACATCCCAGTCCCGAGCACCTCCATGCCATACAAGACTTGCCTTCGCTGCAGAATTTGAAGCAGCTACAGAGTGTGCTGGGAAAAATCAATTACTACCATAAATATGTGCGCCACTCCTCTTCCATTTCAGCTCCACTTCATCGCTTACGCCGTAAAGGTGTTCCGTTCGTCTGGACGAAGGAATGGGAACGCGCCTTTCGCCAGTTGAAATCGGCGTTGCTTTCCAATACTTGCCTTACGCCATTCGATCCCCGGAAGCCTCTTATGTTGATGGTGGATGCATCGGATTTCGGGATCGGTGCTGTGCTTGCGCACAAAGATGGTTCGCATGATCGCCCTATTGCCTTTGCGTCCAAATTGCTCTCGTCTGCACAACGAAATTATTCACAGATCGAGAAAGAAGCATTGGCTCTCGTATTTGGTGTTACAAAGTTTCATGATTTCTTGTATGGTCGTCACTTTACCATCATCACAGACCACAAACCTTTGACATCGCTTTTTCATCCGACCAAGCCTGTACCTCCACGTACAGCGCAGAAATTCATTCACTGGTCTATTTTCCTCTCGCAGTACCGCTACAATATCTTGTATCAGTCCACTGCTAAGCATGGAAACGCCGATGCATTGTCCCGTTTGCCTGTTGCTGAGGATAGAGCATTCGATTCCTCCGAACTTGCTTGCATGTTCATTGATGCGGAAACCGATGACGTGGTCGACTCGTTTCTGATTGATTTTCGTCGTGTAGCTACAGCCACAGCTGCTGACCCTGTCCTTGCTACCGTTCTGCGTTTTGTTGCTACGCAATGGCCCTTGTCAAAGTCACGGATCGAGGATACGTTGGCTCGCCGATTTTTTGCCCAGAAGGAGAGACTTTTTGTACGACGTGGTGTTTTGCTGTTGCGTTCTGATAATGATCAGTCCAGGGTCGTGGTCCCACGTTCGTTACAGTCCTCTGTCTTACAGCTTCTCCATTCAGTAATTTTCCTTTTGTTGTCCGGATGTCTTCCACGACGTCTTCTGCCACCATCCAAGCGTTATCCGCTATCTTTTGCATTGAAGGTCTTCCACAGACAATTGTTTCCGACAATGGCCCACAATTCATGTCCGCAGAATTTCAGTCATTCTGCAAGGCCAATGGTATTCAACATCTGATGTCCGCGCCGTTTTCGCCAAAGTCAAACGGTGCCGCTGAACGATTGGTCCGGACTTTCAAGTCACAGATGTTGAAGTTGAAAGAGTCGTATTCTCGGGAGGACGCGTTATTGCTCTTTTTGTCCTCATATTGCTCTCAGCCCCGAGATGGTCGCTCGCCGGCTGAGTTGCTCCACGGTCACCCTCATCGAACCTTGATGTCTTTGCTACATCCGCCGCATCAGGTTCCTGTGCAGCAGCAGACACCTGCTTTTGCTCCGGGCGACGTTGTCTACTACTGCACCTATCGAGGTTCACGGCGTTGGCTCGAAGGGCGCATTCTTCGCTGCCTCGGCCGCGCTGTGTATCTGATTTTGGGGGCCTCTGGTGAGGTGCGTCGGCATCTCAATCAGCTGCGCCTCTGTCGTCGCACGGGATCTGCCGCTCACCGTCTGCTTTCAGTGACGGTGCCGTCCGGTCAGCGCCCTGGGGACCCATCTACTGGCTCGCCTCAGCCCCAGGTGTTACCGACAATGCCTTCCATTTTGCCCCATGGCGACGCACTGCCGCCGCCGCCGCCGCCTGTTCTCCCGCCGGCGCCACCCACAGTGGACGCATCGCTGCAACCGCCGGGCGCCTCCCTGGGTCACGCGCCGCTGATCGCTTCCTGTGACCAGTTGTCCTCCGCCATGGAACTCTTGCCCGCTCCGGACCATATGTCGTCTTCGCCCGTCGGGTGCCCCGGCCCGATGGAGGTCGACCCTTCGGCCCCTCCTGTCTCTCTACGGGCGCATACACCGCATGTTGGCGTGCACCCTGGAGCTGGTTTTCAGGCGTTTCCTAGCTCCCCTCGGACCGAATGGCAGGGTGCGGGTGGCACAGCCTCGCCTGTTGTTAGACTCCCCATCTCGTCGCATATGTCAACATGGGGTCCTCGGGCGGAAGCCTTATGCCACAACCGTCCGCCGATTTGCGGGGGAGGAATGTGGTGTCACCGGCAGACACCACACTTGCTAGGTGGTAGCCTTTAAATCGGCCGCAGTCTGTTAGTATACGTCGGACCCGCGTGTTGCCACTATCAGTGATTGCAGACCGAGCGCCGCCACACGGCAGGTCTAGAGAAACGTCCTAGCACTCGCCCCAGTTGTAAAGCCGACTTTGCTAGTGATGGTTCACTGACAAATTATGCTCTCATTTGCTGAGACGATAGTTAGCATAGCCTTCAGCTACGTCATTTGCTACGACCTAGCAAGGCACCATTACCAGTCACTATTGATGCTGTAAAACATGTACCGTCAAGAGCGATGTTCACCAATTATGGATTAAAGTTAAGTATTCCAGAAGCTAAGTACGTTTTTTACTAGTCTCATTTCCGTGTCCTGTTCCAGGCCTCACGCCAGCCTGCGTGAGCTTAAACGCGTGCCTTTCAGCTTCCTCCTAGTGGATTGGCTGTCTTGCCAATCCACAACAATTACAAAGTAACATACAAAGGCAACTTCAGTAGGAATATATAGTATGTGGCACAGTTTATTAAACAAAAATATATACATATTACATGCGCATTTTGCATGAACAATACACACAGTATACAAAATTAATGTTTAAAAAAATCCTTTATTTTGGTCTGTCTAAGCAAGCCTACACGCTTACGAGCAGCTAAGTCACATACTTTTTTCATTACAGATATCTGAAACTGGTCACTTTCATCTTGGGCTTCAAACCATCACAAGGCAGTATATAAACAATTGAACACCTCAGAAGCTGTTGGTATACTTTCATCTTCACTTTCTGGAGCACTGATTGATGAGATGCTGGCGGTGTCATCTTTATCAGTGACGACGTTTACAATCTCGCTGTCCTGCATGATTTAGTGTCCTGGATCTGCATCATCGATATTCATCCATTCATGAATGTCTTCTTCATCACATTTGTGGCAATCTATTTCTTTTAGTATACCGAGAATTTCGGACATATCATTCTGTTCGTCATTTTCAGTCATACCTTGTGAATTTTCTTCTGTGTCCAAAATTTTATTCCAGGCTTTCTTCAAATTCTCTTCCTTTACACTATTTCATGCTGCGCTGATCATGTAGGACGCGTCTTTCAAGTCAATATTCTTATGATTTCTTAAGAGACTTTCTTCTCCATCCTCTTCTCTTTCTAACAATAACTTACGCAACAATTCTTTCCTGTAATATCGTTTGAAAGTGAGGGGGATGATGGACGGTAGGGTGGGAGAGTAACAGGTGCGAGAAAGTACACAGTTCGGTTAAGCGGTCGTTCTGTTGACCGACGTTCGGATAGTCGACACTCTACTGTACTTCTATTCCTATTTAGGCCCTATAATCATCATTTCTGCTAAATGTTTTTCATTGTAATTAAATGAACAAAGCACTGAACTATAAAAATTTTTACTGGTCTTAACATACCCATAATGCTGATGTTGCCAATGCCAGATCCTTTACTCCATCAAAGGTTAAAAGTCCTCTGTTTAAGTGCATGTCCAACATCCAGTACCAAAAATATTACTGTTTTCTTTTATATGAATGGATGGTGTCTATTCTTTCAGAGATGACCGAAAGAATAGTCACCATGCGGCATCTGCAGCTGTGGTACATGACATGTAAATTGAAGGAGGAAAGGGATTACTGATATCAAGTGCATTGAAACATTATGCAGAATCAGCTGTGATGACTAAAAATGAGTATTGGACTAGGATTCAAATCTGGGATCTCTTGCTTACTAGGCAGGTGGGTAACCACTGCGCCATCCAGGACATAGTGTTATCACCATAGACACCATGCATTCAGATAATTGGTTCACCTAGATGGGTGACAGATCCATCTTCTTCAGTGCAGATGCACAAATGTGTCCAATGTCCTGTGGGAATCTCAGAGTAGTGAGGATGGAGGAAATGGACAGGGCCTGTGAATAGGTGGCGCTTGGTAGACATGTTGAGATAGTCCGCGCAGCTGCAACAACACTGTGTTCTGAACGGCACAGTGATTAACGCATCTGCCTAGTAATCAGGAGATCCTGAGTTCGATTCCTGGTCCGGTACACATTTTCACCCATCACCGCTGAGTCCATGTAATGTCTCAATGCAGCTGACATCAATAATTCCTTTCCTTTCCTTTCTCCCTCCCTTCTCCTACAATTTACAATTTTTTTTTTTTTTTTTTTTTTTTTTTTTTTTTTTTTTTTTGAAATTTTGCCCCAGCAAGCCTTTATTATATTAATACATATAGTATTAACATCCTGACTGATGTCCACAAATTCTGACCTCCTCCGTATGTTTTGCTAATTATTAAAGTAAAATGATTGAAGTTCATCAGCAAATATTCAATGACATGCATTGCTGTATATTACATGTGACGAAACACAAATGAACAGGTGAATGATTGTAAAGTTGCAAACATAATCTACTAATTCTAGAATCAGCAGTAGCTATAATTCAGGCTTACATTTTCTCAATGTTAAGAACTTTATATCAAATGAAAAGTAATGTTACCACGCTTGTCTCTCCTATACAGTTTTCTCCATGTTTCTTTCATTTGGCTGCTTAGTGTCCATTTGGATTAATTCCTACTTTACAAGGAGAGACCCATTTTTCCATTTTATGTGTAAGTTGTACAATAAAACATTGTGAAACTTTTTTATCTTCATTATTTATTGCTTCAGCCACAAAATTTCAGCACATCACACTCAAACATACTAAAAAAACAGCACTGGGAATATAGTATATCACTTCTCCAACACAACACCATTAACAGATGCCAAAAGTTAGAAAAAGATGACAAAAGAAGCAAATCTCACATACAAAGATATTACAAGATTTCAGTTGATACATTCAGACAAAGTCATGTGTGATTAATAATTTAGTTTACAAATGTTTTCTATTCATCATGAAAAATTATAGAAATATCAATATAAATAATAATTTCAAATATCTTTTCAAAATTTGGGAAACTATCTTTAGCATAAATTTTTTGAAGTAATTTGTCAGTGCATATCTTTTTTTTATATTTGTAAGTAAGTAAAATAATACTCTACATATTATTTAATTATAACTGAAAAATAAATTTTTTTTATGATTTCTAAAGAACTTTGTGTAATCGAGTAATCCAGCTATTTGAATGTATTGAGAAGTACAATATATAGCAAGAATGGACCATTGACTAGTTCCATTATTACTTGGCTCATAATAAGTTTGACTTGCTTCTGCTTTTCAGTTGTTCTACTGAACTATTTTTGGCACTCTTCTTGCTGGCTAGACTGCCTCCAATTCCAGCTTCTCATGCTGTAGTAACTGTTCACCACTTCAGTTTGTGTCTTACACAATTTCACTAGTCTACACAAGTCACCTTATGCAAGAGTATCTATCACGATTTATAGAAAAGAGATAATAATAGGTAATGAGGCAGGTGCTCCTTTGCAACTGGTTCATGCAGATAGTTTTCTGCTACATGGCATAATAATAACCCAATTCTTTCTGATTGTGAGATATTCCAAAATTTCCCAGTGGAGAACTATATTCTGTAAAAATCAGAAATGAGTTTTCTCTTAGCAGCAAACAATTTCTTCCAGTTGATCTCATCAGAAACTACTGGTTTCAATGGTTTTAAACTTTTGTAACATATGTGACATCTCCTCCCTACTTTCCAATTTCAGTACATTAATGAGCTGCTACTTTACAGTCTCCTGTATTTACATAGTGTTCAGACTGATCTAGTACATCGGTTTGATTTTGATTTTATAGATTGTGATAACAGAAGAAATTCATCAACTTTATGTTTCATTACTCTAACAATCTGATGCATCATGTTAAGGTTATTCAAACATTCTATAGAGTAAAATCTATCAATGCTGATGAATAGCACCTGCTTACCACTGGACTATGTTTTGGCTATGCTGCATATGGTGACTTTGCATCAGTGTATTTTTCTATCAGTGCATCAGACTATCAGAATAACAATTATTTGTATCTTGTATCAGTAACTGTACAATATTAATAAATTTCTGTTCTCACAGATAACAAAATGGTGATAAGAATATTATGATCTCATCAGTGAAAAATAAAATGACATCTATGAATATAGAATTTTTTAAAATACAGCAGGAACAACTTGCAGCTAAAATTACAGTAGACCAGAAGAATGAATAATAGCCACTAAAACACCAACAAATGTAACAACAAGTACTTTGTACTTAGTACAAATACTTAGTATAGGAGTGATTAGTACAAGTACTTAGTATAGGAGTGCTTCCAATGCTGGCATTTTCTTCTGCAGCTGATCACTAGGATTTTACAGTTATCATAATATAGGAGACCCCAAAGTATTGACACCCAAAAACATATCTCCCACTGATGAGACAGTAAAATCCTAGTCATCTGCTGCGAAAGAAAATGCCAGCATTGAAATCACTCCTATACTAATTGATGAAAGCTGGCTAAAGCCTGAAATTAGCAGCAGTGAGATTTTTAGGGTAAATCTAAATGTATATTGAAAGGAAAAGCTCATGTGAAAAGTAGGTAGTGGGTTTGTAGCAGAAGACAAGAAACTCAAAAAAATGAGATATAAAGTAGCATGTATGACTGTTTGTACATGGCTGAATTTCATGTGTGTACACCCACAAGACTCACCCTCACTTGTAACAAAATACATCCAAGAAAATTCAGTTTGCTAGTACATATGTTCCCCAATCACACTGACATGAAAGGAAAAGACTTCAATCACCCAACTATTGATTGTGATAATTACAATTTTATAAGTGGTGGACATGATAAGACATCTTGCAAAACAATACTAAATGTCTTCTCTGATAACCAACTAGAACAGATAAATTGGAAGCCCACTTAAGATGATAATATATTTGATATAACAGCAGCAAATACATCTGATCTCTTTGAGGAGTCCATATTGCAGTTGGAGTCAGTGACCATAAAGTGGTTGCAGAATCAATTATACAAAGACCAACTAAAACCACTAGAAAAATTTCCCTGACCATTAAATAAAGGGGCAGTAGTATCATATGCCAAAGAGGAAGCTGAAACACATAAATCTGTGCAGCAGCATATAGAAGAAATGTAGCTTGAGCCGTAATTGGTCTTTTGGAGCAACTGGTTAATGAAGTAACTGATACAGGAGTAGATGATACACACTTCTAGAGAAATATGCAATACACTGTAACTTTTATTATGTTGATAAATATTTATTATTATGTTTATTTCTGTCACACCTAGTATTTACTATTTAACATAATTTGAAGTAATTAAATAACCTGCAGAAGACTACGTGCATCATCTCTTCTCTTATGCAAAATTACAATTTTTACAAACTGAAACTTCATGCATTCACATTTCTGTTCAGTTAATTTGTGGTGATAATAGTGATACAATTGACCACCTAAACCAGACCTATTGAATAAAGATGTATTATTTTAATATTATCTTCTTTGATCAGGTTGGAAAATGGATGCTCAACTGTGTGAGCTCTCTCATGTATTGTGTTTCATTCTCTGTGCATTTAGGAAGTAGTAAAGTGTTTCAGTAATTATATTTTTATGTGTGTGCTAGATAAAAATAGTGTACCTCAAGTACCCACAAGTGGTGACCACAAGCTGAACAGTTTATCTATTACATACATTCTGATACATACTACACACTATAGATTTCACCATATCAATTAAGGATTAGCCTCAGATCTCATAACAGAATTCACATCTGGTGTCTACCCTTCCCATGGACTACAGTCATTGCAAGGAAAACAAGAACATAAAAATTCCACCTTTCTGTCCAATCAAGGTACAGCTGTGGTTAACACAAGTCAATACAATTTTTTGTTTCCATACTGTCGATGTTGACATGGAGAAATTTACTACTGCCATTTCGCAACTGGACCTTACAGTCAGTGAACAATTGGCAGATTTGTTGGACAAACAGTCTTTTTCTGTTCTTCAAGATGTTATCTAGGAACATTCTGTGCTGTCTCCAAAATCACACCTACAGAAAATCATGGAGAGTGAGGCAGTGACCAGTACTTACCCTTCCCAAATGCTGCACACCTTAAGCACCCTGATGGCACAAATTTTCCTATCGGAACAATAAGTAAAGTTTTTCTTGGTTCAGACATTTGCCCCCACATGTTCAGGTAATGTTATAAGCTTTTCTGGACCTTCCCACTGATGAACTGGCACAAAAATCAGACTCTGTGGCTATTTGTTATGCTGATTCAAATTTGTGTGAAGTGAAATCTGGGGTTATGACAGATGGCCCCAAACCAAGCATTTCAGCCTCTGGGGGCCCTGTGCCATGCATTATTTCCCCTCCTGCACTTGAGACATATATGAGCCATCTCATCAATAAGCTGGTGCACCTTAACCCTTAAGTGGTCACACGGGGTGTTCAGAACACCCCAGTCATCCTTATGGATGGATTATTACACAATGGATAGGAGTATAATGTCATGTTCTTTGGTACCTTTCTAAGACGTAATATGAAAGCTTTGAGTAACAATAGAATCTACAATCGAAGTGCAAGTTCCAAGAAAACATGCAACAATGTGTCTTGGGGTGTTGTCGGCACCCTGCATGACTCTTTATGCTGCAGTGCTGCGAGAAAGTGCACAGTTGTTTTCCGTAGTAGCCGCTCGTATTTTGTCACTTTGTACAGTTAAAACAGCTATGGATCATTACAAAATAGAACAAGAAAGAGTGCAGAAGCTTCTGGAAGAGGTCTTAGATGAAACTTTTGAAGGAGGAGAAGAGGAAGAGGAGGAAACAGACAGTAGTGAAATTTCTGTCAGCACAGTGACACGGAAACGGAGGATGAAGACAACGTGGAAGTGGAACCGCAAGTAAGTGCAGCGGATAATGAAAGCAAGTATGATTTTTTTATTGGAAAGGATAAGGTTACAAAATGGATGAAAAGTTGTTCTAGTCACAATGTAAGAACTAGAAGAGTAGAACTCATTATTTATCTGCGTGGTGTGAAAGCTATCACAAAATCTGCAAAAACTGCTGTGGACTGTCTTTTGATATTTATAAATGACGATAATTAGAATGATTACATCATGCCCAAATATTTACATACAACACATTGCATCAAATTTCACAATAGACTGTGATGCCAAACCAAGTGAGGAAGAAATCAAATCTCTTTTGGGTCTGTTGATATTGGCTGGGATTTACAGGACAGACACCAAAATCTGGCAGACTTATGGGACACAAATGGTTTTGGAATTGCAATATTTCAGGCAACAATGAGTTTACAGCACTTTTGTTTCTTGTTGCATTGTTTGAGATTAGATGATCTTCTAGACAGACCACAGCATAGAGAATTTGATCGCCCAGTTGCGTTCAGAGAAGTGTTTGAATTATTCATGTTAAACTGTGTCAGAAAGGATATCACCATAGTTTCATATGTGCCAAAGAAGGGCAGAAACGTTATTCTCCTTTCATATTTGCATCACGATGGTGCCATTGACACTAATACTGCAGAGGAAAAGAAAACCAGAAATCATAACAATGTACAATAAGACCAAAACAGGTGTGGACACAATAGATGAAATGTGCGTTACTTATTCAACCTCAAGAAAAACTAGACGCTGGCCACTTGCCCTATTTTTCCAAATGATTGGTATTGCTTATATTAATGCTTTCATCATATACACAAATAATACCAATGAGAGGATTTCCCAAAGAATGTTTTTAAGTGATATCGGAAGGTCATTAGTAAATCCCATAGTGTGCAGCAAGAGAGCAGCCACTCACTAGCTCCCTAAACAAGTTAGACAGAAAGCCAGTAAAATGGCGGAAATTGAAGATAGCAAAAATACACCACCTTCTGAACAAAGAATACTTAAGCCCACGTGCTGCACAGTTTGTCCTCAGAGTAAAGATATGAAAGTTAAATCACTCTGTGCTTGATATTTGAAAGTTATGTGTGTAAAGCACATGAGAAATGTGTGTAAAAAGTGTTAAGATAACGCACCCCCTCGCAGCCAGTGATTGTGACTGATTTCATAAAATGTTCCTATGAGTTGACTAAACAAATGTTTATTAATATGTATAATGTCTTATTCCTGTAATACAGTATGAAGAATAACAGAAATAAATAATTAAACAAAATATTGTGAGAAAATGGGAATTATTGCAGATGTTTCAAATAACCCAATTTAATACTAAAGTAATATTAAATAAAACAATAATGTGAAATTGTTAAGGCTTTTGTGGCCACTTGTTGACAAACTGCCTATTGGCTTCTGTCTCGGGTTCTTCGGCCGACGTTCATCTAATGATTTTTCTGACGTTTCGCCAGCACGAGTGGCTGGCATTGTCAAAGCTTCACCCTCCATTGCCGGTGGTGAACTGGAGGCGAGCTCGCGGCCGCAGACTATATGTACCTGGCGCGCCAACGTCCGAGGGCTTCTCAGCGGTCATTTCCGGTGCGGTTCTCCTCTTGCTACCTGCGACGGTCGTTCGCTGCAGTACGGGAAGCCAGGATCCGTTTACCTTAAGGCTTTCCTCTTTCTTGTTGAAACTGTTCGCGTGTTTTTGGATTTCTACAGCTTCTCTGAACAAGCGCGTGTGATAGTGCTTCTCTACAGCCAGAACTTCCGTGTCGGCGAATTTTATTACGTGGTCGGTCTCATTCAGTGCGTGTTCTGCCACGGCCGATTTCTCCACCTGCCCCAACCTGCAATGTCGCTTATGCTCTTTGATCCTGGTGTTAATGGATCGTCCAGTCATTCCGACATAAACTTTTCCGCATGTGCAAGGTATACGGTATATTCCCGACATTGCAAGTGGGTCTCTTTTCTCCTTCGCCGATCTAAGACACTCTTTGATCTTCCTTGTCAGTTTGAAAATCGTCTTTACACCGTGTTTGCGCAATATACAGCCGATTCTGTCCGTCACTCTGGGAATGTATGGCAGAAAGGCCGTACCCGACATTTCTTTTTCTGGTTCCTTACTCCGCCGAGTGTTTGGCTCTGTTACACTTCTAATGTAATTTGTGGAGTACCCATTGCTCCTCAGAACAGTTTCCAGGTGTTGCATTTCTCGTTTGAGGTGTTGAGGCTCACATATTCGTCCTGCTCTCGTTACGAGCGTACTAATCATGCCTCTTTTCTGGCTCGGGTGGTGGTTTGACAGTTTGTGGAGGTATCGGTCCGTGTGTGTCGGTTTTCGATACACGCTGTGTCCCAGGTTTTCGCCGTCCCTTGTGACCAGCACATCTAGAAATGGCAGTTTCCTGTCCTTTTCTACATCCATGGTAAATGTTATGTTGGCATGGAGGCTGTTCAAGTGTCTCAGGAATTCACCGAGCTGTTCTTCACCATGGCTCCACACCACGAAAGTATCATCGACGTACCTGTACCACACCTTAGGTTTGCAAGTCGCCGAGTCCAGTGCCTGTGCTTCGAATTGTTCCATGAAGAAGTTGGCCACCACTGGACTGAGAGGACTACCCATGGCGACGCCTTCCAGCTGTTCGTAGAAATCGCCATTCCACGTGAAATAGCTCGTGGTGAGACATGCATGGAAGAGCTTTTTGATGTCTTGCGGGAACATGGAACCGATGTGCTCCAGAGCGTCGCTGAGTGGCACTTTCGTAAATAACGAAACAACATCAAAACTGACCAGGATGTCGTTTGGCGCAAGTTTCAGTTTCTTCAGCTTCTCAATGAAATGTCCTGAGTCCTTAATGTATGTGTCGGTCTTTCCCACGTGTGGCTGTAGCAGAGAGGCCAAGTGTTTCGCCAGTTTATACGTTGGTGAGCCAGGAGCGCTAACGATCGGTCTCAGTGGAACATTGTTCTTGTCCAGTGGTGGCCAACTTCTTCATGGAACAATTCGAAGCACAGGCACTGGACTCGGCGACTTGCAAACCTAAGGTGTGGTACAGGTACGTCGATGATACTTTCGTGGTGTGGAGCCATGGTGAAGAACAGCTCGGTGAATTCCTGAGACACTTGAACAGCCTCCATGCCAACATAACATTTACCATGGATGTAGAAAAGGACAGGAAACTGCCATTTCTAGATGTGCTGGTCACAAGGGACGGCGAAAACCTGGGACACAGCGTGTATCGAAAACCGACACACACGGACCGATACCTCCACAAACTGTCAAACCACCACCCGAGCCAGAAAAGAGGCATGATTAGTACGCTCGTAACGAGAGCAGGACGAATATGTGAGCCTCAACACCTCAAACGAGAAATGCAACACCTGGAAACTGTTCTGAGGAGCAATGGGTACTCCACAAATTACATTAGAAGTGTAACAGAGCCAAACACTCGGCGGAGTAAGGAACCAGAAAAAGAAATGTCGGGTACGGCCTTTATGCCATACATTCCCAGAGTGACGGACAGAATCGGCCGTATATTGCGCAAACACGGCGTAAAGACGATTTTCAAACCGACAAGGAAGAACAAAGAGTGTCTTAGATCGGCGAAGGAGAAAAGAGACCCACTTGCAATGTCGGGAATATACCGTATACCTTGCACATGCGGAAAAGTTTATGTCGGAATGACTGGACGATCCATTAACACCAGGATCAAAGAGCATAAGCGACATTGCAGGTTGGGGCAGGTGGAGAAATAGGCCGTGGCAGAACACGCACTGAATGAGACCGACCACGTAATAAAATTCGCCGACACAGAAGTTCTGGCTGTAGAGAAGCACTATCACACGCGCTTGTTCAGAGAAGCTGTAGAAATCCAAAAACACGCGAACAGTTTCAACAAGAAAGAGGAAAGCCTTAAGGTAAACGGATCCTGGCTTCCCGTACTGCAGCGAACGACCGTCGCAGGTAGCAAGAGGAGAACCGCACCGGAAATGACCGCTGAGAAGCCCTCGGACGTTGGCGCGCCAGGTACATATAGTCTGCGGCCGCGAGCTCGCCTCCAGTTCACCACCGGCAATGGAGGGTGAAGCTTTGACAATGCCAGCCACTCGTGCTGGCGAAACGTCAGAAAAATCATTAGATGAACGTCGGCCGAAGAACCCGAGACAGAAGCCAATAGGCAGTTTGTCAAAACAATAATGTACTGGGAGATAACATTCTAAATATCCATTTGTGAAGTAAACACACTCACGTCAGTGATATGCTGCACAACAGTGTCATTATAGCCACCTTTATTTGGGGTGTTAGCAACACCCCGTGTGACTATTAATGTTACGAAAAGCCACGCGATGGCTTAAGGGTTAATGGCAGGTTGCAGTGACAAGAACAGGCCACATGCTAGCCGTCAACTGACAGCTGAACATACAGATGGTGCTGGCTTCATAAACACTTCAGCAAAGGTGCTCAATATTTTATGAAACTATGTTTTTACCCAAACTTCCCAGATGAATACCAGTAGGTGTGTGTACTCTTCAAGACTGATTAAAGCACCTACAAGTCATACACAAGAGACTTATATCTACAGTGATAGGTTCACAAAGACTTTTTGTAAAGGAAAAACATACTAAGGACAATTTCTTAGTGGACTCAGGACCTGAGATTAGTGTTTACCCTAAGTCACACAACTGCAGCTAATGGCTCCCACATTGCAATGTTTGGAATGGTGCAGTTGATTTTGGCTTTCAGCGATGAGCTGCAGCCCATCTGGACCTTAATGGTTGCTGGTGTCAAAGGTGCAATTGTCAGCAATGATTTTGGTGTCATTTTGTTGTTATGCTGGATTTTGTACATCAATGTATTCACAAAGTGGCACTTTCTCCTACTAACTCTGCAGAATTAGCAACCATATGTGCCGCTCTTCATGACTGCTAGTGTATGACCAGTACAGGAAAAGCTTGCTGTGCTACCCCTTCTCTTTCACTGCCTGCATACTGGAGGGAGGTGACCTTAGCAGAGAGTTGCTAAAAGACTATCCTGTGCTTACTGATCCTGCACTGGACTGTAAAAATCATTCTGTCACCATTGCTCCCTGGCATCCAGTGATTCAGTGGCTGTGGAACCACAATGCCCCTCCCCCCACCCCCTTCTGGATAAGTTGCAAGTAGCTAATTCTGTGCTTGTTAAAATGCTATCAGATGGCTCAGCGATTAGATCCCACAGCTCATGGGCTTCTGCTTTGCAAACGGTCAAGAAGAAAAATGGCACAAAAGTTTGTGCACAGACTGTCAGGTCCTCAGTGCATGTACTACACTGGGTAGGTACACTGTTCCGAATGTCATGGACGTTAACTTTAATTAGTGGGTACCTGTACTTTAGAGCTATAGACTGTGCCAAAGCTTTCTTGCAGACACCAATGGCAAAGACAGATAAGCATAAAACTGCCATAATCACATCATTAGGACTCTTCAAACGTAACATGATGCCATTCAGCCTTCACAATGCAGCACAAACATGGAAGCATTTTGAGCATGAAGTCCTGCAAGATTTACCATTCACATTTTGTTACATGGATGATATTCTTATTTTTTCACGAAGTCTTGAACACCTTCACTACCATTTATAACAAATTTTCAACAGACTGCGAAGTTTTCACATCATAGTAAATGTAGAAAAATGCAGTTTTGCCAAGCAAGAGGAACAATTCCTGTGCTACAAGGTCTCAAAGTGTGGATTTATACCTCTACCCTATAGGGAATATAGCATCCAACAACTCCCTCTGCCTCCAACATTTAAACACCTGCAGCATTTCATGGGAATGCTCAATTATTACAGACATTATATTCTATATTTGGCATCACTTCAGGCACCATGCAACCTTTTGCTATCTGGCAAACACACCTCCTGAAACGAACATGTACTATGGACATCTGAAGGAACTCCTGCCTTTAATTTTATGAAATTGGCACTGTACGTCCTATCCAAGGGACATTGCTGGCTTTGATGGTTGATGCTAGCTAGTCTGCAGTGGGAGCTGTATTACAACATGTGTCATCATCTTGGCAACCTCTGGCATTTTTTCCCAAAAATATCTCACAGCAACAACAGTGCTAGATTGCTTTTGATTGAGAACTGCTTGCAATTTTTATGGCCATCAAGCATTTCAGGCCATGACTTGAAGAACACTTTTCACAATATTTACAGACCAAGAACCTCTAACATCCCTGTTACAACAAGTAACTGAGCTCAATTCTGCTCGACAATGCTGTCAATCAGATTTCATAGCACATTTGACCACAAATGTCCAGCTCAGTGCCAGCCATGTCAATGTTGTGGCCGGCTGCCTGTCTCGGGACTGTGTATTGCTCACCATCTTTGATTGGGATACTGTGGTCACTGATCAGAAAGCTGACCTTTTCCTCTGGCAGTGTCTTCAAATCTCTGAAATGCATTGGATTACATCTCAAGCTCCTCCCTATACACAGTTCTCAACAAAAAGTTTGGTGTGATACACTGTGCAACAAGGTACACCCCCTCATCCATGTTCAGTGGTGCCGAACTATTTTCAGTATTCACCATGACCTAGCTCACTTGTGAATCAGGGGGTCTGGCCTGGTTTACAGCATGATTGTCACCAATGGATGAGATGTTGCCAATACTGCCAGTCTACAAATATTTCCTGGCATATATCTGCCTCGGTATCCTCCTTTCATGCTAATTCAGGATGTTTCACTCATATCTACACGGCTACCATTGGCCCTCTTGCTGTTTCACAAGGTTTCCATTACATTGTAACAGTAGTTGACAGGTTTACTTGGTGGCCAGAAGCTATCCCTGTCATGAATGGAGGCAAAAAGTTTGAGAGTTAATTATTTGCAGAGGTATTGCATTTGTGTAGGTGTGATCACATTCGCACTACCATTTACCATCCTGCAAGTAGCGGTACGGTAGAATGCCTACACCACACCTTAAAAGCAGCCCAGACTTGTCAGTCTGTCTCATGGTCATATGCCCTTCCCATGGTATTCCTTCGGCTGCACACAGCCCTTAAAGAAGATATTGGCCATTTCTCTGCCCAGCGTATGGCGAATCTCTGAGGGTTCCAGGTGATCTTTTTTACTTTTTCCCCCATCCCTGACCCACAACTTGGCAATTTTGAATTCTTCTAGCATAAATGTAGTTATATATGAACACACTTGTGTCTGCAACTTGTGTATCATGGTTCTAAACCTGTCTTCTGTCACAAAGATTTTCATTCCTGCTTTTTCTCTGGCTGTTTTAGTACCTTCTTCAGCACCTTCCTCCCCCCAACTGGTCACACACATTTTCATGAACTGGCAGACAGATTAAGTGCTGCTTTCCATATCAAAGGGGTTACAGGTTACAGTGGCATATAATATAGTGATTTGTGTTGAAATTGCAGTGCCACTCCCTTCAGTTCCTAAATACCGAGGTATTGGGGGGGGGGGGGGCTAATGTAGTGACAGTAACAGTACAGCTAACCACAAAAGCAGTCATAATGTATAAATATGAATTATCTTAGTATCAAACAATGGAAAACCAGGGTGGAATGTAACAATATTATGAGAAGGAGAGTTGCTCCTCTCCTTATAGTGGAGATGCTGAATCACACATACGCACAACAAAAACATTTTCACACTTAAAGCTCTCGGCCAATGGCCTTTGTCAACAATAGACACACATATGCGCACACACACACTCACACAAACGCAACTCACACACATGACTGCAGTGTCTTAGGCAACTGAAACCACACTCAGTATTATCTCCTTTGATCAGATTGGAAAATAGATGTGCAAATGTGTGAATGCTCTTCTGTATTGTGTATGATTATTTGTGCATTTAGCATAGTCCATATCAATTCAGGCAAGCTAGGAAAAAATCTTACCTTCATAGTCTCAGATGTTATTGAATTTAGTTTATGTTAAAATGAAGGACTAAGTAAGGAACACTTTTTTTTGTTTTCTCCAAAAAAATTTCTGCTAGACATACAACCCTCCGAAGATGACACTGTGCATACCATTTTGAGAATGCGAATTTTGAAAAAAATTTAAAATGCTGTATCTCTGGAACAGTTCTACATATTTTGTTGGTTTTTTTTTATTTGAAAGATAGTTCTACATTTCCTGAAAAGGAGAGCTTCTGCTTTTAGGTTGAACAGGTTTTATAAACAACAGAAATTTTTGCCATACATAAAACCTGTTTTATTACCACATTATCACATAACAGGCTCATAAAAATCAAAATCTAGCCTTATTTAACATAATTTTAGTTTTGAAATATGAGTAAGAGACTCATTTTTCAAGCATTTTAAATGGTTCCAAAATGTAGGTGATAGATCTAAAGACTTAAAGGTTTCAATTTATACAACTTCTGTGCACTCTGTTTTGTACTGAAATTAGCCAGTCAATGAACTAAAAATGTGTTCCACTGCTTCAGTATCGTCTTTTGATATAGAGTGATGCCTTCCTGTTGAATCAATAGGAACTGGAGCACTTACAATCTTCAAAACATTGTGAACAGGAAGTGAGCACTGATGGCGTTCTTCTGTCCTCCAGCTGGAAACCTATATCCAGCAGCTGGTCCACGTGGTCACATAAAGTCCACTACAATTTCGTTTAACTCATAACTGGTGTCTATAACCTCTGCACAATCCACCAGGCACACTCATACACACACGCCACAAGCATCCCCCTTCTCAGGTTGTGAATCTGAATATTATCCTGCTGTTTCTGAGGTTTTGGCTGAACGAACAAAATTTCTTCTTTCTTGCTCTTTAAAGTGTGTGCAATATGAGTTTGCCCATCACTTTCAGTTCAAATATGTGTCTTCTGAATTCCTTTCATAGGAGTAGTTTGTTTGGACTATTCTTCTTTTTTCTGTTATGGAATTCTACAGTTTCCTCATTGGACAAAAGAATGAGGGCTGTGGATGTGTAAGGTTTCACGACTCTCGTAAAATCCTCACCATTCTGAATTGCAGCTGTATTTGGTTTGGAAAGGTTATGTTTTGTATCATGGTACTTCAGCAGGCCTCCTACACCACCACAAGGCCCTTCCCGTGACCAACAGCACTGTATACCCAGTCAGTTGACACAAGCAACTTACTCAATTCAAACAGCTGCTAACGATTCTTAAAATGACTGGGAGCACCATCAGAAATAATGATGAACCTCTGTTTACAGTTGAAGAATTTTGTGCATTGCTAGGAAAGCATGTGCTGAGTCATGCCGTGTCTCATCACTTATAACTGTAACATTTGTGGTCTTGTTTTGAAAATATGTCATTCCTGTAAAAATTGAAACCTGGTCATTACTCCAACGATACCCTTGTACTTCTTGTGGGAGAATTACAGATCAGTTCTCAGCAAAATCACAGTGAAGCACTAAACATAGTTCTTCAGCCTGTACACACCCTTTCACTTCTGTGATGTGGTGTTGTTGCAATTTCTTCAGATGCTGCTGTGTTACTGCTTTCACTGACCATTTACCAAGTTCATCAATGAAAATTTCAAAGGCAACAGTTTTATTAATTACTTTATTTTCTTCCCATGTCGCATACATAATTTCTGCAGAGTTATCCGCTATGTCTTCCAGGCCAAGTGTCCGTAAAAACAGTCCTCCCTTTCCAGGGCAGCCACCACATTCTTGAAACAAACAAGTCTCTCGCTTTATGTCACAGACTACTAATGACTCGACACACCCAACCAAGGTGTCATATGCCATGTGCTCCAGTAAGTTCTTCAAAGTTAGCACACAAAGTTCAAAATTCGCACAGTACACAAATAAAAAGACATATCTAGGTGGGTGTGGAACTACCCACTTAGGTCAAGTGCATAAAATTTTGATCTTCCAATATCTGAAGTTGTATAGTTGCTCTTATAACTTGCAGAAGTTTCTTTAATACTGCGAGTCATGTACCTCTTCACTTTCACAATTTTTTGACCTTCAACTGTTACAGTTATAGTGTCCTTTCAGTTGACACTCTGGCGAGAACAGTCCCATTTATCTTCCAAATAAAATGACTGCACTATTTGAACTTGAGTTGCTTCTACAGGATGACCATAATAGGGAACTGGTCTTCCAAAGACTCCTTTTACAGACCTCACATTTCTTGATTTGTCTACCACGTACTTTGATACTGATGGAACATGGTTCAAAATTCCTTTCTTTGAAAATGTCTCTGGAATAATAAGTTAAAACTTGCACCTTTTCACTGTAGGATGCACAGTACTCAACGGCTGAACTGATATTTGTGAAAATTCCTGGCAAGAAGTGCAAGAGTGCTTTGGTTCATTTTCTTCTGAAGATGTAATTTCTACTTTGAAGAGTGTGGTCAGTTTTGCTGTAGTGTGTTCATCCAAAGCTTTAATAATTTCTCTGCACTCTCTTGATTCACAGAGCTTATGAATCAACTTCACTGACCACTTGGCAAGATGGTGGCAAATAGAAATGGTAAAGTTCTTATCTTACGTAAAAACTCATGTTTTGATGAGGAAAAGCATAAAAAATGTGAAAAAGTACTGAAAACCAGAATCATGTGCAAAAGTGGACTCATCTGTGAAAGAAAATAATGAATTTATAAAATGCTGGAACTGTAGTCAGTGCTGCGTTAAGAACTCAGATAACTATCATAAAGCAAAAACTTGTGACTGTAGGTGTGAATTATCTGGACTAGTCAATGATATGTTAAGTGAAATACAGAGACTAAAAGCTGAAATTACTCTCTTAAATAAGAAGGTGTGTGAATTGAACAACAGCACCTGATGAATGATTGTAGGCCTAAACTAAAAATCAAGGAAAGCTTTCCTGCCATCATTACACAAAACAGGTTTCAAATTCTCAATGAAATAGTGGAACAAGAACAAGTTCAATCCATGCAAACTAGAAGTAGTCCTTCAAGCAGCAAAAAAACTGTTAGTGATAAGTTTGGAAAACACCAAGTCCCAAACTCGTGTGCAAACCGTGAAAGTGAACATAAACAAACCATCCAAGGAAATGGAAAGTACATACAAGAAATCTTCCCTAGAGAAAAACAGAAGAAACGACAAGAATCAGAAACACAATAAGGGCCAGATTCTATTATATGGAGACAGCCATGGACATGAAATAGTGCAAAACATCACAAATTTGCAAGACAACTTTGCAGCTGTAGGCCACATCCAGCCTGGAGCCCCTCTTTCTGCTGTGGTGAAGCCATGCATGCAGGATTGTGACTCCTTCTCATCCAATGACTGTGTCGTTATTATGGGAGGTTCAAATGATGTAGCAAGAAATCAAGTAAATGATGCAATGAGACATATGAAAATGGTACTGGGTAAGTTAAATGGCACTAAAACAATTGTTGTCAACATTCCACAGAGGCATGATCTTATGAACCAGTCTAATGTGAACTGTGAACCAGGAAGTTCATAAAACAAATGATAGGATTAAAGCTCTATGTAGTAAATTTCAGAATGTGTGTCTAGTAAATGTCAGCAATCTAGAAAGGGATCTGCACACATCTCATGTTCTGTACATGAACAAAACAGGCAAAAAGATAGTTAGTAGTAAAATTATTGAGGAAGTCAGGTGACATTGTCCACAAAGTGATGAAAAGAAGTGCATTGGCATGAGGTGGTACAACCCACCTCAACAAAATCTGCCACAACACCAGTCACCGCTGGCAAGCCAGGGAAACTTATAAAGCCTGCTGGCCTCATTGCTAGTCCAAAATCACCCTCTATGGTCCAATAAGTAAAACTCAGCCTTAAAATCACACACCAGAATCTTGTTAGTCTTAGAAATAAGCATAATGATCTAGATATAATTTCACGAATTGACAAACCCGATATATTAGTTGTAACTGAAAATTGGTACAATTAAGCTCTGATTAGCATTAGTCAACCACTGCATATGAAATTTTGCACAGCCTTCAGTAGAAAAGACAAGACTGGGGGATGTGTAGCAATTTTCACTGTAAATGAAAGTAATTTTAATGATATTGATGTGAGTGCCTTCTGCCTGGAAGGAGTTTCAGAATTTGCTGCAACAATCCTAAAATGGGGTAGAGATAAGATAACAGTTATCAGTGTTTACAGGCCACCTGCAGCAAATGCAGATACATTTTTTTTTGTAAATCTTTCTGCCTTGCTTGTATATATGGAAACAACATTTCCTGGGCCAAATGGTCATGTAAATATTATAGTTAAAGGGGATATAAATATAGATTTATTTGCAAATGATGTCAGCACCAAAAAGTTACATTGCCTGTGTGATGAATTTAACCTGACCCCACTCATTTGGGAACCCACTAGAGAAATTGGCAATAGTAAAACATGTCTTGGCAACATAATAACAAACATGACCCACCTGTCCCACAGTGCATCTGTTTTAAAACTAGCCATCTCAGATCACCATGCAGTACAGCTTAAATTGGAGCTACAAGAGGCCCCCACTGTCACCACAAAGCAACAGTTTGTAACTAAAAGAATAATGTATAATGACAACATAAATAGACTAAACTGCATGCTAGCACATATAAAATGGTTTGAAAATAATAGCTTTTCATATGATAGCTTTGCTGCTGACTTCTATTGCTGCTTTGATACCACATGTCCAGTTGTAATCACAAAAATGAAACAAATAAAAAATATAAACAAAAATATTTGGGTAAATAGTAATGTCACTGAAGCTCAGGGAAAAATTAAAACTACTCCACAGTGCAATGCTGAATAAATGAGAGATTCCTGAGCTAAAGGAAGCCTTCAAAATATATCAAGACACTATAAGGACTTACTCACACAAACCAGGAGCAATTATGTTGCAAATAAGCTTCAAAACTCACACAACGTTACTGCTGGCATCTGGGCAGCCATAAACAGTTTTAGAACCTGCAAGACAAATACTTTACAGACTTTACTATTGACCACAATGGCATGCTCATAAAAGAGCAACTGGAAATTGTAAATATTTTTAATGAATATTTGTCTTCCATAGGGGAAGCCATAAATGACAAACATAAAAACATGCACTACAGTTTTAAAGGTAATGCAGGTGACAATAGTAATATCTAGCCGCCACAAACTGTGCAGAAATAATGGACATCATTAGCTCTCTAAAACCTTCTAATGCAGCTGGGCATGATGGCCTAAATATTAATGTTTTAAAAGCCTGTAGCCAAAATGTCTTTGTACCTCCTTCTGTAGTAGTCAACAATATAATAGAATCAGACACCTTTCCAGACAGACAAAAAATAGCACAGTTAACACACATTTTTTTAAAAAAAGGTGAGAATAATATAACAGAAAACTAAAGACAAGTCTTGATCCTTCCTGTCTTTTCCAAAGTAGTTGAGAAAGTTACATACAATAGGATTATAAACTTTCTTAACAAACACAACCTGATGTTTGAAAATCAAAATTGATTCCTAAAAGATAAATCAACAAGCACTGCAGCTGCTCAACTAAATGAAGAGGTGTTAGGGGGTATCAAAAGCAAGGAACATGTGGTGGGTGTTTACCTAGACCTGGAAAAAGCCTTTGATTGTGTAAATGTTGACATCCTATTAAACAAGCTATGGAATATGGGCATTAGAGGTGCTGCTTATGACCTAATAAAGTGTTATATGAGCAATAGAAAACAGTTTGTTCTGCTTAAAATGGAAAGTGGTGTCTACAAATCAGAGATCACTTACATAAAATATGGTGTGCACCCCAAGGCTCGGTGTTGGGCCCCCTTCTGTTCTTGATCTAGGTAAATGATATTAAATACTGTGCTATATATTCCAAAATTTTTCTGTATGCCAATGACAATTCCATTGTGTGTAAAAAGGAATCATGTAATGAACTAGAGGCCTAGTGGAATAATGTGACAAAAGAAATTGTACAGTTTTTTAATGAATGCCACTTAAATGTAAGGACCTGTAAAACATGTTTGATGGAGCTTAACAAAAGTAGTTTGAATAATGAAATTAAATTATACATTGGCAATGAACTGGTAAAGAAGGAGTCTAGTGTAAAATTCCTTGACCTAACAATCCAAAGCAACCTGAAATGGGACACACATATTGACTCCCTAGCAACTAAGCTATCAAAAAATATATTTGCTATCAGTACTATTAGCAAGTTCTGTAAAGACTCTGTAGTCCTAAAGACTGCATACCATGCTCATTTCTCCTCTCACTTGAGCTACGGTATTGAAATTAGGGGGGCAACAACCAAAGCTAATCTAGATAAGCTACTCATTCTACAAAAAAGGTGTGTGAGAATAATCTGTGGAGCAAAATATAGGGAATCTTGTCGTAACTTGTTTCCAAAAAGAGGGGTGTTAACTGTTATAAACACATAGATTCTAAAAGCCATATTGCTTGTAAAAAGACTGCACCCAAACATCTATTTGGATTCCCACCCGTTACAATACTAGAAACATAGAAAGATTTTACATCGGCAGCCACAGAACAGCACTTTACGAAAAGGGGCCTCA
The DNA here is from genome assembly GCF_023898315.1 of Schistocerca nitens. Classification (NCBI taxonomy): domain Eukaryota; kingdom Metazoa; phylum Arthropoda; class Insecta; order Orthoptera; family Acrididae; genus Schistocerca; species Schistocerca nitens. The sequence goes on along the minus strand of NC_064619.1, from coordinate 127,245,016 downwards.
GTACTCAGGTATAAAATTAGCTAATGCACTGCCTAGTGCAGTCATGGCTCTTCCTATAATTAAACTGAAACATCAGCTTAAAAAATTTTTAGTAAAACACCTTTTCTACACGTTAGAAGAGTACCGCACTTATATGAAGAACAACAAATGCTTTGTGAAATTATGTAAATAGAAATCAGTAAACATCTTATTGTAATCTAGTTGTAAATTAATGATGTATTCAGAATAATGTGTCTTGTGTATTGTCCAAATAACTGTAATCATTACTGTTTCTTTGTACATGTGCAGTGCACCATTCGATGTTGAATATAGCTATTATTATTATTATTATTATTATTATTATTATTATTATTATTATTTTCGATTATTCCCATTTAAGAGAGCGTTTGAACTTGAATTCCTTTATGATGATTGTTTATGTTTTTTCTGAGCCCAAATTTTCTTCAATGTGTTCACTGTGTTGTTTCTTTCGCTCCGCTGTCCATTTGCATCCTGGTCTCTTCTGTGTTGTGGTGTCAAATTTATGTTTTTTGATGATGTTCCTGAATTCAGTTCTATTTTCTGCATTGTTTACTGTTATGTGTGCTTGTCTGAGGTCCTCTTCAACTTCTTTTATCCATTTTGTTTTTCCCCTGCCTGAGTTGATGACTTTAAGAATTTGCTTTGAAATTCTGTTTTCATTCATCCTGTGGATATGTCCGTAGAACTGCATTCTTCTTTTGCTTATTGTATCCGTAATCTTGTCTGTGTATTTATATAATTCTGATGTTGGTCTCTTCTTCGAGATTCCTTGCTCTTGTATCGGACCAAAAATTTTCCTGAGAATTTTCCTTTCTTGTTTCTCTATTTCTTTGATTTTAGTTTGCCCACCTATTTGTGTTGTTTCAGATGCATACAGTGCCTCCGGAAGTACGACAGTGTTGTAGTGCCTCAATTTTGCGTTAATGGATATGGACTTTTTGTTATAATAGTTTCACATGAGTTTATATGCTTTCTGTAGTTTTTTTATTCTTTCCTCATTGGCCTTTAGGTTGATCCCTGATGGCTGGATGATTTCTCCCAGGTACTTAAAATGTGGTACTTGTACGATTTTCCCATGGGTTGTCACAATAGGCAATTTGTCTTGTGGCACTCTTTCTATGTACTGGGTTTTCTCATATGAGATTTGCAGGCCAGTTCTTTGTGCAATTTTGTGTAACTTCTCTATGGCGTTAGTGGCTTCTTTTCTATTATTTGTGAGGATTGCAAGGTCATCTGCAAAAGCTAAACACTTCACATTGAATCTATTATCTTTTCTAATGCCAATTTGGATTTCTTTGACTTCTTTTTCCCATGTCCTGATGATTTTTTCAAGAATGATATTAAAGAGTAATGGTGAAAGTCCGTCACCCTGTTGCACTCCAGTTTGGATTACAAATGGTTCCGAGATATCCCCCATAAATTTAACCTTGGAGACTGTGTCAGTTAATGTTTCCTGAATCATTGCTCTTGTCTTTCTGTCAATGCTGAATTCTTCTAGCATCTTGCAGAGCACTACTCTGTCTATTGAGTCGTAGGCCTTTTTAAAATCTACAAAAGTAACCACTGTGTTTCGGGTGTTTCTCATCTGGAGAATCATTTTCAGATTCCAGATCTGCTCTATGCATGATCGTCCCTTGCGAAAACCAGCCTGGTATTCTCCTATTTGTGGGTCAGCTTGTTCTTCTAATCTATTCATGAGAACTTTTGATAGGATTTTATATGTGACCGGTACGAGTGAGATACCCCTGTAATTATTTGGTTCAGTTTTGTCCCCTTTTTTGTGGAGTGGATGGATGAGTGCGCATTTCCATTCAGATGGGATCTGTTCTGTTTCCCAAATGTTTAATATGATTTTGTGAATTTTTCCTGTTAATCTTTCATCATTTAGTTTCCATAGTTCTGCAATAATTCCATCTTCTCCTGGGGCTCTATTGTTTTTCAGTGTCTTGATAATTTCTACTATTTCATTGATGGTTGGGGGTCTAGCATCAGGATTTGGTGTAGAATTCTCGTAGTGAATGTCCTCTGTAGGTCTTTCGCAGTTGAGAAGTTTGTTGAAATAGTCTGCGAGGATTTGGCAGTTATTCTTCATGTTAGTTTCTAGTGAACCATCCGGTTTCTTGAAGCAAAGATTGGGTGGCTGGTATCCTGTAATATGTTCTTTAAACGTCTTATAAAAATTCCTGGTGTTGTTCTTCTTAAAGTCTTGTTGTATCTCATCTAGTCGCCGTTTGTCATAATTTCTTTTTTCCCTCCAAATAGTTTTCTACTGTTTGAGTCCTTTCTCATTAGTTTTAACTGCTGGTTTTCCTTTGTAGATCCTGTAGTTGTCTGTATAAAAATGGTTTTCGTCCGTAAATCGTGTTTCCTGGATTGCAAGGATTTTGATCTGGAATTTTTGCAGCACATCTGTAAGTTGTTTGATCTTGCCCAGTTTGAAAAGAGTATTAGTATTAAGTGTACCGATGAAGTGTCTTTGTTTTGTGTGTAATAATTTGGACGTCGTCTGGTTCGCAACCTTAGGCGTAACATGATGCTCCGGGTCCCCCGGAATCCGATGACCAGGTAAAGCCAGCCTTGCGACTGGCGCCCGGGGTAGTGGATTCATTCCTTGTGTTATCATCATGTTTGGTTTTCAAGTTGAAAACTAACTTGGTGGTGGTCCTTCCGAGGAAAGATCACGAGGAATACGACTTGATTGTTGAGATCAAGAAGGTTGCTGCAGCCGCACCATCTAGGCGAACAGACGCTGACCCCTAACTGCTGGATACCAGGCGGACGTTAGTGGATTTCGGTTGATAGTTTTGGTCCACCCCAGGTATTTTATTTCCCCGGTACCCTCCATATCTGGAGAGCATTCCCCTATCCGCCACCTGGGGAGGCGCCCGATGGGAGACTATCAACTCCACATGGGATTATTATTATTATTATTATTATTATTATTACCACGATTTCCTAACAGGACTATCACCTACCTCTGTAGCTGACTGATTCAGGGTATTTAATTCTTCCTCTATTGATGCAAAATCTGAATCATCTGCACCATGGGAGGCTTCACCTTGTTCTGATACTATCATTGTTGTTATTCTGTCAAAACATTTAGAATACAAAAAGTCGTCAATGGAAACATCTTCACTTTGAAACAGAGTCTTCAAATGATAACACTTATTCCCACCCTGAACAAAGTCGGTTTTTTTGTTTGTCTTATATATCACTCTTTTATGGATGTGCAAATAGTCAGCACACTTCACTCTCCTGCGGCCCAAGTCAGAAGACATTTCAAACAGTCCTTTTCACAAAACACACTGCAACAACTGCCAAATTCCTCATGAAAACAGAACTCACTGGATGGCCTCAGATTTCTTAGAAGCCTCTTCAGTAAACAAATTAGCAGTGAACAACTACAATAAAGAAACCTGCAATGAACAACCATGACAAAGAAACTGACAGGTGGGTGAAGTTGGAGGAGAGCTCAACGATTGGAGCTGGAAGTTACTCGATCGAGTGTGTAAGTCCGACCATGGAGGGAGTGGTCGGAGCATCATGAGCCACAATAGTGAGTGGAATGGTCATGGCCTGAAGGGAGGTAGAAGAAGGCTCAACATGAGCAGGCTTAAGTCTGTTGAGAGAGACTGTGACAGCTTAATCTTTCATCTGGATGTCATAGGTGTTGGCTGAGCGCCGGAGAACTCAGTATGGGCTGGTGTATGGAGGTTGGAGGGGAGCACGGACAGTGTCATCTCGGAGCATGACATACTCACAATTGTCCAGAGATTTTGGGACGTGAACCTTAGGGCGGGAATAGCGGGCGGGCGGAGGGATGTGGAGGTTGATGAAGTGGCGTCTGACGTGGTCCATGAAGGAAGGTAAGTCAGACTGAGGGAGAGAAGCAGAAGGGCTCACGAGTTCGCCAGGGAGAACAATGTTCTGGCCGTATACGAACTCTGCTATTCTGCCTTTGAGGTCTTCCTTATAGATCACACAAATGCTGAATAGCACAAGAGGAAGGGTCTCCATCCATAGAGAGTCGTGGCATTGGAGAGCTGCCTTGAAAGTGCGGTGCCAGTGCTCGACTAGCCCATTACTTTGTGGGCGATATGCTGTGGTACGGATGCGCGCCGCAAATGTTACAAATCTCGTTGAACAGAGCTGACTCAAATTGCCTGCCCTGGTCAGTCGTGATGATAGCTGGACATCCGAAACACGATACCCATGACTCGACGAAAGCTCAAGCAACAGTTTCTGACGTAATATTGGGGAGGGGGACAGCCTCGACCCAGCGAGTTGTTTGGTCAATAGATGAGAGAACATAACAAAAGCTGTTAGGGGGGGGGGGGGGGCAGAGAGGGCCGACAATGTCAATATGAATATGTTGCAGAAGCCCAGGAGGGATCGAAAAGGTGCCGAGGGGGGGGTGAAGTGTGCTTGTGTACTTTGCAGCGGTGGCATGTGACGCAGGAGCATGCCCATTGCTGGCAGTCCTTGTCGACATTTCTCCACACAAAGCGCTCCGCTAAGACAGCTCGATGGAGCATGGTTGGGATGAGGGAGCATAACGTGCCAGTACTGTCGTCACACCACATCTCATCAGAGAGGCCAGGGAAGGTGGTGCGAACGAAGTGTAGTGAAGAGGTAGAGTCTGAAATCAGGTTTTGTGTTTCCTCGTTGGCAGGTTGGAGATTAGGCAGTTCAGAGAGTTCTAACAGCGAATGGACAGCATTGACTCATGAAAGGAAATCAGCAACTATATTGTCAGCATCCTTTATGTGTCTGACATCGGTGGTGAACTGAGATATGTAGTCCATGTGTCTGAAGTGGCGAGGAGGCGGGTCAGCTGGCGGGTTTGTAATGGCCGCAGCCAGGGGTTTGTGGTCCGTTAAAACATAGAAAGGGCATTCCTCAACATCTGTCTTAAAATGCTTAATTGCTTCGTAGACCACAAGCAACTCCCTGTTAAACGCGGAATATTTCCGTTGTGCATTGGTGAGCTTGCACGAGAAGAACTACAGAGGCGAAGTTTGGCCGTCGATTGTCTGGCTAAGGATCGCGCCGATGGCAGTATCACTCGCATCTGTGGTGATGAAAAGCTGCACATTGGGATGAGGATGCGTGATGGTGCGTGCCTCAGCAAAAAGATTTTTGAGGGCCGTGAAAGAGTCAGTCATGGAATGGGCCGAGATCCAGAAGTGTTGGTGCCTGTCAAGGCATCCGTCAGTGGAGCCTGAATCTCCACAGCCCAAGGTAGATGTCGACGATAATAATTAACCGTCCCCAGGAAGCGCCAGAGCTCTTTGAATGACGAAGGTCTGGGTAGGTTTAGTATTGTTTGTACTTTCTCAGGGGGCGGCGAAATGCCATCGGCAGAGACCCAAAAACCAAGAAAAGTGACAGCGGGTTGATGTAGCTGCAATTTGTCCTGGTTGGTCTCGATGCCTGCTGCCGCAAGAGTGTTCATCACAGTTTGTACATATCGAATGTTGTCCTCGATGGAGGAGCTGAACACATGAATGTCATCAAGATATGCAAAGCAGAATTTTAGGTCGAATAGCACTTCGTTGCCAGGTCTGGGTTGTGTTTTTCAGACCGAAGGGCATGAATCGAAACTGAAATAACCTGATTGGGGTGGTGATTGCTGTCTTCTCGATGTCTTCAGGTGCCATGGGGATCTGGTGGTAGGCCCGTTTGCAATCAATGACAGAGAACGTGGGTATGGGATAGGTGTCCATAATAGTTAGTGCATTTAGTCAACGGTAGTCTCCGCACATGCGCCCGGACCCATCTTTCTTGGGTGTCATGTGTATGGGCGTAGACCAGCTACTGGCAGAGGGTTCAATGACGCCGGACCGTAGTAGTTCAGAAATCTGATTTTTAAGGTCGGAAAGGCGCTCGGGACAAAGTCAACGTGGTTTACTGGAGATCGGGGGACCTGGTGTGAGGTGAAGCTTGTGAACCGTGCCGTTGATGACGACGGAAATGTTGCTGGCAGCGCGGGAGGCGGTTTGTTTACAATGTGTGGCGGGCAGGGCAGGCGAAGCGTGATCATGGTGTTCGGAACCACTCCGCTGATCCGACGGGAGCTGAGGCGGCAAAGTGTCACAGGAGTCAACGTGACAAGATGGCCGCCAGCCCGAAGCAGAGACACCGTGGTCAGGTGAGCACAGTAGAGCTCATGAGTCATTAGTGAGTCCATTGTCTGAGGGCGCGGCCTGTGGTAGCACGGTTGCGGGCGAAATGCCAGCCGCGGGTGCACTGTTTGTGTTGTCAGTGGCGGTCACATGGTGGTGCACAGGAGCCGGAGTTTCATAGTTTAAGGTGCTGTCCATGATGGCGGGGTAGGAGCCGTCAGTTCGGGAACACGTGACGCTCGTCGTGCATGCGCACTTGTGTCCGGCCGAGTGTCAAACGTTGCCATGTTAGGAGGGTGTGGCACTGTGGAGCTGTCAGTACACGTTATAGCAGACTTGATAGCACAGTTGTGAGGGGTAGCGGGAGGTAAGCACTAGGAGGCTCGATTGCTGGGACTGCAAGAAGATTCGGCGCACTTACTGACCTTGCTTTGTCCTTGCTGTAGTGTCTGTAATTCCTTTCCTGCATCGGAGAGCTGGAGCTGAGTTTCATGGAGCCGGAGGGAGAGCTCAGAGTTTTCCTTGCATAGGCAAGCGACATTTTCAAGCTCGACAAGGCACTTGTGTGTTGTTTCTTGTAACGTCGTCGACAGAGACGAGCATGTATGGATGAGATGAGCCCGGACCGATGTGTCACCGGTGGGGTTTGCTCGACGGAGCACAGGGGTAGTGAGTCTTGGATGGGTGATGAAACACGGTGTTTCGCACTAGGTCTGGTGAATGTTTGTGGTGTTGCAGGAAGTCAATGCCTAGTATAGGTTCATCAATTTCGCACACTAAAAAAGTCCACTCGATTTTGCAGTTTGCGGAGAGTGAGACGATGTGGGAAGTTGAACCCAAGCATTGTAGTTTTGTTGAATTCATGGCTTGCAGTGAAGTGTGATGAGGGCGGATGTTCAACGACACTAAGGACGTAGACAGCAGCGAAACATCGGCGCCTGTGTCCACTAGGAAGAAGTATCCCAACGAAATGTCTTTAATATAAAGTCGTCCGCAATTATCCGGCCGTTCCCGGACAGAATGGAGCACTGGGGGGTGCCTGTCATGTTGTGTGCAGGAGGTGGCACCTGGACCTAACTGCAATTGACGTTTGGGAAGTAGCAGGGTGGTCTGCAGTTCCGTGCCGCCTCACCAAACCATGTGTGGAAGTAACAGTAAGGGTAGTGCGGTTGCATTTTCTGTGGAAAGTTCGTTGCCAGAGGCGGTGGCCAAGGTTCGGTGGCCGTGGCAGTTTCAGTTGCAGGAGGGGGCGTGAGCGTGGGCACAGCTGGTGATGTCCCAGTTGCTTGTTTACTGCTTCCTGGAGCGAGCGGAACAGACGATACAGTGCGGCCCTGGCCACGTCCAGCCGCAGGACGATGAGCCTGAACGTGAGACTTGTCAGGTATGCAGTGGCTGGTGAAATAGAGCAGTGATGCATCATGTAGCTTGTCAGCAATTGTCATTCTTTGCTCGACAGGTTCCGGAACCTCTGAGCCTGAGCAAAGCGGATGTGAGGAGATAGTTTATCTGAACAGATGGCTAGGAGAGCTGTGTCAGAGAGTAGATCGGCGCTGACAGGGCACGTAGCCATCTCCAGAGCTGGGAAGGTTTGTCATTGTCTAGTTGCTCGACGTGGAGCACTTGCCGTATTGCTGCCTCAGTTGAGCGTGCAAGCCGATGTAGAACTGTCATTTTGGTTAGAGTGTACCGGGTAGCTGAGTCCGGGGCATAGACCAGGGCAGCAATCAAGTCCTCCTGGTCGTGCAGGTGGGTGATGAGGCTCAGAAACCTGGTTGACTCATCGAGTTTCTAATGGTCGAACACTTCATCCACATTCTTCAACCAGGTTGTTGCTCTGTCGGGATTAAACGGCAGCAGTCTCAGTAAGTGTTGTACAATGTTTGGAAGAACAGGCTGAGTTGAGTTCGTCGGGGAACTGCCTGAAACGAGCTGTTGTTGCTGTAGTATTCCAGGAGAGTGTGCCTCCAGGGGATATGGCAACGATGGCTGGTCAGGTGGCAGCGTGAAGGGAAGTGTTGTGGTTGAGTGCGATCCGTCGCGACGCAGAAGACCGACGCGGGGGAGACACCGTAATGTGTCGATTGCGGTTGCGGTAGCTCAACACGTTGCGGGTGTGTTTGGATTGACGTGTCACAGAAGACCAACATGGATGAGGCACCAAAATGTGCTGAGAACGGTAGCAGAAGCTCGACTGGAGCTGGCACGGGGGCGACAGGTGAGAAAAAGTTCAAAGTTTGAGAACACATGTTAGTCCGCAGAAAGCTCGACGTATGATCAGAGCTGGGGCCACCTGTGTTGCAGGAAGACTGTGGAGGTGCGGGCTGTCCAGAAGCGCAGTGTGGGAAATGTTGTCGAACGTGGAACAGAATGTGTGAAGGTTCACTGTTCATAGTCACTCCACTCAAAAAACGGTGTGCGGATAAGGTGAATGCCGTGGCACAAAACACTGAGGCATAGCAGTGGGATGGAGATGGAGGTCAGCACAGATAACAAGTTATTGATCCTGTTGCAGGCCGAAGTGTCGAAGCAGGAAGGCATGTGCTGACGCTGAACCGAGGCAGGCGAGGGCTTGGTCAGATGCTGAGGAGGTTGACCTGTGAACGAAGCAGTTCCAGCCACATGGCAGGAATCTGCATGGTACTGCACGGATTGCGGCGTGGCAAATCGTTGTCCTGGCAGTGGTAGGTTGTCCAACGAAGCATTTGCAGAAATCGGCATTGGTACCGCACTGCACAGAGATCCATAAGAGGTAACTGCACCGTCAATGAGAGAGGGCACATGTGGTGGGAACAAAGACATCTGATAGCCGGAGTCATGCACACTCCTAACCTCACTTATTGTTGCAGGCTCGAACACGTCCGGCGAAATCGGTGTGATTCTCAAGTGAGAGGCATCGTGTTGCAATCCTGGCGGGTGTACATCGCCCGCAACAAGATGCATGTCAATCACAAAATCCAGCATTTGGTGCTGGGCTGAAGTCATTGTTCAAATGCTACGTCGATGTAATACACGTGAAAATAACCGACGCAGAGGTTGTGGACACAGTAAAACGGCGAAAAGGGAAGACATTACAACTCGGGGTCACCAGTGAGGAGATTGTTCGGGTTGGTTACACCAAAAACACCAATTTTACAGTAGTTCATTTATTCACCTAAACACATCAAAGGCTCACAGACAACTCACATGGCGGAATAGCCAAAAGACAATTTTCAGCGTCCAAAGACGATGCTCGGAGTCTAGAGACAAAAGTATATTGATGCTAGTGTCGACCTCATCGGCACCACAGACTCTTGCACCACTGCAAATATGAATGATACATGAATGTGAAAAATGAATGTGAATGGCATTGAGAAAGTTAAAATTAAATAAAGCTACAGGGCCCGATTGAATCCCTGTCGGCTTCTATACAGGATTTGCATATGAGTTAGTCCATCTTTTAACTGTAGTATACTGTGGATCTCTTGAGTAAATATCTTTGCCCTGTAGTTGGAAAAATCTCAGGTAATAATTGTCTCCAAAGAGGATAGCAGAAGTGATCCACAGAACTACTGTTCCATATCTTTGACATCAAATGATTGCAGGATTATAGAATATTTTGTGGGATCAAACATCAATTCCTTTTACCAAAATTGTTTCAGTCAGGAAGATCAAACTGCTATTTCTGCTTTAAATTGCCACATGAATGTTAATAGGTCAGATATCAAATATGTAACCATGCAACAGAAAATAAACTGACATTGCTCAACAGAGGAAAGATGACTGGGCCTGTTATGATATCTTGTGTTTCCACATAGAGTACATGAAAAACCTTTGTCACATAACTAAATCTATCTGTTGTGGTATAAGCCTTCAGTAACTGTACAGTTACACTGGATCAACACATGAAATTTCTGTTGTAGCATCTATCCTTAAAATGAATAGTCATAAGCTTGTTTTTGAAGTTAAAAAATTGGAAGTTCACCAATCTTTGATCACATCTTTGAGGTTCATGGATGATGACCAGGTCTCTTATAGTATCTAATGATGTTTACAGACAGATAGTTAGTATGGACAAATGTGGAGCTTAATAGTTCCTATCTCTTCAGAAATTAAAAGTGCACATGAGCAATTAAGTAAAAAAGTCACAGAATTGGTACTGTAGTCACAAATATTATTTAACTGAACTGAAGCATTTTGGTGTCTAAATATTATGGAAAGGATAGATTGCTACTCAGTGCACATTAAAATGAACACTGTGTTGGGCAGCATGCTCAGTAATTGAATGGTCCAGCTGTTTCTTGGCCACAGTTTGTCGGTGGCCATTCATGCAAACAGACACCTTGTTAGTCATCATGCCACATAGAATGAAATCCAATGGTTGGAGATTACCTTGTACAGTTCCTGGCCAAATTATTAGATGCACTGCACATTTTTAATGTTATTTGTAATAATTACATGTTGAGTACTACATTTAATGTGAAAATCTGAAAATTTATGACAGTTATTGAGGGCACTTATTACATAGTTGAATTTTGTATCTGTTGTTGCTATGTGACATTGGATTGTTGACTTACTGTAGGTATCAATGTGCAGAGTACAGCATACAGGAAAGGACTTGTTCAGTGGTGTTCTCGCGTGTAACTGGTGTAATACTTTGATTATCAATTTTGTAATATTGACATCACAATTGACTGTTTAACAGCCAGATATTACTCATTGTGACCTTTAAAAATGGATAAAAGAGGGGACATTTCACCACATAGAAAAGCTGAGCTCAAAGCCCTCGCCAATATAAAAATGTATTCCAATCTGGAAATTTCACGAAGGTTGGAAATGTCAGAAGCTATCATAAGGTGCATAAAGAAGAAAACTGATTCAGGTGAAGAACTGAACCCCAGAAGGAAGACTAAATGTGGAAGAAAAACAATTTTCACCACAAGGCCAGAAATATTTCTCAAAAGAATTTGCCTAGAAAACTGATTTGCAACAATGAAACAGATAAAATCTCAACTGGAAGAGGCTAATGTGAATGCATCTGAATGCACTGTTCACAGAAAGTTGAAGGATATTGATTTCAAGGCCTGTCAACCTGCATAAAATCAAAGTTAACAGCCACAATTAAAGGAAAGTGTCTGAAGTGGGCTAAACAGTGGTGTGATAGGAATGTGGACTTCTGGAAATTGGTAATTTAACTTTAAAACTATTATTTATGGTACGATATAACCTATGTACATTTATTCATAGTATATTAATTACGTTTCTTGATTTTTACAGGTATGCTTCAGTGATGAAAGCACGTTTGAAATTTTAACTAACAAATCTCAGTATAAGCACCATCAAACAGGAGAAAAATTTCATCCCAAATGCATTATTCAGATTGTAAAACACGGAACTAAGGTGATGATTTGGTCTGTCATCTGTGGCAAGGATACAGGACGTCTTTACGTGGTTATAGCTATAATGAGGTCACACCAGTAAAATGAAGTTCTACAAAAATGGTTAATACCACAACTCAGAGAATAGTTCCTGAATGGGGAACCATTTATTTTTATGCAGGATGGAGCTCCCTGTCACACAGCCAGGTCAGTTAAATCCTTTCTGAAGGAACAAACTATTCCTCTGTTAGACTGGCCAGGTAATTGTCCCAACATGAACCCCATAGAAAATGTATGGGAACTAATGAAGAGGGAGGTGGCAAAATATATTGTCACAACAAAAACACAGCTCTTAAAGAAGATCATCCAGGTGTGGTATCATCATACACAAATGCAGGACACAGTACAGGTCTACACTGACAGCATACCACATTGTATTAAGACTCTCATAGCTGCAAAAGGCGGCTCAACAAGATATTAAAACTAATGTTTTCACTTTCATAATATATTAATGTTTCTTGTAATTATTGAAATAAAATATTTTCAACAATTACTATGTTTTATTTATTTGTTATATCAACTTAGTTATGAAGTAGACTACACATAATCATTTTATCACAATTTATGTATTAAAAAAAAAACAAATTTTGTTAGACATAAATCAAAATTTGCTTAAGAACTGCAGTGCACCTAATAAATTAGTCAGGGACTGAAGCTCACCTGACTCGTTCCACAAGAAATCTCTGTCTTTATTGAGATGGATGATACTTGTGTCCAGACTGGAGTAGATGATGGTAGGAGGGTGTATGGGACAGATCTTGCATCTAGGTCTATTACAGGGATATGAGCCACAAGACAAGAGGTTGGAGCAGGGGTTGTATGGGGATGGAAGAAGATATTGTTTAGGTTCGATAGGTAGTAGAATATCTCAGTGGGAGGGGAGGGGAGGATAGTGGGTAGGACATTCCTCATTTCAGGGCATAATGTGAATCACATTCTCTGCCAGGGTTTTGACTACCTCTCATCTGACAATGTAAACAATCTTAGCTATTATTAGAATTTACACGGTACGTAAATTATAATAAAAAAGAGTAATGCAAATAATTTTACATGTGTCACATGTGTTTCAAATAACAGTCTTGTCAATTAAAAAGTTTTGCTATATTAAACTTTATAAAATACATCTATTTCACAATTACTGTATAAATATGTAAATGATCATTGGAAATAATTTTGTATTCTAATTCCCCTCAATACCTGTGACATAAATGCAACAGTTTTACACCTTGTACAAAGAAGAGCATTTCAAGTAGCACTACATACTGAGAATGAGATAAATGTAACTGTTCAGGCTTTCCCGGCGACCTAATGACATCTTGGGTTGTCGGGTGTTCTGCCGGATATCAGCGTCGTACTTGCACGACATTTTGGTCACGTAGCTCGTAAACTTCATCAGGTGCGACCTGAGACTGCTCGAGTGGACCTGGTCCAGTATTTATCTGAGTGGCATACAGTTTGATGATACAACCTTAAAGGTACTCAGCAAGGGTCTCAACTTCGCTACGACCCCTAGAAACGTACCCAATTCAGGTTTCGTCAGTGCAGTAGAGCAAGTTGCAGCCACACTTCCACCTAATGTGGCAGAGGAAGTCCGCCGAGAGACCTGCAGGGCCCTCACCAAGGCCAGGCCGCCGAAATTCAACATCACAACCGAGGAGAGGCTTGCACTCAAGAAACTCCGGGAAGACAACAGTGGTGTGATACTGCCAGCAGACAAAGGGAACGCCACTGTCTTGCAGCGGGTGGATTATGATGAGAAAGTACGCCAACTTCTGGAGGACCCTGCATACAGAATTCTGGAGTGTGACCCCCACGGACAAGGTGGCCAAGAAGACTAGTGCTCTCTTGAAGGAAACAGGGATGCCCGATAAGATCATCAGACAACTACGGGAAAAAGCGCCAGTGCCACGTAGACTGTATGGTCTGCCTAAAATACACAAGGAGGGCGTGCCCCTGTGTCCAATTGTCAGTAATATTGGGGCACCTACGTACACAACAGCCAAGTACTTGAAAGGTCTCCTGTCTCCATATGTGGGGGAATGTATTCACCACATCCGCAACTCAGAAGACTTCCTGCAATGACTCAAGCAACTGCACATCACAGATTCGGACATCATGGTTAGTTTTGATGTGGTATCGCTGTTCACCAGGGTCCCACTGAAGGACTCACTAGAACTGATTGCAGAGAAATTTGACGGTGCCCTGTTGGACCTGTTCAGTCATACACTGACATCCACGTATTTCCTGTACAGAAACCAATATTACGAGCAAACTGAAGGTGTAGCTATGGGCTGCCCACTGTCCCCTGTGGTTGCCAACATGTTTATGGAGAGTTTTGAGGAGAGGACGTTGGAGACTGCCACATTTAAACGCACATGCTTCTTTAGGTACGTGGATGACACCTTCGTGATCTGGCTACATGGGATGGACAGGCTCAATGAGTTTCTTGAACATCTTAACTCATGCCACCCTAACATCAAGTTCACCATGGAACTGGAGAAGAATGGCCAGCTGCCATTTCTGGATGTACTAGTCCAGAGGAAAGCAGATGGATCAATTGGCCACAGTGTGTACCGAAAACCAACACACACTGATTTATATCTGCAAGCCAGCAGCTGTCACCACCCTGCACAGAAGAATGGGGTTCTGAAGACTTTGGTCCACAGAGCACGTGCCCTGTCAGACCAAGAGAATCTACCTATAGAGATAGAACGTCTCAAAACAGTGTTCTCCAAGAATTGATACACAGACAGACAAATTGAGAGGGCACTCCAACCAGCCACTATACCACAGGTTCCTGAAGAAGACCAAGACGAAGCAAAGAAGGTGGCATATCTGCCCGATGCTGGCTCTATTTCTGCCAGAATCAGTAGGATCCTCCATAAAAACAATATCAAGTGTGTTTTCTGTCCATCCAACAAGATCGGGGGACTGCTGGGGAGTGTCAAAGACGACCTGGGGTTACGAAAACCAGGAATTTACAATATACCTTGTCAATGTGTCATGTCCTACATTCGCCAGACGACAAGAACTGCAGATCGGGTGCAAAGAACATTGGAGGCACACTAGATTAAGACAGGTGACTAAGTCAGCCATTGCTGAACACTGTCTAGAACTAAATCATGCCATGAAGTATGAGGATACCAAGATTCTAGCACAAACACCCAGATTTTGGGACAGTGTTACAAGAGAATCGATAAAAATTAAAATGGCTGACGATCTTATGAACCGTGACACAGGGTACTAGCTAAGCAGAGCCTGGGATCCGGCTCTGGAATTGTTAAATGAGCAACGGGGCCAGCTGCAACACTACACAAACAGAAGAACCAGAGACATGGAGATGGAAAACGAGCCCCTGACGGACTGCCAGGCGCACCAGATCGAAGATGGAACACCCAGAAGTGGGACTGATGGGCGCGGACCGCAGAGGGAACATCCAGAGCCGCAGCGGACGAAAAACGGAGCGGCGACGCTCCAACAGGTCGTGGTGAGCGGGCGCGGACTGCAGGGGGAACTCTTGGTACCCCAGACCGTAGATGAAACCCCCAGGAGCGGGTTTGGTGGGCGCGGACCGCAGAGGGAACACCTAGAACCGCAGCGGACGGAAAACGGAGCAGCAACGCTCCAGCAGGTCGCAGAGGAAGCGCCTGCAGCCGTTGGTGGAGGGGGAAGGCCATAGGCATGAATACTGGACCAGGTCCACTCGATGCAAATTGTCAAACCCTAGCGCGCAGTATGGTAAAGATGAGCAGCGTGGGACGAGATGTCGCGAGAGGCGGCAACTCGGCGACAGAAGTAGTTTCCCCCGCTCCCGCTATGTACATCAAGTGCAGGGAGGTCGAGTGGGTGGAACTCTATGATGAGATGGGGCAGAGCTGCGACAAGGAGGTCGTCATTGAGTCCGTCGACTCCGACGCCACCATCAAGCTCCAGGCCGCTGACTGGGACGACTACAGGGCCCTGAAGGCCCTTGTGGCCGCTCACACAGTGGACGCCCCGGAAAGAGGTGCATTGGGTCAAAAGACTCGTCGCAAAGAAGTCACCAAGGCGCTCCTGAGGGGACTGCCTTGGATCCTCACGGAGCGAGCGGTAAAATAAGGACTGCGCCACCAAGGTTTTGTTGAGGCAACCATCAGGCTTCACAACAAAACCAATAGGAAGAAACCGCCGCTGTTTATTGTCACCATACCAGCGGCGGACAACGGCCGGAACATTCTTGACATCCGGAAGCTCTTGGGCTTCCACGTGCAGCCGGAGACTCTCCCCCCCCCCCACCTGGACACGAAGCCACAGTGCTTCAAGTGCCAGGAGGAAGGGCATGTGGCAAAGCACTGTCGCAACTCCGCCAGGTACGTCAAGTGCGGACGTCACCATGACAGCCGCACCTGTACCAGCACCAAAGAAGTCCAACTGACGTGCGCCCGCTGCGGCGGTGAGCACGTTGCTAACTGGCACGGATGCCAGGCCTTCAACGGCCGAAATCCCGCCACTGCACGGGAAACGGCGCCCCAGGCAAAGAGGCGACGCCACAGGAGGAGGAGACGGCAACGCTCTGCAGCTGCTATGAGCAACGGAGGGACAGAGGCAACAGCGAGAGGAGGCAACGCCGCGGAACAACGGCGGCACCCGGAGGAGATTTGACGACGGCCACCGCTCACGTGCGGCCGCCTTCCCCCGCCGCCTGTGGCAATGGCGTGGCGGGGGGGGGGGGGGGGGAGGCCGGCGCGACGCAGCGAGTGGGAAGACGGCGGCGACAGCTGGTCCCGACATCGAATCGGCACTCCAGGAGGCGGAAACACGATTCCGCATGGTTCTCCATGCAGAGATGGAGGCCGCCTGCCTCACTCTCCGTGAATCCCTCCGCCGCGATACCACCAAGGAGACGCAGGCGCTGCAGACGGATGAGCAGCACAAAGACGACGGGCCGGCAACGGAAACAGCACACCCCAGTCGTGACCAGGCCACACAAACGGCCTGGCCGAAGAAGATGACGATCAGTCGAGCCACACAGGTCTCGTCAGAAGGCAAGGGAGCACCGGTAGCACGTCAGGACTCAAGCGTCCAAACCAAGGAGTTCGTCAATCTCTGGGCCGCCCTTGTGGACAGCGAAATCCTGGACGTCACCAACCCAAACTTGGCCGACCGAGATGAACACCAAATGAGCTTCCTGCAAGACAAGGAGCTCATAAGAAGAAAGGCGGAAGCCCGAGACGAGCAGTTCAGAAGAAAGCAAGAGGAGCAAGAGGTGGAGCGTGGCAGAAGACGCGAAGCCGCCCTTGCCCGCCGTGAACGCCAGCGCCAACATTGGCAACACGGTAAATAAAGAGAAGGAGAGCCATAACAAGCAGTTCTGGCCGGGTTTTACAGGTTTTCCCTGGCCGCTAAGGTAACTACCGGAACTGTCCCCAACAAATTCCTGCATATAAATTCCCAATTGGGAGAAATCCCCCCCCCCTTCCTTGCACCGCAGCAAAAAAGAAATAAACAGTGCCAAAAAAGAACAACTTAAAACCCATGGCTGAAAAGAGCTCAACGCACGCTCTATAACAGCCCGCCCTTCTCCATCTGAGAAGGGAATGAAAAGTGCAAAAAAAAAAAAAAAACACTCGAGGAGCAGTCTCAGGTCGCACCTGATGAAGGTTACGAGCTACGTGACCGAAATATCGTGAAAGTACGACGCTGATATCTGGCAGAACACCCGACAACCCAAGATGTCATTAGATCGCCGGGAAAGCCTGAAGAGTTACATCAAAAGTCTCTACGTGGAGGAGATGTATCAGAATATCAAGAAGCTGGACAAGCTTCGGCAGAAGAAAGGGAAGATGCTGAGTTCTCTCAGTTTTTTGCTGAGGTGTCGAGATGGAGAAGTGGTACCAGTATTTGCCAGAATTAAACATCACATCAACTCCAGAGTGGCGAACAAGATAAAACACAGAACCAGCATGGCACTGGTGAGAGAGAGGATTCGAGATATGCGCCACAGGTTAGATGTTGTGGCCAGGGAGCTATTACACATTCATCTGTACATGGCAGCCTCCTTAACAAGAGAAGACTGGCGTTGCGTAGACCGTGCCCCCAGGCCTTTAGCTGAGTGTGCTAGAAAGAATGCCTCATCTTGCCAATCTGCAAAGTTTGACCGCATGAGTAAGAAAGCACAGCAGATAGAAGAGACACGCTCTGTGACGAATCTGAGTGGCATACAGTTTGATGATACAACCTTAAAGGTACTCAGCAAGGGTCTCAACTTCGCTACGACCCCTAGAAACGTACCCATTTCAGGTTTCGTCAGTGCGGTAGAGCAAGTTGCAGCCACACTTCCACCTAATGTGGCAGAGGAAGTCCGCCGAGAGACCTGCAGGGCCCTCACCAAGGCCAGGCCGCCGAAATTCAACATCACAACCGAGGAGAGGCTTGCACTCAAGAAACTCCGGGAAGACAACAGTGGTGTGATACTGCCAGCAGACAAAGGGAACGCCACTGTCTTGCAGCGGGTGGATTATGATGAGAAAGTACGCCAACTTCTGGAGGACCCTGATACAGAATTCTGGAGTGTGACCCCCACGGACAAGGTGGCCAAGAAGACTAGTGCTCTCTTGAAGGAAACAGGGATGCCCGATAAGATCATCAGACAACTACGGGAAAAAGCGCCGGTGCCACCTAGACTGTATGGTCTGCCTAAAATACACAAGGAGGGCATGCCCCTACGTCCAATTGTCAGTAATATTGGGGCACCTACGTACACAACAGCCAAGTACTTGAAAGGTCTCCTGTCTCCATATGTGGGGGAATGTATTCACCACATCTGCAACTCAGAAGATTTCGTGCAATGCCTCAAGCAACTGCACATCACAGATTCGGACATCATGGTTAGTTTTGATGTGGTATCGCTGTTCACCAGAGTCCCACTGAAGGACTCACTAGAACAGATTGCAGAGAAATTTGACGGTGCCCTGTTGGACCTGTTCAGTCATACACTGACATCCACGTATTTCCTGTACAGAAACCAATATTACGAGCAAACTGAAGGTGTAGCTATGGGCAGCCCACTGTCCCCTGTGGTTGCCAACATGTTTATGGAGAGTTTTGAGGAGAGGACGTTGGAGACTGCCACATTTAAACGCACATGCTTCTTTAGGTATGTGGATGACACCTTCGTGATCTGGCTACATGGGATGGACAGGCTCAATGAGTTTCTTGAACATCTTAACTCATGCCACCCTAATATCAAGGTCACCATGGAACTGGAGAAGAATGGCCAGCTGCCATTTCTGGATGTACTAGTCCAGAGGAAAGCAGATGGATCAACTGGCCACAGTGTGTACCGAAAACCAACACACACTGATTTATATCTGCAGGCCAGCAGCTGTCACCACCCTGCACAGAAGAATGGGGTTCTGAAGACTGTGGTCCACAGAGCACGTGCCCTGTCAGACCAAGAGAATCTACCTATAGAGATAGAACGTCTCAAAACAGTTTTCTCCAAGAATTGATACACAGACAGGCAAATTGAGAGGGCACTCCAACAGCCACTATACCACAGGTTCCTGAAGAAGACCAAGACGAAGCAAAGAAGGTGGCATATCTGCCCGATGCTGGCTCTATTTCTGCCAGAATCAGTAGGATCCTCCATAAAAACAATATCAAGTGTGTTTTCTGTCCATCCAACAAGATCGGGGGACTGCTGGGGAGTGTCAAAGACGACCTGGGGTTACGAAAACCAGGGATTTACAATATACCTTGTCAATGTGGCATGTCCTACACTGGCCATACGACAAGAACTGTGGAGATCAGGTGCAAAGAACATCGGAGGCACACTAGATTAAGACAGGTGACTAAGTCAGCCATTGCTGAACACTGTCTAGAACTAAATCATGCCATGAAGTATGAGGATACCAAGATTCTAGCACAAACACCCAGATTTTGGGACAGTGTTATAAGAGAATCAATAGAAATTAAAATGGCTGACGATCTTATGAACCGTGACACAGGGTACCAGCTAAGCAGAGCCTGGGATCCGGCTCTGGAATTGTTAAATGAGCAACGGGGCCAGCTGCAACACTACACAAACAGAAGAACCAGAGACATGGAGATGGAAAACGAGCCCCTGACGGACTGCCAGGCCCACTAGATCGAAGATGGAACATCCAGAAGTGGGACTGATGGGCGCAGACCGCAGAGGGAACATCCAGAGCTGCAGCAGACGAAAAACGGAGCGGCAACGCTCCAACAGGTCGTGGTGAGCGGGCGCGGACCGCAGGGGGAACGCTTGGTACCCCAGACCATAGATGAAACCCCCAGGAGCGGGTTTGGTGGGCGCGGATCGCAGAGGGAACACCTAGAACCGCAGCGGACGGAAAACGGAGCAGCAACGCTCCAGCAGGTCGCAGGGAATGGTCGCAGACCACAGAGGAAGCGCCTGCAGCCGTTGGTGGAGGGGGAAGGCCATAGGCATAAATACTGGACCAGGTCCACTCGAGGAGCAGTCTCAGGTCGCACCTGATGAAGGTTACGAGCTACGTGACCGAAATATCGTGCAAGTACGACACTGATATCCGGCAGAACACCTGACAACCCAAGATGTCAATGAGATAATTGTTTATATTTTGAATTGTCAATTATGTACACAATGCACACAGAGTGATTTAAAGTGAAATGACCACATAACACTAATCAAAAGTAAGGCTGATGCCAGACTGAGAGTCATTGGAGGAATCTTGATGAACTTTACTTCACCCACACAGGCTTTGATTTAAAAAACCCTTATTCAACCAATACTTCAATACTGCACAACAGTCTGGGGTCCACACCATGTAGTATTGATACAGGAAATAGAGAAGACCCAAATAAGAGCAGTGAATTTCAGCAAAGTTTCATTATCAAGCACAAAAGAGATATGGCAATTTTCACTCGATTGCAGTGGCAGATTTCATAGTAGGGAATATGCAGTACATTATCTTGCACGGAGAGTCACTGATAAAAGGAGAAGGGGGTAGGAACCCTTGCTGTTTGTGTTGCATATTGCATATTGTCTGCAAGGTCATTAATATACAATGTGAACAGCAAAGTTCCCAACATTCATCCCTGTGGCACACCCAAAGTTACTTCTACATCTGACAATGACTCTCCATCCAAGATAACATGCTATGTCCTCCATACCAAAAAGTCCTCAATCCAGTCACAAATTTCACTTGATACTTTATTGAACTTCCCATAATAAGTGTAAATGTGGTAGTGAGTCAAATGCATTTCAGAAATCAAGAAATACTTCATGTACCTGTCTGCCTTGATCCAAAGCTTTCAGTATGTCATGTGAGAAAAGTGCATGTTGGGTTTCACATGATTGATGTTTTCAGAAGTCGTGCTGGTTGGCATTGAGGTCGTTCTGTTCAAGATACCTCATTATGTTTGAGCTCTGAATATGTTCTCAGCTTCTACCACAAATTGATGTCAAGGATATCGGACAGTACTTTTGTGGATCACTTCTACTAACCCTCTTGTAGACAGGTATGATCTGTGCTCTTCTCCAAGAACTGGGCACAGTTTTTTGTTTAAGTGGTCTACAGTACATTATAGTTAGAAGAGGGGCTATTTCAGCCGCAGATTAAGTATAAAATCTGACAGGGGATCCATCGGGCCCTGGAACTTTGTATGGTTTAATGATTTCAGCTGTTTCCCAACACCACTGACACTAATATTTATTTCATTCGTTTATCAGTGGTACGAGGATGTGGAGTTGAGCAATCTAGCTTTTGCTTTGCTACCCTCAATTTCAGTTCCTATCTCATTTGCTATGGTCTGCACACTATTCTTTTAATTGAGCTATAGTTCCTCTACATGCTTCTGCCCTCAGCTGAAAGTTTCAAGTTCTCACTGCGATATGACACTTCTAATTTTTTTATCTAGTTTACTGAACATATGTATCTTACTGCTTGGTTTAGTTGTCTTTTGTACTTTGGAAATCATTGTTGCCACAAGGGATTAAGGGATCTGACATTCCATGCTCCGATCCGTAGAACGACGGTTTTCTTTCTCCTGATAACGACGTCCTCCTGAGTAGTCCCTGCCCAGAGATCTGAATGTGGGACTATTTTACCTCCAGAATATTTTACCCAAGAGGACGCCATCATCATTTAATCATACAGGAAAGCTGCATGCCCTCGGGAAAAATTACGGCTGTAGTTTCCCCTTGCTTTCAGCCGTTCGCAGTACCAGCACAGCAAGGCCATTTTGGTTAGTGATACAAGGCCAGATCAGTCAATCATCCAGACTGTTGGCCCTGCAACTACTGAAAAGGCTGCTGCCCCTCGTCAGTAACCACACGTTTGTCTGGCCTCTCAACAGATACTCCTCCATTGTGGTTGAACCTACGGTACGTCCATCTGTATCGCTGAGGCACGCAAGTGTCCCCACCAACAGCAAGGTCCATGGTTCATATACTAGTAATATAATAAATGATGATGATGATGATGTGGTCTCAAACTCCGAGGAGCGTAGGGGACGATGCGGGAGACCCACACCGCCTACTAGGCAAGGTCCTAGCGGAGGTGGTTTGCCATTGCCCTCCTCCGACCAGAATGGGGATGAATGATGATGATGAGGATGATGATGATGATGATGATGATGAAGAAGACGACACCTAGTCATCTCGAGGCAGGGATAATCCCTGATCCCGCAGGGAATCGAACCCGGGACTCCGTACGTGGGAAGCGAGAACGCAACCGCAAGACTACGAGCTGTATTAATAGTATTAAATAATTACTTAATTAAGCAGTTAATAATTTTTCTTCAAAAGTAGCTAATTTTTATGATTAATAGCCCTAAGTACTTGCTCTCTCCTTCTCAAATTTTCAGGTTGTCATTTATGAATGCCTCTACTGAACAGTAACATTTCTGCCCTGGTTTCTCATATAAGGATTTATTCAGTGTTTCTAAATTTATGCTGAGCAATTCTCTTCCTTTCATTTTGTTATAAATTTTCATACCCATATAATGTAGAGTTTGAGCATAAATTTTTAAATGGTGAGTGGGCAGCATAAAATTATTTTGATTCCTGGTGTTGTAATCATATTGAAAATGATTTGCTACAAATAAATCAGGGTTACTGTACAAAGATAATCAGGTGTTATATGTATAGTGAGGGATCACTTAATATTCTTAGATTTTTTAGGCGTGGGTGACAAGATTTTCTTCGCCCTACATTGTGCACATTTCTAATGATGGTTTTCTGAAATTTTAGTATTCGACACATATGGTTTGAGTTACCCCAAAATACAATTCCATACCTTATTACTGACTCAAAGTAGCTGTGATATACTACTTTTTTATGCCCATACTGGTAACATTGTACAATATTCTCATTGCAAATGTTAGGCGATTAAATTTATTTGCAAAGTACTGTATACGTGATCCTCATGATAGATTTTTATCTAGTATCATTCCCAGGAATTTCACACAGCTGGCTTCCTGCAAATCCTGGTTTCTGTGACTGACCCGAGTATCATTTAATTTTGCTTGTTTCATTTTATACTGCACTAACTGAGTCTTTTCCATGTTTAATTTTAGCCAATTTAAATCAAAGCAAGTATCTAATTTTTTTCTAAATTATTTAATACAGTTTGTGGAATTTGATCAGCACTGTTACTTTCAATGATAAAAGATGTGTCATCTGCAAATAAAACTGAGTGACACTCAATGTTAAGTGGCAGATCATTTATGTAAAACAAAAACAGAATGGGGCCTAAGACAGAACCTTGGGGGTACTCCATGTGAAATGGTTTTCCATTTTGAAGTTCCTCTCTCTGATGTTATAACCACTCTTTGTCTTCGGTTGGTTAGATAGGACTTAAACCATTCTAATATCGTGCCCCTAATTCCATACTTAGCCAGTTTACAGAGTAGGAAGGAGTGATTCACACTATCAAAGGCATTTGATAGGTCACAAAAAATTCTTGTGGCATGCAGTGAGTTTTCTAGAGGTGAGCTAATTTTATCAACAAAATTATCTATAGCAGATACTGTGGTTTTGCCTTTTTGAAACCCATACTGATTTTTTGAGATTATTTTAAAGTTTTCTATGAAATTTTGAATTTGTATGGTGACTATCTTTTCAAACATTTTTGATAGTGATGGAAGAAGAGAGACTGGGTGATAGTTTCCCATATGTTCTTGTGTGCCTTTTTTGAATAGTGGCTTAACTGTTGTGTCTGGGAAATAACCTTCATCAAGGGACTTGTTAAATATTGTAGCTAGTGGCCGCACAATTATTTTAGAGACTGTTTTTAACACTTTCGTTGGTATCCCATCCCATCCTGCTGATGTTTTACTTTTCAGTGATAGTATCACATTTTCTACATCTTTTACAGTAGTTTTAGTAAATGTACTGAAAAATTCACCATCAAATTGCTCACTGTTGAAGAAATTTACCTTGTCTGGGTACTCTGCTACACTGACGTTAGATTTGTTTACATTTATAAAGAAATATTAAATAAATCAGAAATTTGAGCAGAATTTACAATAGTTTTATCTTCTATCTTGATTTCAGAAATATCATGGCCTCTACCTGTGGTGACTATTTCAGCTTTGATCACTGACCATAATGCCTTTGATTTGTTTTCACTATCCAATATAAATCAATTATTTGCCAGTTGTTCGGCTGCCTTTACAGCTTTTTTAAAAATATTTTTGTACTCTTTTACATAGGCAATAAAATCAGGACTTTTGTTACATTTTAGTTCCCTATTAGCCATTTTTTTCTTGCACTCGAGATTTTTATTCCTTCAGTAATCCACTTTTCTTTATTTACTACTTTTTTATGATGTAAAGTAAGGGGGAAGTTTAATTAAAAACGTGTAGGAAGTTTTCCAAGAAAGTTGCAAAATATTTAGAGCATGAAATACTCCATCTTATTTAATCTATGATAGAATAAGTTCATATTTTCTTTGCTGAACTGGCGTTAGTTGTAGATTTTTGTTTAGCAAGGATCTATTGTTTTTGGTAACTCTATAAACAAAGCGCAATGATCAGAAAGTCCTAAATCTAAACAAAACTTATTTGCCTCATTATAAGTGTAATTGGTTAAAATTTTATCTATATATGTTGCAGACATTTTTTTTTACTTGAGTAAATTCAGTGGAATTTGCACTGAAACCTGATACTTGAATCATATCAATGAATTTTGTTCAGTTATTGGCTTCACTGGCTAGATCTACATTGAAATCAGCAGTTATTATGACTCTTTTCTTAGTTTCTTTTTGAAGTTTTTGCAATAGACACTGCAATTTCAACAAAAAATGTTTCGTTATTTCTGCGCCTGGAATTCTATGCACAGATAAAATTACAATATTTTGCCCTAACTCTACGTAGCAACTTTCAAATATACATTCTTCAGTAAGGGAATCAAAATCAAGTCTAGCTCTGTATTCCATTGATCTTTCCCCAAGTATGCACGATCCTCCTCGAGTTAAACTACTCCTACAGAAGCTGCTGGCAGCATAAAAAGGATCCAGGTTATTTAAGATTTTGGAAAGAAATGAAATGATTGTATGGCATTGTTGGGTGGGAGGCCCAATTCGGGGGAGTTCAGCTGCCATTTTGCAAGTCCTTTTTAGTTGACGCCACTTTGGCGACTTGTGAGTCAATAATGATTAAGGACACACAACACCCAGTACCCTGCCAGGAACTGAACCCACACCCCCTGCGTGGTAGGCGGTAACGCTAAGGAGGCAGACTTAAGATTTTGATACTGCCCTTTGTAAGCCGGTGTTTGAAAATACACAATGCTTGACTTTTAATACAGTCAGTAAATGAGTCTTGATAAAGCTGGTAAATGATAGTGGGGTAACACCACAAATAGCATAATTAAACAGCGCATAAAATATTATATTGAAAAATTATTATTATATCTTGGTCAAAGTTAGAGTTTTTTACTTGTTAAGGAAACTTGGCTATATGTCAGACTCATTAAAGCTATACTTTGATTAAATCTGTGACTATTTAAATTTGTACTTCAAAAATTGGATGCACATTGTGATGTCTAGCTCAAATTTACATCAGCATGAAAGGCAATTAATCAGTTATATCACACCTGGATAACACCTTTCCATGGATTAAGCTGCAATTATAAATTTATCTACTAGTGCCAAGAATCATTTGCAGAGGAATTAATCTATACTGTTGTGCTCCACCTTTCCTCATATAAAGTATTAAAAGAACAACTAAAATTATTGTTATTATTTAGCAGCTTGTTTACCCCCTGCCATTCTCCACACTCTAGGTATATTGAACTGTTCCAGTAATAACTCATTATAGTGCCAGGGCATGTCTAGCTAAAAACCAGACGAGTTAGTGTGGTGTACAGTCTGTCCCTATAATGAATATTTGGGATGGAATTTCCAGTTCCAGCATATACCTTAAAGTCAAGGGAGACTTTCCAAAAACCTTGATCAGAACCAAGAGATGGGAACAAATTTTAATTTAATTTAATTAGTATGTGTAATTATACTCATTTAAATGTAGACACAATAAATTCAGTTGCTTGCTCGACATGTGCAGTGTACCTAAGGCTTTGCCGATTGCAGCAGACAATATTGACAAACTGCTATATTGTAGCACAGGCTACAGGCAAACAGCTACAAAAACAAATGAAAATTTCTGAAATGCAACATTGAATTTACAGAATCATTCAAAACTGAATCCATGTGATGAATGTTTCTAACTGCACGTGAGACAGAGAGGACCACATGCTACCCAGACCCAGGGAGGCAGCAGCCAAGAGCCGTTAAATGAAACAAAGAAGACATCTGCCATCACTGGGACCTTGGCATCTAGCAGCTGTTTGAAGTATATGTCTACATAGGCACTCAGTGAACCACTGTGGACTAATAGGCAGAGGGTACTTAGCAATTTTACATATTAGTGTCTCTTCCCCATTCCAGTCACCTACGGAGCATGGGAAGAATGCCTGCTTAAATGCCAGTTGTAATTTGTCTAACTTTGTCTTCACAGTGCCTATGAGAGTGACATGTAGATGGCTCTTTATTCATCAATATCATAATTCTTGAAATTTTATAAGTCAGCTTTTGTGGAATAGTTTGAGTTTATTTTCAGGAGTCTGCCAATTTAAAATTTTTAAGATTCCTGTGACGTTCTCATGTGAGTCAAACAAACCTGTGACTATTTGTGATGTCTTTGTGTGTGATTTAGTATAGGCCCCCACATACCTGAGCAATATTCTAACAAGGGAACCTCTCCATCGCACCCCCCTCGGATTTAGTTATAAGTTGGCACAGTGGATAGGCCTTGATAAACTGAACACAGATCAATTGAGAAAACAGGAAGAAGTTGTGTGGAACTGTGAAAAAATAAGCAAAATATACAAACTGAGTAGTCCACGGGTCGCATAGGCAACATCATGGACAAAGTGAGCTCAGGAGCGTCGTGGTCCCGTGGTAGCGTGAGCAGCTGCTGAACGAGAGGTCCTTGGTTCAAGTCTTCCCTCGAGTGAAAATTTTATTTTCTTTATTTTTGCATAGTTATTATCTGTCCATTCGTTCATTGACGTATTTGGTCACTGTAATAAGTTTAGTGTCTGTGTTTTGTGACCGCACCGCAAAACCGTGTGATTAGTAGACGAAAGGACGTGCCTCTCCAATGGGAACCGAAAACATTTGATCGCAAGGTCATAGGTCAACCGATTCCTCCACAAGGAAACACATCTGATATATTCTATACGACACTGGTGACGGCATGTGCATCACATGGCAGGAATATGTTGTCGACCCACCTAACCTGTACACTTGGCGAAGGGGTAAAAAATTCTTCTACCTTGCCCGATTTAGGTTTTCTTGTGGATGTGATAAACACTCCCAAAAAAGTGATGAAAACATAAGAGTTTGTCACATAAACTAAAAATAAAAAATTAAAACTTTTCACTCGATGGAAGATTTGAACCAAGGACCTTTCGTTCCGCAGCTGCTCACGTTACTACGAGACCACGGCGCTCCTGCGTTCCCAGTGTCCTTGACGTTGCCTATCTTCCCATGAACTACTCAGTTTGTATATTTTGCTTATTTTTTCACAGTTCCACACAACTTCTTCCTGTTTTCTCAATTGATCTGTTTTCAGTTTTTCAAGGCCTATCCACTGTGCCAACTTATAACTAAATCTGAGGGGGGTGCGATGGGCAGGTTCCCTTGTAAGAAGAGACATGTGAACAGTTTGTTAGCAGTCTCGTTTGTATAGACTGCCTAAATTTTTCCCACCTGTCTTACCTATAACTGAGTCTATGTGATTATTCCCTTTCATATCCCTGCAAATTATTATATCCAGGTGTTGACTGATTCTAACAAGAAATAATTTATATTGTAGTCATAGATAACTACACATTTTGGTTATTTTATGAATAGAATAATTTAAATATTTAATGGAAAATCTCATATAAAGATGTGAAACAAATACTAACAAAGAGATAGAGGGGCTGGCCAGTACTTACCTCAGCTCAGTACAGCTGATAAGATACACAAAACGGAACAGAAAATTTACGTTCCTAGCTTTTGGAACTTTGTTCCTTCATCAGGGAGGAGAGAGGCGAAAGAAAGGTAAGAAGGGAAAGTGGATTCAGTTACTCACAACCCAGGTTATGAAGCAACAGGGAAAGGAAAACAGGGGGGGTAGCAAGGATGGAGGCATGGTTGTCAGAGGGAAGCCAAAGATATTCTACTGTAAGTACTGTGCCAGCTTCAAATGAAAGAGGGTGCATACAGAAGTAAAGAGGTATATAGTATAAAGATAAACACAACTATGTAGGATGAAAAGATGTGTGAATGGCTAAAGAGGAAAGGGAAAGAGGAGAAGACTGAAGAGTAAATGGGAGTGAGTTTGTTTAACGTAGGTTCAGTCCAGGGGGATGGCGGGTTTGAAAGGATGTGTTGGAGTGCAAGTTCCCATCTCCGTAGTTCCGAGGGACTGGGTGTGATCTGAATTTTCTCCAGCCGCAGGGCAGTTTTTTCATATGAAGGATATCTGGTACATTATGATTAACAGAGAATATAGCTCAGTTGCAAATTCTGCACAGAATATTATGGTGATTCCATAGGCATTATAACTTTGTTCAGTTTCAGCTGTTTTTCAAAACTACTGCCACTAACATCTGTATTACTCACATCTGCAGTGGTACAGCACTCCTGGATTCTCCTTTGCAAACAAACATTTAAAAAAAGATTTCACTTCTTTTTCTTTGCAGCCCACAATTTCAGTTCCTGTGTCATCTATGTGTGGTTGGATTCTAAATTAGGTTTCCTTTACAACCTTCACATATGATCACAATTTCTTTCGGTATTGCCAGAGGTCTTTTGATGATTTTGGTTGGTAGAATTTAAGACTTCACACATAGCCCCTCTAAAAGACAAACATATATTTATTTTTCTCTCTCTCTACCTATCTGAAGACCTATACTTGTTTTACACCTGTTTTTCAGTAGTAGTTGTTTCTTTATAGACTGTATACCTTGGATGGTGAAATAATCCATCTAATCCCTGCCCCCCCCCCCCCCCCCGCCCAAAAAAAGAGAAGTGTTCTACTAGGTACCACGTATCTATTCAGTGCTCTGTCTATTCTTTTCCTAAACGTAAGCCACAGTTCTTCCCGATTTTCATTGCTAAAGCTAAAGGTTTTAAGTTCTTTCTTGAAATGTGATACTACTGCGTCTTTATCTACTTGACTGGACATGCTGACCTTTCTATTGGTTTTAGTTGCCCTTGTGCTTCGTTAATTAGTGTTACAACTAGCTCATGAGCACTTTTAACATTTTCAATGAGCACATCCTCAATGGGCTTTGTTGCCATTAAATCAAATATATTTCCATCATTGTGATTTGTTCTGTGTATGTGTTGATAATAATAATAATAATAATAATAATAATAATAATAATGCATATCCAGTATATGTGAAATTCAAAAACAGCTGCTCAGTGCTTACCTTCAAGAGCCACAACAGCTCAGTAACCCTAATAAAAACGCCCAAAGGTTCATCAGTGACTTTCCCATCTCACATCCACCACATAGGATGTTTCTTTTCTTGACAGTACCATTCAGAATTACAGGTTTCTCTTACATGGATGAGAATGAATGTGGTGGGTGGGTAGGAGTTGACAAAGGTCATTCAGAACCCAGCCTGATAGGGTCAATTTAGAATGAGGAAAAACAGAGGAGAAAATGAAGGGGAAAAGGCTGAATATTCGAGTTTGCCAGGAAATATGCCCTGCGCCACTGCCAATATATTTCGAGGGTGGTCCTATCGAGCCAGCCTAAAATTTAACATTCCACAAGTTATATTTTGAACTACACACAAAATGCATTTCATTATTAAGCTGTTCAAATTTATGCAACTGTATAGTACAACATGGCTATTTTGAGAGGAGACTACAGTGATCTAACGAGAAACATGGAGAAATGCATACATAATGTCAACATATGTGTGAAGTTCATCATCATCAGACTGGGACAACCACAATAAAGACAAGACCTAATTATTTTTACAATCACTTCAGAAACATAATTTTTGAAACAAGTGCTGCTTGATGGTGAGCAGTCTGCCAGAGACTTGCATTTGCCTTGAGTTGTTTATTTTATTAACTTTAGTGCCTGCTGCCACTACCCAAGTAATCATTGAACTTGACAGCCAGTGATTTCAAAGTGTTATCGTTTCTGCCAAAGCTGTTGTTCCAGACCTCAGTTTATTCATCACACTGTTTTCATTTGTTCCTTGTTTAATTAAGCTCTGGATTATTTAAGCATAACTCACAGTGTTTCATAGAACAGTCTCAAACACTGTTCATATGACAACGTATTTACAATGTGCATCCGTATATAGGAAGGGAGCCTACCTCATTTTGGAGAGAGCCAAAGAATATTATTACTGATCAATAACCAATGACGAAATTGATGAAATGTACGATGAGATAAAAGAAATTATTCAGGTAGTGAAGGGAGACAAAAATTTAATAGTCATGGGTGACTGGAATTCGAGAGTAGGAAAAGGGAGAGAAGGAAACATAGTGAGTCAATATGGATTGGGGCTAAGAAATGAAAGAGGAAGCCGTCTGGTAGAATTTTGCACAGAGCATAACTTAATCATAGCTAACACTTTGTTTAAGAATCATGAAAGAAGTTTGTATACATGGAAGAACCCTGGAGATACTAAAAGGTATCAGATAGATTATATAATGGTAAGACAGAGATTTAGGAACCAGGTTTTAAATTGTAAGGCATTTCCAGGGGCAGATGTGGACTCTGACCACAATCTATTGGTTATGAACTGTAGATTAAAACTGAAGAAACTGCAAAAAGGTGGGAATTTAAGGAGATGGGACCTGAATAAACTGAAAGAACCAGAGGTTGTACAGAGTTTCAGGGAGAGCATAAGGGAACACATGACAGGAATGGGGGAAAGAAATACAGTAGAAGAAGAATGGGTAGCTTTGAGGGATGAAATAGTGAAGGCAGCTGAGGATCAAATAGGTAAAAAGACGAGGGCTAGTAGAAACCCTTGGGTAACAGAAGAAATATTGAATTTAATTGATGAAAGGAGAAAATATAAAAATGCAGTAAATGAAAAAGGCAAAAAGGAATACAAACGTCTCAAAAATGATATCAACAGGAAGTGCAAAATGGCTAAGCAGGGATGGCTAGAGGACAAATGTAAGGATGTAGAGGCTTATCTCATTAGGGGTAAGATAGATACTGCCTACAGGAAAATTAAAAAGACCTTTGGAGAAAGGAGGACCACTTGCATGAAGATCAAGAGCTTTGATGGAAACCCAGTTCTAAGCAAAGAAGGGAAAGCAGAAAGGTGGAGGGAGTATATAGAGGGTCTATACAAGGGCGATGTACTTGAGAACAATATTATCGAAATGGAAGAGGATGTAGATGAAGATGAAGATGAAATGGGAGATATGATATCACATGAAGAGTTTGACATAGCACTGAAAGACCTGAGTCGAAACAAGGCCTCCAGAGTAGACAACATTCCATTAGAACTACTGACAGCCTTGGGAGAGCCAGTCCTGACAAAACTCTACCATCTGGTGAGCAAGATGTATGAGACAGGCGAAATACCCTCAGACTTCAAGAAGAATATAATAATCCCAATCCCAAAGAAAGCAGGTGTTGACAGATGTGAAAATTACCGAACTATCAGTTTAATAAGTCACAGCTGCAAAATACTAACACGAATTCTTTACAGACAAATGGAAAAACTGATAGAAGCCGACCTCGGGGAAGATCAGTTTGGATTCCGTAGAAATACTGGAACACGTGAGGCAATACTGACCTTACGACTTATCTTAGAAGAAAGATTAAGGAAAGGCAAACCTACGTTTCTAGCATTTGTAGACTTAGAGAAAGCTTTTGACAATGTTAACTGGAATACTCTCTTTCAAATTCTAAAGGTGGCAGAGGTAAAATACAGGGCGCGAAAGGCTATTTACAATTTGTACAGAAACCAGATGGCAGTTATAAGAGTCGAGGGACATGAAAGGGAAGCAGTGGTTGTGAAGGGAGTAAGACAGGGTTGTAGCCTCTCCCCGATGTTATTCAATCTGTATATTGAGCAAGCAGTAAAGGAAACAAAAGAAAAATTCGGAGTAGGTATTAAAATCCATGGAGAAGAAATAAAAACTTTGAGGTTTGCCGATGACATTGTAATTCTGTCAGAGACAGCAAAGGACTTGGAAGAGCAGTTGAACGGAATGGACAGTGTCTTGAAAGGAGGATATAAGATGAACATAAACAAAAGCAAAACGAGGATAATGGAATGTAGTCTAATTAAATCAGGTGATGCTGAGAGAGTTAGATTAGGAAATGAGACACTTAAAGTAGTAAAGGAGTTTTGCTATTTGGGGAGCAAAATAACTGATGATGGTCGAAGTAGAGAGGATATAAAATGTAGACTGGCAATGGCAAGGAAAGCGTTTCTGAAGAAGAGAAATTTGTTAACATCGAGTATAGATTTAAGTGTCAGGAAGTCGTTTCTGAAAATATTTGTATGGAGTGTAGCCATGTATGGAAGTGAAACATGGACGATAACCAGTTTGGACAAGAAGAGAATACAAGCTTTCGAAATGTGGTGCTACAGAAGAATGCTGAAGATTAGATGGGTAGATCACATAACTAATGAGGAGGTAATGAATAGGATTGGGGAGAAGAGGAGTTTGTGGCACAGCTTGACTAGAAGAAGGGACCGGTTGTTAGGACATGTTCTGAGGCATGAAGGGATCACCAATTTAGTATTGGAGGGCAGCGTGGAGGGTAAAAATCGTAGAGGGAGACCAAGAGATGAATACACTAAGCAGATTCAGAAGGATGTAGGCTGCAGTAGGTACTGGGAGATGAGGAAGCTTGCACAGGATAGGGTAGCATGGAGAGCTGCATCAAACCAGTCTCAGGACTGAAGACCACAACAACAACAACCAAAAGAATAAAATACCAACATCAATCAGTAGACAGAGTAGAATGTTGTTAAGTCTTTGTGTGGCATGTAGTCAGGAAAAAAATGGATAAATCATATTTCAATTCACTGTTATAAAGTGATCATGTTTAGGCAGTTATACCATAAAAATAATTATTACTTCTGGGCATACAATAATCAGAAAGTGAATGTATCTCACGGTTTCTATCTATTCTCATCAGATAGGTTACTATTTTCTGAGTAATTTGACTAATTCAATGTAAGAAGGAGAAAATAAATGAGAATTGACTTTGGGGTACCTACCTATGCACAACCTAGGGATTTGTTTCAAGCTCCACACAACATTAATCGTATGATGAAATCAATTATTAAAGAACGAGCAGTAAGAGAAAAACTGTAGCATTAACACACATGACTAGACTAGAAGGAAAACCTTTCTATAGAAATCAAAATAGTAATTTCTACCACAAAATCAAACTGTATAATAAAGCACACAAAGAAATGAAACATAACTTAAGCCAACATAAAGGCAGTTAAATTTTACCTTTCAAATTAAACACGCTACATGGTAAAGATTTACTTAAGCAACACACATATGGTAGAAACGCTATTAAAAGTTTGCAAAAATTAAAAGATTTTTATCATTTCACAATACACGCAGAGTATGATGCATGTTACTGAAAAACTGTATGCCCAAAATGTTTTACAGAAAATTGTAACCACTTTTTATCTTCCTGAGTTCAACATTTTCATTGCAGAGGTATGCTGGCCCAGTGTTTCAGACAGATAAATGGAAATGCACAAATAATGCACTGCAGAGGCAAGTATGTCATGTTCCTTGTGACAGCAGACAGACATATGGGTAGCAAGTCCAGTGCACACAGTGACTTATAATGAGAAGGAAATAGTGTGACACTACTTTTGGGATTATCTAGAACTGTATTTAATTATATGTCAGCAATTTTGTTAACTTTTACTTGTGTTTTGTTATTGTATTAAGCTGACATATCTAATATCACCATAAAATCCTGAATAAGAAACTGACTACATTTTTCAATACTACTAACCTGCTAAAGAAAGCCAATAATTTTTTAACAATTCATCAATGGAAATTAGATACACTGTAGACACTAGTAATGTAAGAGTAGTTTGAAGTTCTCTCATCTCACCAATATCTCACATAAATTACTGTACCAACGCAATTACTGTGAAAATGGTACCTTTCACAAGTATGTAATGAACATGATTAACATAAAAATATAACAAGCTGAAAGTGGCACTGAAAATGAAAATATTTTAATAATAGAAAAATATAAGAACCTGACAATCTCATTGCAGATAAAATATTTTAAAATTGTGCAGAGGGTACGAAATTATGCATAAAGAGTTATCCTTATCTTCACTAGAGGAACAGTTGTTTCAGAGTTGTCTAAAAATTTGGAAAATCTTCTGAACTATCTAAATAGTCAGGCTAAATACATAATTGTTCTTGGGGATTTCAATGTTAATTTCAAGGACATCAGTAAAAAAGGGCAGAAACTTTTTAACCTACTAAAATCATACAATATGGACATGTATGTAAAAGATACCTCCAGATATGGCAGCAAAAGTGAAAATACTATTGACCAAATATTGATGACAAATCAAAATGTGGCCTTAAATCTGAGGTATTGTATACTGCTTTCTCTGACCATCAAGGGTTAAATTGACTCTACAGAAATCTCACGATCAAAGTGACAACAGGAGATATATAGAGAGAAGAGTAATTAATGACAGCATTAGGGTCTTTAATCTAATGTTAAAAAATATAAATTGGTACATGGAAAGCAATAGTTCTGTAGATATAAAATTCCACAAGTTCTTATCAAATTATAAATACTGCTATGATATTTCATTTCCTCTGAAGAGAATGAAAATGAACAAAAAATCAAATTCATGGATCACAAATGAAATCAAAGAGTCATCAGAAAGTCACAGAATGCTATATATGTGTGCAAAGCAAAATACTATCTTGAAACCATACGTAAAGTGTTATAGGAAAAAGCACAGGGAAGCTATAGCTGCTGCAAAAAAGAAGAACAATGATTCGTATATCAGAAAGGGCAACAACAAAATTAAATCTATGTAGAACATTATTAATAATCATACAGGCAAACATGAAAATGCAGTAATAAAATCACCATAAAACACAGAAATGAAATTGTTGATGATCCAGTTCTAATAGCTAATATATTTAATGATCATTATATTAACATAGCCCAAAACCTGATCACCACTAAATATAATATAAAGACAAAGGTAATATCTCCAAAAAATGAATGGACAATGTACCCATACCCCATAACACCCAAAGAAGTACAAATGGCTACCAGCAAACTAAAGAGTAAAATGAGCTGTGGATTTGATGGTATCCCTGACAAAATTATTACATACAGTACTCATAATACTCATAATGTTGTCTCTCAACTTGCGGACATAATCAATGACACCTTTGAAACTGGTTTGTTTCCAAGTAAACTAAAGTAGACAACAGTAATACCAGCTTATAAAAGTGGTGACAAGTTTCACATTAAATATTTCAGATCACTATCGTTGTTAAGAGTGCAACGGGAATTCCACTGTTAAATGCAGAGGAGAGAGCAGATAGGTGGAAAGAATACATTGAAAGCCTCTATGAGGGTGAAGATTTGTCTGATGCCATAGAAGAAGAAACAGGAGTTGATTTAGAAGAGATAGGGGACCCAGTACTAGAATCGGAATTTAAAAGAGCTTCGGAGGACTTACGGTCAAATAAGGCAGAAAGGATAGATAACATTCCATCAGAATTTCTAAAATCATTGGGGGAAGTGGCAACAAAACGACTATTCACGTTGGTGTGTAGAACATATGAGTCTGGCGACATACCATCTGACTTTCGGAAAAGCATCATCCACACAATTCCGAAGACGGCAAGAGCTGACAAGTGCGAGAATTATCGCACAATCAGCTTAACCGCTCATGCATCGAAGCTGCTTACAAGAATAATATACAGAAGAATGGAAAAGAAAATTGAGAATGCACTAGGTGACGATCAGTTTGGCTTTAGGAAAAGTAAAGGGACGAGAGAGGCAATTCTGACGTTACGGCTAATAATGGAAGCAAGGCTAAAGAAAAATCAAGACACTTTCATAGGATTTGTCGACCTGGAAAAAGCGTTCGACAATATAAAATGGTGCAAGCTGTTCGAGATTCTGAAAAAAAGTAGGGTTAAGCTATAGGGAGAGACGGGTCATATACAATATGTACAACAACCAAAAGGGAATAATAAGAGTGGACAATCAGGAATGAAGTGCTTGTATTAAGAAGGGTGTAAGACAAGGCTGTAGCCTTTCGCCCCTACTCTTCAATCTGTACATCGAGGAAGCAATGATGGAAATAAAAGAAAGGTTCAGGAGTGGAATTAAAATACAAGGTGAAAGGATATCAATGATACGATTCGCTGATGACATTGCTATCCTGAGTGAAAGTGAAGAAGAATTAAATGATCTGCTGAACGGAATGAACAGTCTAATGAGTACACAGTATGGTTTGAGAGTAAATCGGAGAAAGACGAAGGTAATGAGAAGTAGTAGAAATGAGAACAGCGAGAAACTTAACATCAGGATTGATGGTCACGAAGTCAATGAAGTTAAGGAATTCTGCTACCTATGCAGTAAAATAACCAATGACGGACGGAGCAAGGAGGACATCAAAAGCAGACTCGCTATGGCAACAAAGGCATTTCTGGCCAAGAGAAGTCTGCTAATATCAAATACCGGCCTTAATTTGAGGAAGAAATTTCTGAGGATGTACGTCTGGAGTACAGCATTGTATGGTAGTGAAACATGGACTGTGGGAAAACCGGAACAGAAGAGAATCGAAGCATTTGAGATGTGGTGCTATAGACGAATGTTGAAAATTAGGTGGACTGATAAGGTAAGGAATGAGGAGGTTCTACGCAGAATCGGAGAGGAAAGGAATATGTGGAAAACACTGATAAGGAGAAGGGACAGGATGATAGGACATCTGCTAAGACATGAGGGAATGACTTCCATGGTACTAGAGGGAGCTGTAGAGGGCAAAAACTGTAGAGGAAGACAGAGTTTGGAATACATCAAGCAAATAATTGAGGACGTAGGTTGCAAGTGCTACTCTGAGATGAAGAGGTTAGCACAGGAAAGGAATTTGTGGCGGGCCGCATCAAACCAGTCAGTAGACTGATGACAAAAAAAAAAAAAAAAACACTTTGTTATCTGTATTTTCGAAAATAATTGAAAAAAAATCATGTATGACAGATTGCTAGGCTTCCAAAACAGAAATAAAATTCCTGTAAATGCACAGAAAGGTTTCATAAAAAGGCAAATCTACACAAACGGCTCTCTTCAGTTTCCTAAAACTAGTTTAAAAAGCTACTGCAGACAAGGAACTGATCTGTGGGTTGTTTTTGGACCTTTTTGAAGAATTTGATGTTATAAATCTTAATCTATTGCTGTTAAAACTGTATAATTATGGTGTCCTATTTCCTATAAGTGGTTCAAGTCATATTTAACTGATAGGAAACAAAGAGTACAAATTTCTCAGGATGGAAATGTGTACCATTCTGAATATAGAGTGTTAATTATGGGATGCCCAAGGGCTTGGTATTGGGACCACTGTTATTCTTGATTTTTTATTAATGACCTACCACAACAGTTTTCAACAGCTGATACCATATTATTTGCTGATGACACCAACTACATTATAAAAGAGAAGAATGATTAAGAGATGCGGCAAAAAATCAACAAAACAGCAGAAGTCGCAGAAAAATGGTTTAAAGATAACTGTCTAGTTGTCAATCACATAAAAAATTCTGTGGATGAATTTCAACTACATAAGGAACAAAAATAGGACCAATGTAAAATTCACATTACCGAATAGCCAAATTCAGCAACAAAAAATTAAACAAGTACTGTTACATAAGAGGGGTTAAAGATTGCTGCAATACCGAAACAGTGTTAAGTTCATAGTCTACTGAAGTATGGTATAGTGTTCTGGGGAAATACCTCTTTTTGCAAAGCAGTCTTTTAAGCTCCAAGGGAAAGCTGTAAGATCAATAAGTGATGTTGCTTACAGAGCACCATGTAGACGTA
Organism: Schistocerca nitens; assembly: GCF_023898315.1. Taxonomy (NCBI): domain Eukaryota; kingdom Metazoa; phylum Arthropoda; class Insecta; order Orthoptera; family Acrididae; genus Schistocerca; species Schistocerca nitens. Next base: position 127,206,844 of record NC_064619.1, on the reverse strand, counting down.
CCTTTAAGGAATTAAAAATCATGACCTTACCATCTATATTTATATTTGAAAGCATCTGCTTCATTAAAAACCATCAAGTTTCAGCTTTGAATAGTGAGATCCACAATGATCAAACAAGGAACAGGGATGATTATCATAGGGATGTGCACAGAAAATCAATATATCAGAACAGTGCTGTTTACAAACCAAAAATTCTGTAAAGTGCATTTCCAGGTTGCATAAAAAAAACATTAATACATTCAAAAAAGAACTGAAAAATTTACTAATAAACAACAGCTTCTCAGGATTAATGAATACCAGTAATTTTGCTCAAATCTGTAGGTCTGCTTCGTAACTCTCTAAACAAAAATTCATAATTACCAACCATTCCTAGATAAAACCAAATTTCTTTCATCCATATATGTATCTAATTACGCATCTAGCTTTTGTGTCATATGTTACTATGCCTAGTTAACTAAAGCACTGGTACTTAATAGTTTCAGTAAAATCAACCAAGGGGTTTTGCTAGTTTTTATTCTATCTGTATGTAAGTGTATAATTTTGTAATCAAATTACACAGAATAATGTTTTTCTTATAAAGATGTGTTAATAGCAATGATAAGATTTTGTACACGATGTAAATATGTAATATTTTATACTGTTCTGTACTTTAAAGTCCAATATCATGAATGTGATAATACGGGTGATAAATAAATAAATAAACTAAATTGTATTGTGCAAGAAGGGCATCACTAGTCTGTATACCAATTCACAATATATAGCAATTTCACAGAAAAAAAGCAACTTTAATGACCTGCTGTTCACCCTGTACGAGAACAACTGTAACAAGAGCCGAGCATGACAAATAGTCAAGTGAGGACACACGTATTCTGTTTCTTTAATAAATAGATTTAATGAAATGTTGCAAATTTCAAGAGTAGAATGTATCAACTGAAACACAGTTACTCCTAAAAATGGTTTCTCACTTACCTACTTTTTAGGATTGTTGACTAGGGCATAAGATGAATTCCCCCCATTTCCTGCAAATTCTCTTCTGTGTGTATAGTTGCCTTGGTCACAAAGAATAATTTAATATTAATTCTATACACAATAATAACTAGCATCCTGTGGCTAACTATGCTCACCTCACGTCGGGACAATGGTGTAAAAACTAGGGGTCTTCATACATTTCAGTAAGAAACAGTTCCTGTAAATCATAACCTCACTGTTTGACAGAATGATCTTGTTGGAAAATAGCATATAACATATGGTTTCACTTTTATTTATTAACCTTGAGTTTGATTTGACTAGGTTTTCAAGAATAACAATTGCCATTACTAAAAAAATAAATTTATTCAAAATTTAAAATATACTGAACACAGTTTCGTATAAAAGATTAATATACATAAATAGTTTCATGAAGCTTAAAAACCATTTAAATTATAAGTTTCACTCTGAAATGCACCTCAGATCACCAACTGTGTTTTTACACACTTCGTACTTTATACAAACAATGAAAAAGTTTTACACTGATATGATTTTCAGCACTTAATTTTATATTTTATAATATAATACAAAAATTGGTTTATCAAACAAATGCAAAAAATAGATCACAACACTTCGTCAACAGTTTCCGAAGACCAGCAATTGCTACACCCTCATTGGTACTGCTCATTCACTTTGGATGTAATATTGGATGTGAAATATTTAATGAATTCCGTGAGCAAATGTCAACAGCCTCAGGCAATCAGCAATTACTATATTTTACAAAATGAAAACTGATACTAACTTTAGATACAAACAATTAGATGAAATGAGTGCCAGAAATTGGTAATGTTAATCAGACCATACTTAGCTTTCAGTTTTTAGTAAGTATATACTAAATCCATGAATTATTGTTATTTTATCAATGCTGGATCATATTCTGTATTCTGACTTTTTCTTGTATTTTGTACTGGTACATTCTGATTGATTTGGTTATACTACCTCACTCTATATATTGCGTCTCCTGTCTATTGACTATTTATAAAACTATTGTAATATTGTACTTATAACTCCTGCATATAATTTTGTTTATATTTTATAATTTGACGTTGTCTATTGCTTCTGTGAGCTTAACGACAATTAAATATTATTATTATTGATCTTTTCAACTTTAATAGCTGTTATACTTTTTCCACGATTTTGAAGGAGCTTCAAAATAATTGCCAAGTTTTCACTAACTAAATAACAGTGAGAACTAATCAATCAATAGATACAGTATTTAATTTCACATTAACAAACTGCACAGAGCAGCTAACTGTATTAAATATAAAACTATAAAAATTGCTTTATTTTATAATATACAAAACTGAGCAGATAACCAGAAAATGGAAAGCAGTCTCCACTGCGTGCACTTCCTTGAAACAAAAAATAAAAGTCAACTACACTGTCAAAGGAGACCCCTGACTGACAAAAAATATTTCAAACAGCGACTTTTAAACAATTCCAAATAGACAGTTTTGCTATTTTTATTGACCTCACTTTAACAGCCTGCAGCTCTCAGACTAAGTATTCAATACAAAATACTTTTAACCAAAAGTTCAAGAAAAGTTTTAATATACCAAACGTAGCACAATATGGATGTTACAACGAAGTTTACTACTCATTAATTGGTTGCCTCAATGGGTGACAATATGGCATATACAAATAAAGTTCTCCACTTATATGGTCACTTGGCGAAATGCGTGAAGTGTCAGCAGTGCGTGGAAATCCTGACACTGCACTGAGTCTCTGCTTCTCAAACCAAGGACAAGTGTGTGTGGCAATGTTTACAGTGGGTTTCAGTAATGGTTATTTAGTATGGTGGTGGGTGGCGGGGGGGGAGGGGGGAGGGGGGGGGAGAGCTGGCTGGTATCATTGTTTTCCTTGGAGCATTGTAAGTCAAGTGAAATATTTGGTTCCAGATTTCTCGGACATTTTTGTCTGGTTTATTCTCGAGGTTTTCATATTTGTTGTTTTTCGGTATTGTTGTTTATGAATATTGACATTATTATGGTATATTTACCTTGTCTCTGCCCAAGACCCTATACTTTCACTGTTTCATTTTATTGTTGAAGTGAAATATTTTGCTGTGGGTGTATCTAGACTTTATGTTTGCCGTATTGTATATACTGGGACAAGGGGTGTCCGCCATCTTGATGACGTCATGGGTCAAAGCAGACAGGTGGAATCAGACACTTCTGTATTGGCTCTGTCTCCACTCAAGATTCAGTAACAGCATCTCTAACAGTGATGTGGGGAAAAAACCTATCAAGTTGCACAACAGTTCACAGCCCATGTTAAACTGTAACTCTCCTATAACAGGCAGATAAGCCTGTTGAAAGATGACAGGAAAGCAAAGGCACGTCAACTCCATAGAACCGTCCCTAGTATAGCATCACCGTGCTCAAATCAACCTTCAGGTCGACACCAGATCCAGAATCTTTCATTAAAATGACAATATCCAATGAAGGCCTTAATGCCTGGCTCAACTCCATAACTTGGACTAGTGGAATTATATCCCACTTAATAATGTACGACTTCACAGTATATAAACAGCTGATGGTGGACTGTGTCAACTTACATAAATACTTTGTTTTAAATACATATAAAAACAAGAACTGACTGATATAAAATAAGGAACAGCAGCGTTCTTTCTGTTCAAAGTAATTACTTTCTTGTACCTAACATAAAAAAAGGAAACTAGAATGAATTCCCAGAATTATCAGTATGAGTAAATTACAATTTAAAGAAATATTAGTTGTGGAAACGCATCTATGGTGTAAGCTAGATTGGAAATGTGAGTTTGTGAACCGGCAAAACCAATGTTTTTGAATAAAAAATAATTGTTTCTGAGAAAAGTGATTTGAAGGACTAAGAAAGGAAGGCAAGTACACTGAGACAATGCTTATAGTGAACACCGTGCACACTTCAGGATTTTTTTCTGTTACTGCACAAATAAGAATTTCAAATTAAAAAATGCAGTAACAATAACAGATTGTGATTAAAGGAACTACTAACAGCTTTACCCGAAAACCTGAAACCATTTTACATGAAGCTGTTTCAAACAAGCTTTACATATTTAATGAAAGAGTTTTCATCTGCAGTCAGTCACTATGTAATTGTAACATGAAACTGGACTATGTCCTTTAACCTCCAAGTGGTTTGTAGTTCATTTTCGTTCTACAAATGACGAAGGGCTTAGCTGCCAGTAAATTTAGGAGGTCGTTTTTCTCTAAATGCTGCAAGTCCCTCAATTCTGTCTTTGGTTGATATAACCTGAGCATAGCAAGCTTCCTCAATGGTATAACCTGTGTTGATGTCTACGTCCATTGATTTATTAATTGCCTTTTTTGCCATCCTAATGCCAACCGGCGCATTCGGAAGTATACTTCTAGCAACTGCTAGTGACTTTTGATAGGCAGCATCGTTGTGTTCATTCTGTTCCACAACGTAGTTCACAATGCCTCTCTCGTAAGCTTCAACACCACTGATAGTTCGGGCGGTGAAAATTAATTCCTTTGCAAACGCAGGGCCAACGAGGCGAGGTAACTTCTGTGTTCCTCCTGCACCCGGAAGGATGCCAACTTTTGTCTCTACTAGTCCCATTTTGCACGTATTCGACGCAACTATAATGTCACAGCCTAAAGCCATCTCAAATCCTCCGCCAACAGCAAGACCATCAAGAGCTGCTATTACCGGCATCGGTAAACTTTCCGTAGATTTCACAATAAACCTAAGCCGATTAACAAATGGCAATACTTCATCTTCTTTCATTTCCAATCTTTCCTTAAGATCAGCACCAGCACAAAACACACCAGGCACCAAACTTCTTAATATTACTACACGAGCATCATCGAGATGTTTTAAATTCTCCAGTAAATCTGTTAGTTCCGAGACTATTGTCTTTCCTAACGCATTTCTTGCTTTCGGCCTGTTCAATCCAAGAACTATTATTCCGTTGTCATTTCCTTTTAATGAATCTACACAAACTTCACTTAATTTCGCTGATTTTAAAGCAGATGAATATGTTCTAACACTCAAGCTGCATTTAATCAAGTGTCTAATTAACGTTTTAGGTACAAGCATTGTAGCGTAGTTGTGGCTTTCACAGTGCACAACTTAAATCGCTAGCACGGCACACACACAACACACACTTTATGTTTCAGCGAGAACTGCGAACGCATTGATGAACATGCCCCTTCCTTTACAACACGACGTAATCAGTAATTCAAGGACGTTAGAATAACCTCCTTGCACATAATCACACACAGTCGATATCAACAATCAAAAGATGAAAACATCCGTTTTGGTGCATGGCGGAGATGACGAAAGATGAATTGTGGCGGCACATTTAAATGTTCACCATGATCTTCGGTTTTTAAAAAAACCTTAGAGATGAGAAAATGAACAGATTTTGACACTCGGCCAGTTTCAAGAAACAATGATCGTGTTGCTTTTGTAAGTTTGAGGAAAACAACTTATTCCAAAACACACAGCACGGATTCTGCAAAGGGAGATCAACAGTGACAGCCACACTGGACTTATTAAAAACAATTCGACAGAGTTTTGAAGAGAGAGAGTGTGGCACTGACACTCTGTGACCTCAGCAAAGCCTTTGACTGCATCTCACACACAACACTAACAGCCAAGTTAAAATGCTATGGTGTAGGAGGTGTTGTTCTATCAACACTCCAATCTTATTTGGAAAACCGAAAGCAGGTAGTATCAGTGCATGGAGCAACTTCTCTTGAACAAAAACTGGAACATGGAGTGCCCCAAGGATCAGTCTTAGGACCTCTCCTATTCCTCATATATGTCAATGATATGAGCTGTAATAGTCAAATGTTGCAGTTTGCAGATGACACTACCCTTATTGCCAAAGGACATACAGCCGCAGAAGCTCTTGGTGCATCAAATTTGATGTTTGAAGAAATAAAAGAATGGTTCGTAATAAACGAAATGAAGATCAATGAAGAAAAAACCCAACATTTGATATGCAGTCTAACCAACATTGAAGACCAAGAAAACATGGAGACTGCCAGACTACTGGGCTTCAAGATTGACAGCAAACTCTCCATGAATGATCACACTGCATATGTATGCACCAAACTTTCTCGTGTGATATACCTCCTGAGGAAGCTGAAGAGGGTGATAACTGACCAGTTTCTCACAATAGTCTACCATGCACTCTTCCACAGCCACATTAGCTATGGACTGTTGTAGTGGGGACACTCCTCAGGCAGCAAAGATGTGTTGCTATTACAAAAAAAAGCCATCAGGATCATATCCTCTAGCAAAAGACTGGACCACTGTAAGCCTATTTTCACCAGGCTAGGCACAATGACTGTCTTTAGCCAGTATGTGTTTTTCTGCCTCATGTATATAAAAGAAAATCAAGGGAATTTTAGCATAAGACAAGAAATACATAATCATGGCACTCGCTGTAAGAGGAACATTGAAGCGCCAAGGTGTCGCCTATCAAATACACAAGACAGCTTTCCAACAGTCGCCCTAAAAATGTACAGTCAACTGCCTCCAGAAGTGAAATCCCTGCCACCTGAATTATTTCGGAAAAAAATTGCTCAGGACTTGAAACAACATCCACTATATTCATTGGAAGAGTTTTTCAATAGTGGTTCTACTGAATGGACAAAATAATAAATATTGTTATGTTTTATATATAATTTTGCCTAAATTTAATCTTCTTCTTATGTTAACTACACATTTAATTTTGTGTTTTACTTAAAGTACATATTTTGCCGAAATGAAACTTTGTGTGTGTGACATTTTGCTTTATGGTATTTTCATTTGCTGCTGTGAAGTTTTGCTTTCCTGTTTAGTTATATTTCATTCCCGCTATGTTCTATGTGTTTTTGTGCACTGCATAAATATTTTCTTTTATTTGTAATATAAATTTGTATATGGTGTTGTGTAATTTTAGTTGATAAACATTGTATTTGTGACGCAGTCTGTCCAGCCATGGCTGGTAAATGACGAAGATATAGTAAAGTAAAGTAAGGGGACTAGAAAAGCGGCTGGATGCATTGCAGTACAAGTTTTGGACCGACGTTGTTTTTCGTTTACATATTTACATTTTTTTACATATTGACATTGTTGTTGCTGTGCCTATTGCTTCATCAAAATCGTAAGTCAAACCGCCTTGAGTCACTAATTGTGATTTTATTACAATGCACGATGAATTTAGAGCCCTGGGGACTTATCTGCAGGTGATTGACAGCAGTTTAAAACTTTTATTTTTTAATACAGTGGCGTAATAATAATAGTAGTAGTAGTAGTAGTAGTAGTAGTAGTACTAGTAGTAGTAGCAACAGCAGCAGTAGTAGTGTAGTAATAGCAGTAGTAGAATTAGAATTAGAAGAAGAAGAAGAAGAAGAAGAAGAGTGGAGATACTGATATGTAGAAATTACATAGGATAGTAAATATGCAGTAAAATATTTGAGGGTTTTAGGATGCGTTATAACGCCAAAGAAATGTGAATAAGATTCAAGTTACAAAAAAAGACTCAGAATGAAGGCAGGGTTCTACCTTTCAAAGAGTTATAATGCCATGTAATAGTAAAAGAGAGGTAACTAATTTGCCCAGTTTTCCTTCTAGTATGCTTCCAATAAATTACAGAAAAAATTGTTCACAGAAGGTTAGTTACAGATAAAAATGCAAATGCTTTACTCACCTTTGAGCATCTTTACAAGCAATCAGTCTCATCAAAATTAAAAAATAATAATAATAGTAATAACAATAACAGAAAAAAATGCAAATGTCATTTAGTACAAGAAAAATGAAAGATATATACACTGCATGTTTAAGTAAAAGGCAGAAACAAATAATTACATAATAGAGTAATTACATGATAAATGTGTTACATAGTTAAGTGAATGGCAAGTATAATAAATAGTTAAACAAGTAAAAGATGATAAGCATATAGGTCAGCGATGTAACCTCAGCAAACACAATGTGCTATACAAAAACCAATTAGGCTTCCTCAGGTAATATCAAGTGAACACGCCATATCCTCATTTACCAACAAAATCTTAGAATCCATTAACATGTGATCTGCCCAAAAACTTCAACCACATTCAGTTGTGTCAAGATGTTCTTGCTTGGCTAGTTTATCATTTTGCCTATAGATCATATTTTACGATTATATTAGACTGTCGTGTATTTTGCTTTGATATTCAGTAGGCGTAATGCGATTAAATAAAGCGATCACCAAGAATAAAAATCATACGTTGCACAGTACCAGCAAAGAGCATATACAACAGCAAAAGCATAGATTCTCATTTCCAACATAGACATATCATTTGCCAATTTTATATAGATAAACAAATTTATTAGAAATTTGTCGCTGATATATACACACAACTTTTTGTAATAATAATGTTAACAGACAGTTAATAGCAATGCACTGTGATGATAAATGCTAATAACCTGCATTGATTTATGAAACAATTTTGCATACGTAAGGAAAGTCTACAAATTATATGCTTTTGTCCTACTGCAGAAAATACTAATCATTTATACAAACTGAAAACTAATGTTTTAGATCATATATGTTAGCCTTACTGCAGAAAATATTTAGACATTTATACATAGTGAAAATTTATGTTAATCATATTTGCACGAATACACTTAATCTATACGTTCATTTCTGTATTTTCAGCACTACACTTTGCTTTTCTTTTTCCTTCTTGTGGGAAATTTGTTTCCACATGAAAAGTGGAGTACTTAACTCCATTCCCAATTTTAAAATCACATAACTTGTGTTATGGATTTGCCTGCAACTAGATCCTGAGAGGAGGTGTTTCTTCAGTTTCCTTTTGAAGGTGCTCATTTCCTTTACACTCTTTGTGCTATGAGGCAGTCATCATAAAATAGGCATCATACATTTGTAGGGTACCTATTAGTCACCCTCAATCTTTTCCTGCATATGTGGTAACTGTCTCCAGTTCATGTTGTGGTCATAAAACTCTTTATATAGAAATGCTCAACAATTTACCATTAAAAGAAAAACTTAGTACAGATAATATTTTAAATTAATTGAATTTGTTTTTGCAGTATCCCTGTAGTATTAGTTTTGCTACACGCCTGATGGCTTTCTTTCGAAGTTTTAAAATCCTCCGGAATGTGTACATCTGTTGCTTGTCTGCATATTGGTATACTGTACTGTGTGAAAAGGATAGTTCCTGCTCACCATATAGCGGAGATGCTGAGTCACAGACAGGCACAACAAAATGACTGTCGGAAAGTGAGAGTGCGCACAACCAGGTCTTTTGTCAAAAATAGACAAAAAACACTCACACACACACACGAGACCACAGTCTCTGGCAACTGAAGACTGCGAGCAGCAGCACATGATGGGTGAGGCAACCATGTACTGAGGTAAGGAGAAGGCTGGAGAGGGAAGGGGGAGGGATAGCAGAGTAGGGGTTGAGGATGATAAAGTGCTGCTTGTGGGAGTGAACAGGTGGAGAGAGGATAGGGCAGCTAGGTACAGTCAGTTGGTTAGATGGAGGCCGGGGGGAGGGGGGGGGGATTTCGGAAAAGGAGAGAAGTAAAAAACTGGGTGCATTAGAGGAATAGAGGGCTGTGTAGTGCTGGAATGGGAACAGGGAAGGGGCTAGACTGTCACTCACTACGGTACTTCCCGAAGTCCCACCGTCCCCTTGTCCATCCTTACCTCTCCTACTCACAACCCCTTGCCTCAGGTTTCTTATGCCTGTAATAGACATTGATGCAAGACCTGTCCCATACATCCCCCCACCGCCACCTACTCTAGTCCAGTCATAAACATCATCAAAGGCAAGGCTAACTGTGAAACTAGTCATCTCATCTACAAGCTAAGCTGCAACCATTGTGCTGCATTCTATGTGAGTATGAAAACCAGTAAACTGTCTGTCCACATGAATGGCCACTGACAAACTGTGGCCAAGAAACAGTTGGACCACCCTGTTGCTGAGAACACTGCCGAACACGATGTTCTTCATTTCAGTAACTACTTCACAGCCTGTGCAATCTGGATCTTTCCCACTGACACAAACTTTTCTAAATTGTGCAGGGTGCTCCTTGTCCCACCATGCCGACCATTATAAGTCAAGCAGCATTCATGTACCAAATAGTTTTATCTTGAGACTTCAGTTTTACATATCTTATGGAAAAGAATGACCATGAGAGCAGTTGTTTTCTATTTTTTGTGACAATGATTTATATCAGCTGGTCTACCTCATGTATCGTTATATCCAAGTGGTTTATAAATGTTAATCTACATTCAGATCCGATGTTGGCACCTTTAGTGCATTGAAACCGGTTACCCAGTAAACAGTATTTAAGCGATCTTGGCTTTGGAATTATTTCTACAACAGAGTGATCTCCCCACTACGCACGATGTGTTCATTGCTAGTTTGTAATCAGAACTTACAATCAAACTACATATGTGATCCTAAGAGTATTTGGTGCTTTGTAACTAGACATTTGAAATTTGTGCTGCATTGTTGTTGTATTCAGTTCTTAAGCATACAGTCACATTTTTTGACAAATGAATATTATAATGAAACATGCAAGAAAAAGAAAGTTTTGAACCACCTTCATGGCTTCCATATTTCATGTGTTTTTTTTTTTAAATATTAGAAAACTTTCTATTGATAATTGTTTTCAACCACAGGAAATCGCTATGTACAACCACCCGAATAATGGAGGTAAAAGTAAACCAGTACTGTTAAATAGCTTTAACTGTACTTTAAATAAACAATGTAGTTTGTGTACACTGTTATCTGGCAACATTCATTGAAAGAGTCATTTCAAGCAAGATCATCCTTGTACAGCCACTTATATAGTAGAAAAGTTACCTGCCAAATTGGTGACCACCACAGCAGCATAATTCATTTGTTCAGCCACTATAGTGAGATACAAAACACTGAAGATCAGCTTCTCAGTGGTCACTGGCTGCCAAAAACATCAGATGATGACTACTATCTATAAATTACTGCTCACAGGTGCCCCAAAGAGAATGCAATACAACTACACTTTACCATTTTGGAGGCAACTGAGAAGGCTTTGTTGGCCCAGACAGTAGACAATGGTCTCCACATGATCAATTTAGCCTCTAGGAATGCATACAAACAACAGTACAAACCCTCCAGCTCCATGATGCGCAGAGAGGGTAGGCAAATGAGCCTTGAATGTAATTTGATCAGTGGTATATGAAGTCTTCACTGGTTGTCAGCTGAGTAGCGTCGTCGTCTCGTAGCAACGTTTCAATGGAATGCGTCTCCATCATCTTCAAGCGAAGTATCGGGATATCGTCGGTCGCATGCTGATAGCTCTGCTCAACTGCTCTCTGCATCCTACTGTCGACCAATCACATGCCTGTGGAATCGCCCTGTCTGCTCCGTCTGCGGCCCTTGGTAGAACGGAAATTTCTTCTCTGATTTTCCTGATTGCGGGTTCTCAGGCTGCGCTGAGATGGTAGCCACTGTCACAGATGATTAGGTTGTCGTGTAACTGTATTTCTATGGGCTCTTTCATTACTGAGTCCCAAAATCCGTTTGTACTGTATATTTTCTTTGTGTCCTCGAAATCGAAGGTATACTTCTCATCAATACTATGTTCTGCTGGGGCAGATGTGTTGGCCTGACCCAGGCATACATGCCTGATGTGTTCATTGAGGTGCTGTGTGTTTGAAGTCAGAATAAGTTTTAAAATTTTGTTACATTCAGTACTGAGTGAAGTAGAACACTAGTTTTGTAAGTTAGTTTTACTGCCCTCTATTGTTGGTTGGTGTCGCTTATTGCTTTCTTCAAATTATTGGGAAAAATTCTCTCATAATGTATTTGCATTAAATTAAGTTTGAAAATGGGCCTACTTCACTGGTTGGAATTCCCTGTGAGGTATTAGAGTTTTGTTTTGTAAGCTGTTTATCTACACTACAAGTACTAATATTTCATCTTTGGAGAGTACAAGAACTAATTATAGTTAAATTAAATCAGATGATCCAGAGGGAATTAGGTTAGGAAATGAGGTATGAAGAATAGCAGACAAGGTTGGCTATTTTGGCAGCAAAATTATTGACAGTGGCCAAAGTACAGAAGATATAAAGCACACTGGCAACAGCAATAAAAATGTTTCTCGAAAAGAGAAATATTTTAACAGCCAGCGTAAATTTAATTATTTTTCTCAAAGTCTCAAATGTAGCCTTATGAGGAAGTGAAACATGGATGATAAAAAGTAAAGATAAGATTAGTAGCTTTTGAAATATGTTACAATAGAAGAAGGCTGAAAATTAGATGGGTAGATTGCACAACTAATGAGTAAGTACTGAAATGAATCAACAAAAGAACTTGACTACAAGAAGGGATCAGTTGATAAATAGCACTGTGAGGCATGGAAAAATAGTTAATATGATAATGGAGGGCAGGGCGGATAATAAAATTTGTAGAGAGAGTAGGTTTGGTTAGAGTAAGCAGGCTCGAGTTGATATAGGTTGTGATAGTCATGCAGAGCTAAAGAGGCTTAGTGTGGAGAGCTGTATCAAAGTAGTCTTTGGACTGAAGATCACAACAATAACAAAAAAGGAACATTTGTAGCTGGAGTTCAGAAATTCATCTGTTATGTATTTCTTTCTGTGTGTAATCTACAACTGTCTGGATACTAAAATTTGCCCCACTGGTAGCCTTCACATGCATAAAAAACTAGTTGCAATGAGTAAATCCCGCATATTATTATGCTATACAGGCCATGGAATGCTTTGTGGGTTGCTCTTCAGATATCCAGAATTAATATGTTTGCCTGAAATTCTGTTGTTTCTTAGCACCTGTTGTCCAATACAACGGTGAATCAAATATAAGCAATACTCTTGGCCCTGTGTGTGCATTATTGGCATGTTATAGTTCCCACTCCCAGTGTTGGGTGGGGGTGTTTGTGTGTGTGTGTGGGGGGGGGGGGGGGGGGGCAGCAGTTGAATGGGGTTGCTCACTTCTGCTGCACTTCCGTCATTAGTCTTTATCATGATATCTGATAAAGAGATAGCAGTCTTCACTGCACAGTGCCTTATTGTCAGTTTTACAAAGTTCATGTTAACTTTGCTGTATTGAATTTTTCACCAGTTTTAGTTTTCAACTAATATACAGTCAAACGCAAAGAATTCATAACTTTTACATTTCATATATCATACTACAGATGAATGCCATACTACAGGGCATATTATGATACAAATCAACAGTTATCAGTGAAATATTGTAACTCATTGAGCGTAGATACGGAAGTGTAATAAACGTGTAAAATTCAATACAGCAAAGATAACATTCATTATCTAAAATATATTCATGCGGTAGTCTTTTGCCTAATAGAGTTTGCATTATTATCAAATTTTATGCATGGGTTGGATTAAAAAGCCAAAATCCTCAGGAAATTGACTGAACAGTTCAAAGAAAAGACACTTTCAAGATCTCAATATTACTCAACTGATATTTGTCAAATGTGTTTCAATAAACAGTTGTTAATACAAGGACAGTTTGTTAATACAAGGACAAATCAGAATGTCTTTTCCCTTACATAATGTTAATTAGAAATACATTTACTATTTTACATACCTTACACTACACCAAGGTGACAGAATTCATGGAATAGCAATATGCATATATACAGGTGGTGGCAGTAATGCGTACACAAGGTATTAAAGGGCAGTGCATTGGTGAAGCTGTCGTCGCACTCAGGTGATTGATGTGAAACAGTTTCTTACAAGATTATGGCAGCACAACGGGAATTAATAGACTTTGAATGTGGAATGGTAGTTAGAACTAGATGCATGAGACTTTCTATTATGGAAAAGTGTTAGGGAATTCAATATACCAAGATCCAAAGTGTCAAGAATGTGCCAGGAATACCAAATTTTAGGCAATACCTCTCACCAGACTGCAGTGGCCAATGGCCTTCACTTGACAACTGGAAAACCATGGCCTGCACAGATGAGTCCCGAATTCAGTGGGTAAGAGCTCATGATAGGGGTTGAGTGTGGTACAGACCTCATGAAGCCATGGACCCAAGTTGTCAACAAGGCACTGTGAAAGCTGATGGTGGCTCTCCAAAATGGTGTGGGCTGTGTTTACATGGAATGGACTGTGTACTCTGGTTCAACTGAACTGATCATTGACTAGAGATGTTTATGTTCAGCTACTGGAGACCATTGGCAGCCATCGATGAACTTCATGTTCCCAAACAACGATGAAATTTTTATGGATGACAATATCCCCAGGCCACAATTGTTTGTGACCGGTTTGAAGAGAATTCTGGACAATTGGAGCGAATGATTTGGCCATCCAGTCCGCCCAGCATGAGAGGAAATAGAGGGGTCAGTTTGTGCATAAAATCCTACACCAGCAATACTTTCACAATTAGGGGTGGCTATTCGCAATTATGGATGGCTATGCAAGCGGCATGGCTCAATATTTCTGCAGGGGAATTCCAACGACTTGAGGAGTCTATGCCACATTTAGCTACTGCACTACCCCAGGCAAAAGGTCTGATACAATATTAGGAGGTATCCTATCACTTTTGTCACCTCACTGTATTTTCCACATAGACCACACACCGGTTCAGACATTTGTCCCATTGCAGCACTAAATTTGTGATTCCTCTGTGGTAGAAATTGTCCAGCTGACTCTGGAACCACCGTCAGATGACTGTCTTGGCTTCATCATTGCAAGTGGATCAATGTCTCGCAAATAAACTCTTCAATGGACCACAAGTATGGAAATCATTAGTGCTAAGGTGCAGAGTGTATGTTGGGTGGCCTAGACTCTCTCGGAACTTGTTGATGGTTCTGACTGCCACATGTGGCATAGCATTGTTGCAGAGGATAGCCATATTGTCAACATTGAGAATCTCTCGGCACATCTTCCTGATGGCAGGCTGCAGATGTGACAGTGTGGAACAATAACTGTCAGCATTGACAGCAGAACCTAGTGGCATGAAATCCAGCAAGAGCAGCCCAAGGTGATCTCAGGAGACCATTAATATCACTTTCCCAACAGTTGGCATTGAACAGAATTTTTGTTTGTCACATGTAAAAACTGGATGTTTCCTCAATGTGCACTGCTGCTTCGGTGCAATGTGAAATCCAGCACCCATGTTTCATTGCCAATAACAGTGCGGTCCAGGAAACTGTCACCATCCTTGGAGTATATTTGCAGATGATGATTAATTGAAGCATCATTCACTTTCCTTTCATCATGTCAGCCAACAGCTTAGGCATCCACTGGCATGAAATCTTTTGGTATACTAAGTAACTGTGAACAATGTCATAAACACTCCTGTACAAAATCCTGCCCTCCTGGGAAATATTTTTGAGGTCCACATGACACACTGTTTTCACTGTTTCTGATGTAAGGAAATATTATTATTATTATTATTATTATTATTATTTCTTTCCTTTCTCAGATGTTATGTCTGGTTAAAAATGGAAAGTGATGCTGACCTTGATCAAGTGTGACTTCCTTTTAACTGTACAGTATATGTTACATTGCATTTAGGAGCTTTCGGGTAATTGAACATGTATCAATAACCACAGATTTCTGTAGTTGTATATATATGTTTGGATGTAGCTGTTTTGCATTGATGTACTGGTGGATATTGTGTGGTATGACTCCTGTAGTTGATATTTGTTGTTGTTGTGGTCTTCAGTCCTGAGACTGGTTTGATGCAGCTCTCCATGCTACCCTATCCTGTGCAAGCTTCTTCATCTCCCAGTACCTACTGCAGCCTACATCCCTCTGAATCTGCTTAGTGTATTCATCTCTTGGTCTCCCTCTACGATTTTTACCCTCCATGCTGCCCTCCAATACTAAATTGGTGATCCCTTCATGCCTCAGAACATGTCCTAACAACTGGTCCCTTCTTCTAGTCAAGCTGTGCCCAAACTCCTCTTCTTCCCAATCCTATTCATTACCTCCTCATTAGTAATGTGATCTACCCATCTAATCTTCAGCATTCTTCTGTAGCAGCACATTTCGAAAGCTTCTATTCTCTTCTTGTCTAAACTATTTATCATCCATGTTTCACTTTCATACATGGCTACACTCCATACAAATACTTCCAGAAACAACTTCCTGACACTTAAATCTATACTCGATGTTAACAAATTTCTCTTCTTCAGAAATGCTTTCCTTCCCATTGCCAGTCTACATTTTATATCCTCTCTACTTCCACCATCATCAGTTATTTTGCTCCCCAAATAGCAAAACTCCTTTACTACTTTAAGTGTCTCATTTCCTAATCTAACTCTCTCAGCATCACCTGATTTAATTAGACTACATTCCACTATCCTCGTTTTGCTTTTGTTTATGTTCATCTTATATCCTCCTTTCAAGACACTGTCCATTCTGTTCAACTGCTCTTCCAAGTCCTTTGCTGTCTCTGACAGAATTACAATGTCATCGGTGAACCTCAAAGTTTTTATTTCTTATCCATGGATTTTAATACCTACTCTGAATTTTTCTTTTGTTTCCTTTACTGCTTGCTCAATATACGGATTGAACAACATCAGGGAGAGGCTACAACCCTGTCTCACTCCCTTCCCAACCACTGCTTCCCTTTGATGTCCCTTGACTCTTATAACTGCCATCTGGTTTCTGTACAAATTGTAAATAGCCTTTCGCTCCCTGTATTTTACCCCTGCTACCTTCAGAATTTGAAAGAGAGTATTCCAGTCAACAGTTGATATTATAATTGATATAATGTCAACTTTATCCTGATGCCACATGTCCTTGACTTCCCCAGCCGGTTGGATGTATTTTTCAATTTTTTCGCCTGTTATCTTCTGTATATTTGTTGTATTGGGTATGGATATTTCGATTAGTTGTGTTAATTTCTTATTTTTAGTGGTGAGTGTGATGTCAGGTTTGTTATGTGGTGTTGTTTTATCTGTTATAATGGTTCTGTTCCAGTATAATTTGTATTCATCATTCTGCAGTACATTTTGTGGTGCATACTTGTATGTATGTATGTATGTATGTATGTATGTATTATTATTATTATTATTATTAAGCATCAGATTAAGAAGGGGAAGCAACATATACTTGTGTGGCTCCCTTTCCCGTTTAGAAAGTGCCGCGTACCATTAGACTTTGTGCGAGCGATGTATGTATGTATGTATGTATGTATTATTATTATTATTATTATTATTATTAAGCATCAGATTACGAAGGGGAAGCAACATATATGAGAAGTGAAGTTTGCTAAGAAATTCCCGGAAGTCAATCGCACTGAAAATGTACCTAAGGTCCAGTTTACAACAGAGTTTAAAGAATATTACAAGGGGGGGGGGGGGGGGGGGAATAAATTTAGTATGTTAACGTTGGTCTCGACTGTTCTGTCCACATATTGACACGTCAGACACGGTTGGCTCTGTGAAAAAACCTGGTTTCTGTACAAATTGTAAATAGCCTTTCGCTCCCTGTATTTTACCCCTGCTACCTTCAGAATTTGAAAGAGAGTATTCCAGTCAACAGTTGATGTGATTAAGGTTGTCCAGCAACTAAAGCAAACAAATTTAGAGTAATGGATTTGAAACACATACAACATGTTAACACTTACGTCAATAACAATGACAGAGCCTGAGTGGTTTGTTATGTCCATAAAAGTTTATAAATCACATAGAAATGTCCATTCACTAATCACTCTGTGTTTTTCACACATACTAGTCTCACATGCAACAAAATGCAACAAAATAACAGTATTTCTCAATAGATTTAAACAAATTACAAATCTTATAATGACGCCTATGTAAGTGATATCATGCGTTGCATCCATGCAGGAAATATTGTCATCAGTCAGCAATGAACACAACCTTCCTGAATGGTCATTGTCATCCAAGTCTTCATGGTCTTTTGCAAACTCACAACACCACCACCTCACAGTTCTCAAAGTGATACACTTTTCTCCATACATGGGCTGCAAATTTTGATGAATATCCGTCCCTTGCTTAATGGAAAACACATCACATATTGTTGCTCATACACAGTGGATTTGTGAAGCACAACTACCATCTTCAACAACTGACAGCAGTGCCATGCCATGGAGCTACCAACAGTTAAGGCTGGGCCATTCCGAGAAATGTCTACTGCTGGTAATGGATATTTTGACTTTGCATTTAAAGCCATAATTCAGCTACAGAAAAATAGGGGTAAAGATTATCTGATTCACCACTTCACTTATCTTTGAATAATTACACTGTGCTGTGAATCTGAAATTTGTGGCATCTTGTTCTTGCTTCCCAACCAACTGACAGTGACAGTGCTGCTCTGGCACTATTAATGTGGCCAGAAAGCACGGTCAGTGGCATTTGAGACACAGGTAGTGCTGCTACAAAGTAGGGTGGCGCAGTGTGGGATGGAGGAAAGTCAGTCACCTGCTCTACTCTGAATGACTGGAGGCAAGTGCCACGGATGCAATGGAGCAGCAGGGAAGCCTAGGCAAATCACTGGTAGTCAGTGCAGGGCACAGCTGAGCTCGTAATGACAGTTGAGGTGGATGGTGGAAGAGGGCTGGGGATAGAGGTGTTAGATAGTGGAGTAGGAATTGCATCAACAAATACTAGAGCTTCCACTGAGCCTGTGGTGCTAACAACTGGTAAGTCTGAGGGCAGCACCAGGACTGATTTGGGTTGTCGGTTTGACTCATTATGGATGGGCGTCGCATCCTAAGGCATCACAGTGGTTCATGATTAGAGCTGCATCTAGGTTATGGAGATGATGGAGAAAGATGGTGGCCAGCAGCCAAGATAGAATCAGCTTTGAAAAATCAGCATTGATGCAGAGCTCAGCTGAGCAGTTGTGGACATGCCGTACATGTACAGTTTCATACTGTGAAAATACAACCTGTCTAGTAAGTAGGTGACAGGTCATTTGTACCTGGTAGCAGCAAATAAATAAATCCAATCAAGAGAGCGGTCAATGTCTTTCCCCAGTGACGAGAGAGGATGGCAGCCGCAGCAAGACAAGCTGATGAGTATTTTTGTTAATACTGTAAATGAGAAGAAGTAGAAGTGTGCTTTAATGTCCTGCAGTGATTCCTAATTAGTCAACAAGTAGTCAAATTCAGAGTTGCATATGGTGAATACTGTGTATAATGAAGTAGATTGTATATGCATTTTGAGTGAGGCAGTTCATTACAGTTACTATCTTACACAGCAAAGCTGTGAGGGCAGAATTGTCTGTTTTTTATTGTGTTTCTTTATATGCCACTGGCATGTGTTAATGTTTGTCAAAATGAGAGTTCTGTGCATTATTTGTTTATTGCACTGAGGGCATAATTCACATTGTATCTACTAGGGTGGTCCACATGCTTGTAGCATTCTCCTATTAGTTTGATACACACAATATATAAACATAACAGAGACTTTAGTATTCTCTTTCACTATTTACAGCAGTCTGACAGTGCTGGGGTAACTTTTCAGTTCCACGACTAAAATTCATGTTGTTTTGAGGTGAAGAACTTGTACCATGTTGGGAGCACATTTTCATTGTGAATGGAAATTCCTTGAAGGTGGTTCGGTAGAGAATGGAAAAGGTGAAAATCTGAGGGCGCAAGATCAATCACGTGAATAAGGTGCGTGCAGATGACTTCCCAACACAATGCCTGTATAGTGTTTTTTGTCAGTCTTGCAGAATGCGGGCAGGTGTCATCATGGGGTAGCATCAATTCACGCAGTCTTCCTGGTCCTTGTTCTTGGACTGCATCTGCAAGACTTCTCAGTTGTTGACAATAAATGTTAGTATTGATGGTTACACTTCTGGGAAGCAATTAATAGCACACCATATCCTTACATTTTCCACCAGATGCATAACATTTATCTTTTATGAATGTGTGCAGTGCTTGTATGGGGATTTCTGCTTTGGTTGGGCACAGCCATTTTGTTCTTTCCCTTATGTTAGTGTAAAGATATCATTTGTCGTCACCAGTTGTGATAAAGGACAGGAATGGTTAATGTTGTTCACGAGCCAATTGATAACGGCCATCCATTGATTTTTGTGGATTTGGTTTAGAGCATGCGGTACTCAGATCTCTGATTTTTTAACCTTTCTCATTGCATGAAAATGTTGCATTATGTTGGGATGATCACAGTTCATCATATTTGCGAGTTCTTGGGTACACCGGCATGGGTCATTGTTGATTAATGCGTTTAAATGATCTTCATCAAACCCCAAAGTTCTCTCTGGATGTAGAGAGTCGTTACTGTCAAAACAGTCCTCTTTAAAATAAGAAAACAACTTTCTTGCCATTCTCTGTCCAGTGGCATCCAGAAAGAAGTTGCAGATAGGGTAATGCAAAAATTGGTTGATCTGCATTACTGGTGTAAATAGCAAGTAAAGGAGCCATTTTAGGATTACGTTGACAAGGTACACACTATTGCACATGCATTCTGTCTCCTGGAGACAGAAGTCAAAGTGGTAGTTAATATCGTGGAGGGGTTGGAGCAATGTGATCATTTGCATGTGATGTTCACTCATACATTCAAAGACCTAGAGGAATTAGCATATCAAATCGAAGGACTCAAGTATGTGGACCATTGGTGGGGCAGTGAACAGCAAGTAAATATCCGAAATGGAGGAAATGTGTAGTGGGACCGAGTCATGAAACATCATGATTGTTTTCTGTGGTGCTGTAGGATATAAAAGCTAAAAAAATTTCCTTTCTTGAACACTACACCAAAGAAGGATCAATTGAAATGACAGGTATTGTACTCCACAGTAATGATCTTAAGTTACCAAAGCATAAAGTGATTGGAGTATATAGACCACCAAATGCTGATGTAATGCTGTTTATGAATAAACTTTGTAGTGTTATTGGTCAGGCCGGTTCTAATGACCTTACTATATTAGGTGACTTTAATATAGATGCAAACTCAAATAGTACAGTAAACTTGAAACTCAGTGATGTAGTGACCTCATACAATCTTGTAAATATAGTGAACTCTGACACCAGAGTGACGGACACATGTTCCACTAGAATAGATTATGCTACAATCAACAAAGATGTTATAGATAAGGTAAATTACAGTAAGTTAGATTTTCTTTATTCTGACCACTCCTGTCAGGTGATAGAATACAACAATTCAGCTGTGTCTAAAATAACAAAAATTGTGCTACAGAAACGAATGCTGAATACCTCAAATATTTATGCTCTTAAAGACAAACTAGCAAATGAGAAATGCGATTCTGTGTACCAGGTAAAAGGGTAGGTTGAGAAATGGAATGAATTCTACTCAACCCTACTGCATCATTATGAAGATAGTTGTCCAGTCAGAGAAATCCAGAAGGTAGTTAAACACTGTCAAAATGGAAGTAATCCTAGACTAAAACTCCCAACAAATCTGATTATGCTCAGGCAGCAAGTACATGAACTAAACCAGCTTTATAAAGCTACTACTATGCAGGTTTTCAAGGAAAAATACAATAGGACTACGCAAACTTTTAAAACTGAAATTGTTAACATAAGAAAGCAGATTAACAGTAAAACAATAGAATAGTCTCACAACATAAGCAAAGCATCTTGGAAACTGATTGACAAATACCAAAAAGGTCCCAACAAGATGAACATGGAACCACTCAGCATAAGACTTGATGGTAACATTATAAAAGACCCAGATACTGTATGTAATATTTTTAATAACTACTACATTTCTGGTGAACAATCAACCCATATTATAGATTCACAGGTAGAGACCCGATGTCATCTCACCCAGTGTACCGAATTTGAATTTGTGGAAGTGAATGAACAGGAGGATCGCAGGGCAATATACATGCTAAAGAAAAAATTTTCACCTGTATGGGATGGTGTATCCAGTGCTATTACTAAAGCATGCTTAAAAGAAATCTCTAAACCTCTTACTCACCTGATTAATTGCAGCATTAGAGAAAACATGTATCCAACGGTTCTAAAAATGAGTGTAGTGAAACCAGTGTATAAAAAGGGAAGTAAGGAAGATGTCACCAACTATAGACCAATATCATTAAGTCCCACTTTCAGTAAGATATTCGAAAGCATTATCCTTTCTCAGCTAAGTGCCTTTTTCAGAGAACATAAACGGCTTGTAGATTCGCAGCATGGCTTCAGAAAAGAGCTAAGTACAACCACAGCAGTTACACAGTTCATCCATGAAGTTTACTATCTGTTGGACCAGAAGATGCAGACTGCAAGAATATTTTTGGATCTGACAAGAGCATTTGATACGGTAAACCATAGGGTACTTCTTAAAAAGCTAAAATCTTGTAGTATTGGGGATCAAGCCATGAATCTTCTAACCACATACCTGCTGAATTGTAAGCAAAGCACTAAATTGTCATACAAACTAGATAATAAAATCATGAACTCCCAGTCCACCAGTGAACCCGTATTACAAGGTGTACCACAGGGCTCAATCCTTGGACCCTTTCTCTTCCTGATATAATTAACGACATCACACAACCCATTAACTCCCATATTGTAAGCTATGCAGATGACATGTCAATCTTATTCTATGGGAGTGAATCTAATGAGCTAGAATCTCTTGCTACTAGTGGTGTAACAGAAGTAACAAAATACTTCAATGATCAGGGACTCAAGGTGAATGTCACCAAATCTCAACTACTGACATTTAAAACAGGCAGTTCTCACCACAACAATATGAATAGTGTGTGTAATATCTCTGCAACAGAAAATGGTAACTGTAAATTCCTGGGTGTGTATGTTGATGAAAATTTGAGGTGGACATACCACATTAATTTCGTATGTGGAAAAGTCTGTAGTGCCATATATCTCCTCAGCCAGCTCGCAAAGATAGTTCCTAGCCAAGCACTGAAATTAGTATATTATGGAACACTTTACCCCTTTCTCAATTACGGAATTGAACTGTGGGGCTGTGCATCTGATGTACATTTAAAAAGAATACTACTACTACAGAAAAGAGCAATAAGACATATAGCATGGGATGGGACATAGAGATTCATGTCGTGAAGTGTTCGTGCAGCACAAATATCTTACAATATATTCTCTGTACATCTTTAAAATAGTTGTATTTTTTATAAGTCAACCAACAGAAGCTATCAAGGGCAGTGATGTACATGACCACAACACTAGAACAAAGTGTAACTATTTCAGTAACAGTACAACGTTAAAAATGACTGATAGAAGTCCATATATCAGTGGTTTGATTTGGTATAACAAGCTACCAAACTCTCTAAGAATGTACACGGGAAATGTTTTTAAAACAAAATTAAAATATTTTCTAATAGAAAAAAGGTTATTCTTTCAATGAATTTTAAGACAGTGATTGTGACATGAGGCATTAGCATATCAGTTGTAATGTGATAAATGTAAAAATTAGACATAAGAAGCAACAGCTACAGAATATAGCGTATTTTATAAGTGTAAATATAACCATAGTATTGAGTCTGACATTTGTAAAAGCCATCATTATGATGGCTCCACACAAAGAAAATGTAAATAAATAAATAAATAAAAACATTTAAGCTGGATTGCTCAAAGCAATAGAAGGAGCTAATAAAAATTGTGGGTTTTCTGGGGCCAAGTGTGCTAGAGTAGCATTTGCATTTTCAGTGGGCAGCTATACAGTGTTTTTGTGCCATTGTTGCATCAGCATGATTGCTTTAGGTGCTATAGTGTGTTTGTTGTGTGGGCATGGTTTGGCTGTATGGCTGGTTGTGGCACTAAGGTACAAGGGTGTGCCAAACACAACATCTTGCCTTTAGCACATATTATCTGTAAATTGTTTTGATTGATGCCTCAGTGGAGACAAATTTTAGTACTTGTTTTGTTTATTAAGTGTGTTATATTTGAAATTCATGGCACTTTTTCTCCCTTCCCACACATGTGGGCATGGCAGCACTGTTCTGACACTAGTAGTGTGGCCACTGGGCACGGGTCAGCAGCATTTGAGCTGCTGTTAGCACCATTCCAAAGTGAGTTGACACCATGTGGGGTGGAGGGAAGTCACCGACTCCATTACAAATGATAAATATCTTCTGGAGTCTAGCACTGTGGCTGTGGAGGAGTGGCCAGGAAGCCAGGGGCATGTCGCTGGTGGTCAAAACGGTGCATGGACAAGCTGGCAGTGATGGCCAAGGTTGTTGATGGAAAATGGCAGGGCCTGGAGGTGTCGGATAGTGAATCAGGATTCAATGATGACTACTAGAGCATGGGCAATGACTACTAGAGCATGGGTCAGGCCTGGGTGGGTCAGTGGTCTGATTAGTTTTGGATGGGAATGGCAAGCCTAAAGCATAGCAGCTGCTGGCCATGGTTGAAGCTACGAGGAGAGTGCATAGTGAATGGAGACAGAGTCAGTTAGGACCTGGCATGCTGTGGAGCTGGGTAATTTTAAGAACAAACAGGTGCCACACATTGTAGCTGGATGTTTATGGACATCATCGATCAGGAGGGCAGTTAATGTTTTATCCCAGTGGTAAAAGAGAACAGCAACCCCAGTGAGATACGCACAAGAGAAGCTTTGTTAATACCATAGCGGCAGAGCACTAGAAGTGTGCTTTAGTGGTATGCAGTGATTCTTTATTAGTCAGCAAGTAGTCAAATTCAAATCTGTGTATAGCAGGTAAAATGAAAGAAGGAAAGAACATTAAGGTTTTAATGTCCTGTCGACATTGAGGTCATTACAGGCGTAGCACAAGCTTGGAATGTTCAAGATTCAGGAAAGAAATTGGCTGTGCCCTTTTTTAAAGGAACGATACTGGCATTTGTATGGAGCGATTTAGGGAAATCATGGAAAACCTTTATTTAGATGGCCAGACACAGATTCCAACAATCATCCTTTTGAATGGGAGTCCTGTGTGCTAAACTGCACCATTTTATTCAGTTGCAAGTACTGTGTACAGTGAAGGAGGCTGTATTTGTGTTTTGATTGTGATAGTTCGTTACTCCCATCATATTACACAGTAAAGCCATACAGAATACAGCCATACAGAATAGTCGGTCCTGTATGGTGTTTCTGTATACGCTGCTGGCATATGTTAACATTTCTCAAAATGAGAGTTCTGTGCATTATTTGTTTGTCATGCTGAGGGTGTAATCCATATAGTATATACCTATAGGTGACAGAACTTCTAGTGATTACTGTTGTTCAGAGATAGGCAGATGCGTAGCCTGGTTGATTGCATAGTATTGAGTATTTGGTGAAGCTGCTGGTTAGTGGACATAGATGTTATTCTGATTTTATTCGTTTATTCTACTATACTGAGCTGGTGGCCAACTGTAATGTCTACGAGCCAAGAGTGAGAATATTTTATCCTGTATTGGTTGTTCTTGTTTGGTGCCCCCTTTATGTCTCACTAGGGCTGTAACTAACATTGAGTCTTTTTATGATATTGTTTAAAGAGTCTTTACTCTATTCTGTGGTTATTTGATGCTCAATTAGTACCATTGAGTTGTCATTATTGTTTTATATTCTGCTCTTGTAATTTGTTTGAGGGAGATATTTCCATTTTAATAAATTTTTTGATCAAAACAAGCCCATGCCAGCACAACCCCCAGTCGTAACACCACTCCAATAAAATGCTGTGCTACACATTGTATTTAAGAGAAAAGAAGAGGATATACTTGTTAGCCACACAAAAGGAAACATGTAGATAGCTGAGAGACATGCTAGTGGAAAGCAGAAGCTGAATATCTGACTTAAACAGTGTTCAAAATAAAGAGAAAACATACCGATTCTGGAAAAAGGAAAAGTCTTTTAAAATATTCAATCAGAAAGAACAAAATGGTGGGGGAAATAAAACTCAGAAGTAACAATCAAGCAAAATCTACATTTTACTGTCCAGATCACTACCTACAGTGTACAGAAAACACACACACATTAATTCACACACTTGACATATGACCACTGTCACCCACAACCCAGACCAGAATGCAACTGTCATGTGAAATGGAAGCAGCAATCTGGAGGGGAAAGGGAAGAGAAAGGGATAGTAGTGTACAGGTGGGAAGAGAGAGGAGCCCTCTATGGCAGAGTATGCAGAGGCTAGATTGCCAGCAGGTGCAGCTTCGGTATGCTTTGGGGCACGGAGGTAGGAATGGGGGGGGGGGGGGAGATGGAGTAAAAAGGAGAGTAGTGGGGAATGAAGGGCAGATGCGTTAGCAGAGGGTGGCACACAAAGCACATGGGAGTTGAGAATAGGGAGGAGTTCATAGGACAGAGGGGATGGAACCTGTTGGGTGGAGGGTGTTGGGGCTGTATGTTACTGTAGGTTGAGTCTGGGGTAATTTTGTGAGCAGATAATGTGTTATAAGGATAACTACCATCTGGACAGTTCAGAAAAGCTGGTGGTGTAGGGGAGGGCTCAGATGGCTGAGATCCTGACACTGCACCTGTTGGCAGTCTCGTCCCCGAACACTCCTCCAGACAGCGCTCCTCTCTCCCTGCACCCATACACTGGTATCCCTTCCCCATCCCTGCCTACTCCACATTGCTGATTCCATTACACATGATAGTTGCATTCTAGTTGGAACTACCAGAGATGTTGGTCATGTGTGTGAGGTGTGCTTGCTTATGTAAATGGTGTGTGTGTGTGTGTGTGTGTGTGTGTGTGTGTGTGTGTGTGTGTGTTTCTCTTTCTTTTTCTGATAAGGCTGTCGCCAAAAGCTAATGTGTAAGTGTCCTTTAATTGTGCCTGTTTGCAACTTAATGTATCATCTTTACGGTAAGCAGCAATCTATCTTTTCTTTACAGCAGTGACATTCCAATCTGAATTTCCATTATTAGATCACTAGTTACATGCTGTTGGTAAATAATGAGTCAAATTGAGAAATAATTTCAGACTGAAATATCATAAACAGATAAAATGTTATAAAACAGAAATTAAATTCAAGGATGCAAGTTAGGAAACAGATATACAAACAGAAAAAAATTCAGCAAATAATTTAGGGGAACAGACATTCAGTACCCAAGTTAAAATGACCCACAAGTGACATGAATAAGGGGGGGTGAGGATGACAGAAATTGTAGCTGCAGTAGAAAGTAATTTACCAGTCCATCCTTCTTTATGTGACTTTCTTTTTCTGTGTAAAAGTAAGATATAAAGGAAGGGAATAAAGACTGAAAGCGGAAAAGAGACAAAGAGGACTGTGGAGGAGAAATAAAATCTACAGACCTGTGCCCGCTCAGGAGTTCCACACTGAGCTGTGGAGCACTTCCTGCTCTGCGGAGCATGGTCACTTGCTGTGAGCAATCAAATGGACTGGAAGCACATGGTACAGCAAACCTTTGGCTCTGCCTGCTGCATCTTACATGATCGCCAACATCATACTCTTAGAACTACAACATAGCGACATGCTACCTTGGGAAAATAGGAATTTAAGGAAATAAATAAGAAAGAACTGTTTTAAAAGAAACTGCGTATGTTTATTGGGTATCTGAAATTAGACTTTTTCCCCCTTAACAAGAGCAGAAATATCAGGTGTGAGAAAAGCTGCTCACAAGAATACATAGATCCAATTATGCACACGATCTGTGCGGCATTTTTGTGGAGCTTGGGAGATGTTTTTGCTATAATGAACAATACCAAGGCGATAAATCTAATGTGTTGTAGCACCTGTCTTCCAGCAAAGTTGAATTTTCCAGATCAATAATTTTCAGCTGGACAAATGGCAAATCATTGAGTGAAACCAAGAAGAGAGTACTGAACAATTTAATTTCCATTTCAAAAGTTACGAACTCTTGGAATCTTGATTCAAAAGATGTGATGAGCTGCCTTACCTTGGCTTGATAATTGCCGAAACTGGTACCTTCAGGTAGTTTTAAAGAAGCTAGACAGTTGAAGAATATTGTAATTCCTTCATCTAACTGCCTCTCAAAGAAGCTAGACAATTGAAGAATGTTATAATTCCTTCATCTATATGCCTCTCAAACAAACGTAACTTTTCTATGAAAGCTCTGATTTCATTGTGCATGTCAATTATTAGGTGCTCTTTGCCCTTCAGTGACAGAGTTAAATTATTCAGGTGCATAGTTATGTCAGCTAAGAAAGCTAGGTCTGATGTCCACTTTAAATCTTTCAGGCAGCTCATTTGTTGCCCTTTCATTTCCAAAAAGAAAGATATTTCCTCATGTATGTCAAAGAAAACATCAAGAACTTTTTCCAGTTCATCCAATGAACTGTGCTGTGGTAAGGTTTGTCCCCATACTGTACTTTCATATCTTTCAGGAATCCTTTGAATTGTTGATGATTTACATAGTGTTGATGCATGTGATTCACACACTTGACTACAACTTTCATTACCTCACCTAGTTCCACTGTTTCAGCACACAGTGCCTCTGTGAATGAAGCAATGAACAATCAAAATGTCTTTTTTTTAAAGTAATACTTGAGTTTGTTTTTAAATGAGAAGCAAAACCTTGATTATGCCCAACCATTTGTGCTGAACTGTCTATGGTTACAGAATGGAGGTAACCAAAGGCGAATTCATATTGTCCACTGATTCACAAACAGCTTCAAAAAATATAGAGTGCTGTTGTGGTGTAATTGAGCGGCACCACATCCAAGAGTTCCTCAGTTACTTGCAGCTCCATATCAAGACAATTTACTGCAAAGTCCAGGATTTGACGAGACACTGTTTGCTTTGAAAGGTTAATTCCTTTCAGCTGCCTGCAGCACCCTTGGAAACAAACATTCTGCAATTGCTACCACGCACTATTTTACGAGAGGTCCCACAGAAAATAGCACTTGTCACTATAATGTGAGCTACTTGGTAGCTTGCACAAACTGCTGCTTCAGTTCCGTTTTCTTCACTGTATAAACATACTACAGTACATGAACTATGATGCGTATTTGTATAACTTCTGTCCTATGAATTCTTTTTTAAACTTACATCTCATGGCATGTCATTCTTAAGCCTGGCTACTAGATCCTTGCATGCTTCATCTTCTATCTGCTCATAATGGGCTGCATGAAGACATGTAAAATGACACTGTATGTTGTATTTCTTAGCAGGATTAAACACTCGTGACATACAAGACACTCTGGACGTCCATCCCTCTCAATAAATAGAAATATAACCTCCAATTGAGGCACAGCACTTCCATGACTGACCATAGTTGCCATTTAACATGGGTTGTTGCATCATCTGAGGCTTAATGTAGTCAGGGGGCAGTGAGTTTGCTTTCTCCCACCACACAGGCTCTGAGCCACTGCAGTAAGTGCTCCGGAGCACTCCTCCTCCCTGGGGCACTGTTTGAATACCCTGATCTGAGAGACACAAAGAGCATAAATTAATTGGATGATGAAAGCCCATTATACACTCCTGGAAATTGAAATAAGAACACCGTAAATTCATTGTCCCAGGAAGGGGAAACTTTATTGACACATTCCTGGGGTCAGATACATCACATGATCACACTGACAGAACCACAGGCACATAGACACAGGCAACAGAGCATGCACAATGTCGGCACTAGTACAGTGTATATCCACCTTTCGCAGCAATGCAGGCTGCTATTCTCCCATGGAGACGATCGTAGAGATGCTGGATGTAGTCCTGTGGAACGGCTTGCCATGCCATTTCCACCTGGCGCCTATGTTGGACCGCGTGAGACGACGCTTCATCCAGTCCCAAACATGCTCAATGGGGGACAGATCCGGAGATCTTGCTGGCCAGGGTAGTTGACTTACACCTTCTAGAGCACGTTGGGTGGCACGGGATACATGCGGACGTGCATTGTCCTGTTGGAACAGCAAGTTCCCTTGCCGGTCTAGGAATGGTAGAACGATGGGTTCGATGACGGTTTGGATGTACCGTGCACTATTCAGTGTCCCCTCGACGATCACCAGTGGTGTACGGCCAGTGTAGGAGATCGCTCCCCACACCATGATGCCGGGTGTTGGCCCTGTGTGCCTCGGTCGTATGCAGTCCTGATTGTGGCGCTCACCTGCACGGCGCCAAACACGCATACGACCATCATTGGCACCAAGGCAGAAGCGACTCTCATCGCTAAAGACGACACGTCTCCATTCGTCCCTCCATTCACGCCTGTCGCGACACCACTGGAGGCGGGCTGCACGATGTTGGGGCGTGAGCGGAAGACGGCCTAACGGTGTGCGGGACCGTAGTCCAGCTTCATGGAGACGGTTGCGAATGGTCCTCGCCGATACCCCAGGAGCAACAGTGTCCCTAATTTGCTGGGAAGTGGCGGTGCGGTCCCCTACGGCACTGCGTAGGATCCTACGGTCTTGGCGTGCATCCGTGCGTCGCTGCGGTCCGGTCCCAGGTCGACGGGCACGTGCACCTTCTGCCGACCACTGGCGACAACATCGATGTACTGTGGAGACCTCACGCCCCACGTGTTGAGCAATTTGGCGGTACATCCACCCGGCCTCCCGCATGCCCACTATACGCCATCGCTCAAAGTCCGTCAACTGCACATATGGTTCACGTCCACGCTGTCGCGGCATGCTACCAGTGTTAAAGACTGCGATGGAGCTCCGTATGCCACAGCAAACTGGCTGACACTGACGGCGGCGGTGCACAAATGCTGCGCAGCTAGCGCCATTCGACGGCCAACACCGCGGTTTCTGGTGTGTCCGCTGTGCCGTGCGTGTGATCATTGCTTGTACAGCCCTCTCGCAGTGTCCGGAGCAAGTATGGTGGGTCTGACACACCGGTGTCAATGTGTTCTTTTTTCCATTTCCAGGAGTGTATATTACAGACAAAGCTTCATCTCTGCAGTTCACAAATGCTTTTTATTAGTTTGCCACTAAAACATTTTTCATGAACTGCACATCTGCAACTATGTGTAGGCGTGGCTTCAAGGAGGGCAAGGAGTGACAGAATAGGTCTTAAAAATATTGTGAAATTGAAACAAAACTACTAAAATAAAGGCAGTCTGTTTGAGCTTTTATTCTTCTTTCCATGCTTTCCACGAGGTGAGTGAAACATTGCTGCTCAAGTGTATTACACTCTTTGATGGTGGCTCTCCTGATGTCATATAGTATGTAAGGAGAGTTCCTGTGACAATGCACTCTATTTTCAATAGGCCTCAAGCAGCTCAGTCAGATTTATGCCAGCAGACACTGCAGGCCCTCCCATTCTTCTCTTCTGAATGAAGGCAATAACAAGGTGGGTGTGATGTACTCACGCTTTATTGTCTCAAAATAAGAAATATCGTTGAAATGTTGACTGTGGCACTGGCCAATAGATTGAAGGATCCTGATGTGATACTGCACAGCTCTTAAATCACCCTGAATAATCAAGACACAAAGGCAATGCAATGGGCATTGATTTATATCAATGGAAAAAGTTGAAAATTTGTGCCGGACTGTGATTCGAACCTGGGTCTCCTGCTTACAAGGCAGATGCAGTGATCACTATGCTATCCGAACACAGTGGTCATCGTAACTGCATGGATTAACTCTAGCATGCCTCTCATCAAACCTAAATTCTCAAATTATCTATACAGTCTACTGACGTAGTGCCCCTTGCTCATTATCCTCATTTCTCGTGGCATTTTGCCGATTGCTGTAAGAGTTTGAGCTTGGTGTGCATCTGCACTGAAGGGATCACTGGTCATTCATACCTTAATTAAATATATGTGGTATCTCGCCTTAATTATATATATAAAACAAAGATGATGTGACTTACCAAACAAAAGTGCTGGCATGTTGATAGACACACAAACAAACACAAACATACACAAAAAATTCAAGCTTTCGCAACCAACGGTTGCTTCATCAGGAAAGAGGGAAGGAGAGGGAAAGACGACAGGATGTGGGTTTTAAGGGAGAGGGTAAGGAGTCATTCCAATCCCGGGAGCAGAAAGATTTACCTTATGGGGAAAAAAGGACAGGTATACACTCGCACACACACACACATATCCATTTGCACATACACAGACACAAGCAGACATTTGTAAAGACAAAGAGTTTGGGCAGAGATGTCAGTCGAGGCGGAAGTACAAACGCAAAGACGTTGTTGAATGACAGGTGAGGTATGAGCGGCGGCAACTTGAAATTAGCGGAGATTGAGGCCTGGTGGGTAATGAGAAGAGAGGATATACTGAAGGGCAAGTTCCCATCTCTGGAGTTCTGACAGGTTGGTGTTAGTGGGAAGTATCCAGATAACCCGGACGGTGTAACACTGTGCCAAGATGTGCTGGCCGTGCACCAAGGCATGTTTAGCCACAAGGTGATCCTTATTATCAACAAACACTGTCTGCCTGTGTCAATTCATGCGAATGGACAGTTTGTTGCTGGTCATTCCTACATAGAAAGCTTCACAGTGTAGGCAAGTCAGTTTGTAAATCACATGGGTGCTTTCACATGTGGCTCTGCCTTCGATCGTGTACACCTTCCGGGTTACAGGACTGGAGTAGGTGGTGGTGGGAGGGTGCATGGGACAGGTTTTATACCGGGGGCTGTTACAAGGGTAGGAGCCAGAGGGTAGGGAAGGTGGTTTGGGGATTTCATAGGGATGAACCAAGAGGTTACGAAGGTTAGGTGGATGGCGGAAAGACACTCTTGGTCGAGTGGGGAGGATTTCATGAAGGATGGATCTCATTTCAGGGCAGGATTTGAGGAAGTCGTATCCCTGCTGGAGAGCCACATTCAGAGTCTGATCCAGTCCCAGAAAGTATCCTGTCACAAGTGGGGCACTTTTGGGGTTCTTCTGTGGGAGGTTCTGGGTTTGAGGGGATGAGGAAGTGGCTCTGGTAATTTGCTTCTGTACCAGGTCAGGACGGTAGTTGCGGGATGCGAAAGCTGTTTTCAGGTTGTTGGTGTAATGGTTCAGGGATTCCGGACTGGAGCAGATTTGTTTGCCATGAAGACCTAGGCTGTAGGGAAGGGACCGTTTGATGTGGAATGGGTGGCAGCTGTCATAATGGAGGTACTGTTGCTTGTTGGTGGGTTTGATGTGGACGGACGTGTGAAGCTGGCCATTGGACAGGTGGAGGTCAACGTCAAGGACAGTGGCATGGGATTTGGAGTAGGACCAGGTGAATCTGATGGAACCAAATGAGTTGAGGTTGGAGAGGAAATTCTGGAGTTCTTCTTCACTGTGAGTCCAGATCATGAAGATGTCATCAATAAATCTGTACCAAACTTTGGGTTCGCAGCCCTGGGTAATCAAGAAGGCTTCCTCTAAGCGACCCATAAATAGTTTGGTGTAGGAGGGGGCCATCCTGGTACCCATGGCTGTTCCCTTTGATTGTTGGTATGTCTGGCCTTCGAAAGTGAAGAAGTTGTGAGTCAGGATGAAGCTGGCTAAGGTAATGAGGAAAGAGGTTTTAGGTAGGGTGGCAGGTGATCGGCGTGAAAGGAAGTGCTCCATCGCAGCGAGGCCCTGGACGTGCGGAATATTTGTGTATAAAGAAGTGGCATCAATGGTTACAAGGATGGTTTCCGGGGGTAACAGATTGGGTAAGGATTCCAGGCGTTCGAGAAAGTGGTTGGTGTCTTTGATGAAGGATGGGAGACTGCATGTAACGGGTTGAAGGTGTTGATCTACGTAGGCAGAGATACGTTCTGTGGGGGCTTGGTAACCAGCTACAATGGGGCGGCCGGGATGATTGGGTTTGTGAATTTTAGGAAGAAGGTAGAAGGTAGGGGTGCGGGGTGTCGGTGGGGTCAGGAGGTTGATGGAGTCAGGTGAAAGGTTTTGTATGGGGCCTAAGGTTCTGAGGATTCCTTGAAGCTCCGCCTGGACATCAGGAATGGGATTACCTTGGCAAACTTTGTATGTAGTGTTGTCTGAAAGCTGACGCAGTCCCTCAGCCACATACTCCTGACGATCAAGTACCACGGTCGTGGAACCCTTGTCCGCCAGAAGAATGACGATGGATTGGTCAGCCTTCAGATCACGGATAGCCTGGGCTTCAGCATTGGTGATGTTGGGAGTAGGATTAAGGTTTTTTTAAGAAGGATTGAGAGGCAAGGTTGGAAGTGAGAAATTCCTGGAAGGTTTGGAGAGAGTGATTTTGAGGAAGAGGAGGTGGGTCCCGCTGTGACGGAGGACAGAACTGTTCCAGGCAGGGTTCAATTTGGATAGTGTCTTGGGGAGTTGGATCATTAGGAGTAGGATTAGGATAATTTTTCTTCGTGGCAAAGTGATATTTCCAGCAGAGAGTACGAGTGTAGGACAGTAAATCTTTGATGAGAGCTGTTTGGTTGAATCTGGGAGTAGGGCTGAAGGTGAGGCCTTTGGATAGGACAGAGGTTTCGGATTGGGAGAGAGGTTTGGAGGAAAGGTTAACTACTGAATTAGGGTGTTGTGGTCCCAGATTGTGTTGATTAGAATTTTGAGGTTTTGGGGGGAGTGGAGCTGGAAGTGGGAGACTGAGTAGATGGGAGAGAATGGGTCTGTGCGCAACGAAAGGAGGTTGAGGTTTGCTGGAAAGGTTGTGAAGGGTGAGTGAGTTGCCTTTCTGGAGGTGGGAAACCA
Organism: Schistocerca nitens; assembly: GCF_023898315.1. Taxonomy (NCBI): domain Eukaryota; kingdom Metazoa; phylum Arthropoda; class Insecta; order Orthoptera; family Acrididae; genus Schistocerca; species Schistocerca nitens. The sequence continues at coordinate 127,172,395 of NC_064619.1, read as the reverse complement.
GGAGATTGGATAGTTTTTTGAGGTGGAGGGTGGCATGCTCTTCTAATTTGTGGTTGGCCTGTAGGAGGATGCTCTGAACAGCCGGTGTGGATGTGGGAGAGGAAAGATTGAGGACTTTTATTAAGGATAGGAGTTGACGGGTGTGTTCATTGGCTGAGATGATGTGTAGGTGAAGGATTAGTTGGGTGAGGGCAATGGATTATTCAGTTTGGAACTGGTATAGGGACTGATGGAAAGAAGGGTTACAGCCAGAGATGGGAACTTTAAGTGTGAGACCTTTGGGGGTAATGCCAAATGTCATACAAGCCTAAGTAAATTTGGCATTACCCCCAAAGGCCTCACACTTAAAGTTCCCATCTCTGGCTGTAACCCTTCTTTCCATCAGTCCCTGTTTTTTATTTATTTTTTGTGACAATGATTTTGATTTTGTGTCAGCAGGTCTGCCTCATGTATCGTTATATCCAAATGGTTTCTAAATGTTAATCTACATTCAGATCCGATGATGGCACCTTTAGTGTGTTGAAACCGGTTATTCAGTAAACAGTATTTATGGAATCTTGGCTTTTGAATTATTTCTACAACAAACTAGCAAACTTGTTCGTATACATTATGTTTACAGCATCCAAAACTGAAGCTACATATCTGCATAGTGAATAAAATGAATATGGTTGTGACTGGAGGTGGGCTTTTATTTTATATTTTATGGGTGTATTAAGCCATACGTGAGGAACAAATACAGTGGAAATTCTAGAGATATTGTGTAATTTACCTTTGTACTCTTGGTACTATCCGTATAATTATGTATTGCCTAAAATATTGTGTGTGTGTGTGTGTGTGTGAGAGAGAGAGAGAGAGAGAGAGAGAGAGAGAGAGAGAGAGAGAGAGGGGGGGGGGGGGAGGGGAAGGGGGGGGGGGGAAGGGGGGGGGGCAGATTAGTTCTACAACAAAATTCAATCATAATGCCTTATTTAGAAACCACCTGCCATGGTATCAATGGAAAAATACAATTTCATCACCCAGATTCAGCCCACAAAAAACACAGCAAGTCACTGAACTCTGCCTGGAAAAAATACAATCCAGAAGCCAAAGGAATTCTCGCCTGCCCTACAAAGAAAAAAAAAGCATTCTCTTCAACTGTTCCATAAAAACCTCATTTCCGGCACCACTCACCAGCTCTTTCAAAAAAAACACCAAAACCTCAAATATAACCCAGATGAGCCCTGAGTTGTCTTTGATCTGCAGGCAGACTGTGCCATCATCATCTTTTCTGAAACACAGAGCATGTAGTAAAAGGACTTTGACAGGTTTGTAAGCCACAACGTATAAAACTGTTCACAATGACCCCTTTTTTACATCCATGTAGAGCAGCAGAAAATCCATATACCCTTAGGCTCCTCACAAGTTCCCACAACTGGCTCTATAATACTTCTTACTCCTCATCCTACTACCTAAAAAAAAAACACAAAGAAGTCATTCTGGAGGTCCCATTGTACAAGGTTTCAGAGTGCTAACGAATACATTTCACTTATCGGTTGTGGTGGACCAGCACTCCTGATTCGTCTTACATGTGTTACACAAATAACTTCATGGAACATTTTACATCTTTCTGACCTCTCTCACACCTGGAAACTTCCTTTTTACTATTGATGCAACTTTGCTCTCCACCAACATTCCACACTTATTTCAACACCAAATGGAAAGAAATCTAAAAACCACATTCATTGTTGCACTGGCGAACTTCATCTTTACCCAAAAGTGCTTCACTTTCTAAGGCCAGAATTACAAACACATTATGAAAATGGCAATGGTAACCAAGATGGCAACATTTCACAATTTCCATGGGTCACATGTTCTAGGCATTCCTTAATTGTCAGAAGCTGTACTCCTGGCTTGGTCTGGACTCATGGAGAAGAGCGACTCCTCTACTTCCTACAAAAGCTTAATTCATTTGCCTTAGTTTAGTTAACCTGACCTTTCTCCAAAGCCAAAGCTAGCTTCCTATACACTGACCATCTTACTGAGACTCACATCTAACCTTAGCCTATACTGTCTAGGAGTGTAATTGTTATATCGGACAAGATGTTTCTGTTGTTGTGGTCTTCAGTCCTGAGACTGGTTTGATGCAGCTCTCCATGCTACACTATCCTGTGCAAGCTTCTTCATCTCCCAGTACCTACTGCAACCTACATCTTTTTGAATCTGTTTAGTGTATTCATCTCTTGGTCTCCCTCTACGATTTTTACCCTCCACGCTACCCTCAAATACTAAATTGGTGATCCCTTGATGCCTCAGAACATGTCCTACCAACTGATCCCTTCTTCTAGTCAAGTTGTGCCACAAACTCCTCCCAAATTCTGTTCAATACCTCATCATTAGTTATGTGATCTACCCATCTAATCTTCAGCATTCTTCTGTAGCAGCACATTTCAAAAGCTTCTATTCTCTTCTTGTCCAAACTATTTACTGTCCTTGTTTCACTTCCATACACTCCATACAAATACTTTCAGGAACGACTTCCTGACACTTAATTCTATACTCAAAGTTAACAAATTTCTCTTCTTCAGAAACACTTTACTTGCCATTGGCAGTCTACATTTTATATCCTCTCTACTTCGACCATCATCAGTTATTTTGCTCCGCAGATAGCAAAACTCCTTTACTACTTTCAGTGTCTCATTTTCTAACCTAATTCCTAGTTTTGCTTTTGTTGATGTTCATCTTATATCCTCCTTTCAAGACACTGTCCATTCCGTTCAACTGCTCTTCCAAGTCCTTTTCTGTCTCTGACAAAATTACAATGTCATCAGCGAACTTCAAAGTTTTTATTTCTTCTCCATGGATTTTAATACCTACTCCGAATTTTTCTTTTGTTTCCTTCACTGCTTGCTCAATATACAGATTGAATAACATCGGGGAGAGGCCACAACCCTGTCTCACTCCCTTCCCAACCACTGCTTCCCTTTCATGCCCCTCAACTCTTATAAATGCCATCTGGTTTCTGTACAAATTGTAAATAGCCTTTCGCTCCCTGTATTTTACCCCTGCCACCTTCAGAATTTGAAAGAGAGTATTCCAGTCATTGGACAAGATATAAGTTTGAAAGTTGAAATACATCTGTTGAATGTTATAAAACATACAAATGACTATCTTCTCTATGTGTGTAGAGTGCACAATAATTCACGCGTGAGTCATTTATGTAGACCAAATAAATGGAATATTGAGATCATGTAAACATAAATCTACAATAAAGTAATGCATTGAGATGATAAACTTCCTCTTTTATTACATAGCAGACTAACAGAAAATACAACCCACTTTCAGAAGTGGGTGTTTTTGACAATCAATAAACAACAGGTACAAGAAAATTTCCTCAAAACATAAAAAAAATGTTAATGCAGTGTAAATGCATATCACAGACGGAAATATACGCCTATCGTATATAGTTATAGCTCTAAGGCAATATTATTAAATATGAAAATACCAAAAAACTCTAACAACTGTCAAAAATAGACTGACATATTCAGTGAGGTCTCTTCACATACCAATTATCTTGCTTTCCTTTGTATGGAAGAAAATTAGGTCTTGCTGCCTGAAAGCAAAGGAAAGTATCAAAAAGCTTCTTGTAACAAATAATAATCATTACTCCAAATTACCAGTTTTTATTCACAAACTTCAAATGAATGGAAACTGAATCTCTTTGCTCTTCTTGAATAGTCATGTTCAGCATTATATAAAAAGAAAATATCAGCTTACTTACGTGATATAATTTTTTTCTTCATATTTTCAGTTAGTGCCCTGGGTTGATGCAGAAACACAGCAAATCTAATACCCTGTAAGATATTTTAAAAAGTCATGTAGTGGGTCATGTATCATCCTTTACAGTCTAATGGTAAACAGTATACAAGTGAGAACATATAAAGTTGGATTATAATAATTATTGACCAGTGAACTAAACACATAAAGAATTTACAAAAGCTGATCTACATGACCCCATTTGCAAAACAAGACATGGCGGCTCAAAAAGAACAGCAGAGAGAGCTTTAGTTTTGTATAATCGTTATTTGTCAATTTCATAATAAACACACTGATTGAATCTGAAAATATAAACAGCCACAGTCCCACAGAAGTATTAGTTCTTTCCAAAGGCATTAACTTTTTCCCACTCCCAAATTCAGTCATGCTGGGGTTATTAAAGACCTCCTCTCCTTCACTAAGTACCTATAGTGGAAACATTTGGAAAACCACTAACCCTACCAAGAAGACTCAATCAAAAACCAATATGAAAGCCTACCTGAGTTAATTTAGTGCTCCATCTAAGTATTATACACTCCACTGCCCCTCCAACTCACCCCTGTTAAATTTCCAGATTTCCTGACCTCAAATTTTGCCTCACCATCACTGCCTGAATCCTTCAACATGGAAACCAACCTCACATCTGCTGGTAGAACTGCGATCCCGCACCTAAAAAATTGCTCCAGATCTTATAAACCTACCTGCTGACAAAGTCTCCACCACTATGATTATGAAGCATAGGGATTATTTGGCACCAGCTGTCAGATACATCCACCTACAAGTCACACCACAGAGACCCCATTCCAGATATACAGCAAGATTTCCAGTCCCTCCTCAAATCCACAAGTCCAGCCAAGAAACCCTCCACTCAGTTTCTCTCCCTCCCCCCTCCCCTCCGCTCTCTCTCTCTCTCTCTCTCTCTCTCTCTCTCTCTCTCCCTCCCCCTCCCCGTCTCTCCCTCTCTCTCTCCCCCCCCCTTCCCCCCCTTTTCTCTTCCTCACCACAACCACTCCCCACACTCCTACCTGCTCCCTAAAGTACATAAACATAACCACTGAGAATGCTCCATTGTGCTTGGTTACTGCACCTCACCCCCTATCCCCCAGAGAGAATCTCTGCCCTTGCGGACCAACACCTATTACCATTAACCTACTCTCCTACATAAAAGACATCAACCATTTCCTCTACCAGTTATCCACAATTCCTGTTCCTTTACCAACCAATGCCCTACCTGTCACTGTCAATGTCACCTCCCTCTACACTGTTGAACACCGACTTTCCCAATACCTGACTGACTCTAAACCTACAACCACCTCCCTGGTCACCATGAGCAACTATATGCCCAGCTACAGTTACTTCTCCTTTGAAGGCATGAGCTACAAACAAATCTGAGGTACAACAATGGGTACCATTCTATGCTAACCAGTTCATGGGCCATGTACAGGAACTCTTCCTCACAACGCGGTATCCCAAATCCCTCACCTGAATCAGATTAATTGATGACACCTATCTAATTCCTCCAGAATCTAAGCACCTTCTCCCCTTTCTCTTCAACTGGTCTTCCTCAGCCCAACAAGCCACCTTCGATATTGACCGCCATCTCAAGGATGGCCACATCAGTACCTCCACCTCCATCTACATCAAAGCTACCAATCACCAGCAATACCTCCACTTTAAAAGTTGCTACCCATTTCACACCAAGAAGTCTCTTCCATACAGCCTAGTCATCTGTAGTCAGCGCACCTGCAGTGATGAACTATTCCTCTCCATATATGCTGAGTGTCTCACTGAGTTTATCACAGTCCAAAATTGTCCTCCCCAACTTGTCCGGAAACAGAGTTCCCATGCCTTGTCTCCCAACTCATCTACCATTCCTCACATACCCACTATCCAGAGACGCAAAGGAGCACCCATCTTGTGACTTAGTACCATCGAGGGCTGGAGCAACTAAATCTCATTCTCTGCCATAGTTTCTACTATTTCGCATTGTGCCCTGAAATGAGAAATATCCTCCCCACACCTCTCACAGTGGTATTAAGTCACACAACCAACTTACACAGTATCCTTGTCTGTCCCTACTCCACACCTGCTTCCAACCCTTTGCCTTGTGGCGCATATCTCTGTAATAGACCTGGATGCAAGACCTGTCCCATACATCCTCCCACTGCCTACTACCACAGTCCTGTCAAAGGTATCTCCTATCCATCAAAGGTAGGGCCAACTGTGAAAGTAGCCATGTGATCTACCAAATTAGCTGCCTCCAACAGGGCACATTCTGTGTGTCTGCATGAATGGTCACTGCCAAACTGTGGCCAAGAGGCAACTGTATCATACAGTCATTGAGAATACACCAAATGCTATGTGCTTCACTTTCATGATTGCTTTATAGCCTGTGCCATCTGGATTCTTTCCACCATCATCAGTTTCCCTGAACTGCATAGGTGCAAACATACTTTGCAACATATCCTTCATTCTTGTAGCCCCCCCCCCCCCCCCCCCTGGTCTCAGCTTTCACCCATCTTTGACCTCCAACTCCCTATTGCCATCCTTTCTCCTACACTGCTACTACATTCACCTACTATCCCACCAGCACACCTGCATAGTCCTTTCCCTTCTCTGCTTCTCTTCTCTTCTCTCTCCTTTTAAGGTGTTAACACACTTAAGAAATCACACAATTTTGGAAACTTTAAAAATTAATAACTCAAATATGAAATCCACAAAAATTTTTAATTTTCTGTTCTACCTTAGTTTAATGGGCAGACTAAAATGACAAAAAATTACATAATCCTGAATTCAAGGTTGAAATTTATTTTTTATTAGTTGATTTCACATGGAGTGATACCCTGTGAATTACCTGAAAACACCAATATGCACAGATTGCTACTAAGATTTGAAAAGACTCAATAATATAATTCTTTACTTCCTACAGAACTCCACTGTTTACTCAAATAATCTGTTCAAACAATAGAATACAACAAGTAGATAGTGTTCAGTTATTGAGAATACACAGAGGCTATAATCCTGAATGGATTAGTACATTAAGTGAAAGAAAAATCAAACCAAGAAAACCATAGATGCCACAAGAAATATAGAAACATACAGGTAAAGAAAACTGGTTTAAGACAATAGAATAATTAATGCAATGGAAAAAAAATTACTGCTTCTCCTTCTACACTAATAAGCTTCTGTTTTATCTATTATATTATTAATTGAAGTGTTTCTGTAACTTTCCTTATTTCAGAGACCACTATACCATTCTATATACTCAAATAGTTAAAAACATGATTAATGTGAAAATTAACTGTTCGTTGGAATTTAATTCCGGAATCTAAATATTCTAAACAGTTACAGGAGGAGTGACTAACAATGTACATCATTGCTTTGTTTTTGAATGTCTGGGGATTTCCAATTTTCTGTCTGATGCCCAGCACCAGCCTGTTACATACTTTTGCAATAGAGTACAAAAGTCAATTCTGAATGCTAAAAAGTGAAGCATAGTCTGAGTGGAAAATATTTTCACATGTAGGAATGTGGTTGTGAATTTCACAGTTCAGTGTACATTCACTCATATCGCAAATGTATTGATACGTACATATAACAATCCAATGTCTTCGAAGAGATTTCTGCACAGTGTTTCACTCTCAACTGCATGCAACATGCTTACTGCACAGTTCTGTAGAACATTATTTAGAACTTGATTGCATTGTCCCAGAAGATTATATTATAGGAAATCCTCAAGTGAATGTATGCAAAGTATGCCAGCAATTCCATCTCAGTTCAACATCGAGAGGGACTTATGAGCACACAGCACACAGAACTGGGCTCTTTGGTTAACTTATCCACATGCTAATGCCACTTCAGTTTATTATCCATCTGGGTGTCTAGGAATGTCACACACTTAGTTTCATCTAGTGTGTGCCCATTGACTTCTTCTTATGGTATCTATGGGTTCTGTTCTAGGCCCTCTGCTCTTCTTAGTTTTTATTAATGATTTTCCTAACCATCTAACAAGAGCAGAATCAGTACTTTTCGCAGATGATATGAGCCTTTTTATTAAGGGAGTTAATGAAGCTGACCTACAAGAAAAAATAGCTTCAACAATGAATGAGGCAGCTGAATGGTTCAAGGACAATTACTTAATTATAAATGACAAAAAAACACTTGGATGAACATTAGGCACATAAGGAACAAAGTAAAAAATAACATAAGAGTAGAGATTGGGAAATGTCTGATAGAACAAACTTCTTTTACAACATTTTTAGGTGTATGGCTGGGCAATAACTTGAGATGGGAAAACATGTTGAACTATTGAATAAAAAAAACTTTGTAAATACTGTTATACATTAAGAAAACTTAAAGAAAACTGCAATTTTGAAACAGTACCATGTGCCTACTACTCTTACATTCATAGTAATCTAAGATATGGTATTATATTTTGGGGGAATACAGGTTTTGCAAAAAGTTGTTTTAATCTCCAAAAGAGAGCTATTCGTATTCTGAAGGGTGTTGCCTACAGAGATCCATGTAGAGGACTCTTTAAGGAGTTGAAAATTTTGACCCTCCCTAGTTTATTCATCTATGAATCAATATGTTTCCTAAAGTCAAATCAAGAATTCTCTTCTCTAAACAGTGAAGTACATGACTATCAGACCAGAAACAGGCACGATTTTCAATAGAAACATACATTCAAAATCCCTGTACCAAAATAATGTGATGTATCTACCCAAAATAATGTCCAATGCCTTACCAAAAGAAATAAAAAGCATACAAAACTTACATGTATTTAAAAAAGAGTTAAAGAGGCTACTATTGGGCCAGAATTTCTATAATGTTGATGAATTTCTTTGCTATCTAAACAGATAGTGCTCATCTTTTGATTTTTCTGCATAATCCTCCTTTTTTTTCAACTGGCATGTAAGTAGAAGACAAAATATGTGAAGTTTAATTTAGAAAAATATTAAAGTGTAATTGCGAAAATGTTATTCCCCTTAATGGATTTTTCTTTGTATAAACCTTGTAAATTTTTTTTTCTCATCTTTCATGCAAAAAGAAGACAAAATATGTAAAGTGTAATTAACAAAATGTTATTTCCCTTAATTGATAAAAATATAAATCATGCACTCTCTCTCTCTCTCTCTCTCTCTCTCTTTCTTTCTTTCTTTCTATATGACAATTCCTATATCATGTATATGATAAAATGGATGATAATAAATTGAATTGAACTGAATAATTTTTGTTTGGCATTGCTTAATATGAGTCATTGTAATATTATGGATTAAGATATTTTCATAAGTCCTTGTGTAACCTGAGGGTAAAATATGTAACATTCTTTTTGTGTAGTTGTGATCGGTATGGATGTGATTGTACCCTTTATTACTACCCCTGGGTCATGAAAAACACAATTTTTGAAGAGTTCTTCTTTGTTTCAGAAAAATCATTTATGTTGATCAAGAAAATTCATATATGTTGATGAAGAACAGAAGCAGGGTGTAATGGGAATCTGTGTCTCCAAATTCAATGGAAATTAGTATCAACAGGTTAAGTAGAGCATGGTGTCAACAAGCATTGTAAACACAATTGACAGCTGCAGAATTGTGATAAAACTGTGCCACATTTGAGCATACTAATAACTGTATTTATTTTTTCAAAAATAATAATTTACAAATTATGTCATTAATATTAAGAATTTGATTTAAAATTCTGTTTATTGTTGTCTAAGGATGCTGGATTGTCATAATACATGTGGACACCAGTGTTATTATTGCTAAGTATAGTTGTGAGTTAGTTGGTAGAAAGCTTTAGTGGACAGTAAGTGTTAAACTGCAATGTGGTACTGAAAGAATTTTAAGGAAAGTCGATGGTCAATATTGCGGAAATACCCAGATCATGTAATATTAGCTGGGGATGACTTTAACCTACCGAGCTCTGCCTGAAACATCTACGGATTCAATTCGGGTGTTATGGACAGGCAGTCTAGTGAAGTACTTTTTAACATGTTTTCCAAAAGCTGCCTGGAACAACTGGCTAAACAACCCACATGTAATGTAAATATTTTTGACCTTGTAGCTACGAAGAGGCCTGATGGTATTGACAGTGTCAGTATAGAAACAGTAATAAGTGATCATAATGTCATCATAGCAACAATGGTTACTTAAGTTCACACCAAGATGGCTAAGAGTGTGTTTATGCTAGAAAAAGCAGATAAGCAATCGTTAGCATCCCACTTAGAGAATGAATGAACACCATTTAGCTCCAGTATGACAAACATAAAGGGATTATGGGTGAAGTTGAACTTGACTGTAAATCGTGCTATGGAGACATATGTGCCAAGTAAGGATGGCAAATATCCTCCAGGGCTTAATAACCAAATTCGAAAAATGCTGTGGAAACCAAATTCGAAAAATGCTGAGGAATCAGATACTGTTGCACTCTCGATTCAAAAAAGAGTGCACAAATGTTGATAGGCAAAAATTAGTAGAAATTCATGCATCCATAAGAAGAGCAATGTATGAAGCATACAGCAACTTCCAGCATTATATCTTAATGAAAGATCTTGCTGAGAACACAAGAAAATACTGATCATACATAAAATCAAACATAGTGTCATTTGACTGTCATACAGACTCCTGCATGGACGACGTAAAATTGGGATCTGTAATTTGCAGAAGCAACTGAAGGAGTTGAAGGCAAGTAAGTCACCAGGTCCAGATGTAATCGCAATTTGATTTTATGGGGAGTACTTTGCAGCATTGACCCCTTACTTAGCCTGCATTTATCACGACTGTCTCACCCAGTGAAATCTTCCAAGTGAATGAAAAAAAAATGCATGTGACTCATGTATGTAAGAAAGGTAAAAGAATTGATCCACGTAATTACAGACCAAGACCCTAAACATCGGTTTGCTGTAGAATTCTTGAACAAATTCTGAGTTCCAATGTAATAAATTTCCCCTTGAGACAGAAAAGCCTCTTCCTACAAATTAGGATAGATTTAGAAAGCATCACTCGTGTGACACTCAGCTTGCCTTTTCTCACACGATATCTTCCAAACCATGGATGCAGGGCAACAGGCACATTCCATATTTCTAGATTTCCAGAAAGCACTTGACGTAGTTCCCCCATTGCAGACTGATGACAAAGGACCGAATATACGGCTTACCCCCCAGATATGGGATTGGTTTGAAGAATCTTTAAGTAATAGAACTGAGAACATGGTCCTCAATGGCGAGTGTTCATCAGAGGTAAGAGTATCATCAGGAGTGCCCCAGGAAGTGTAATAGGACCACTTTTATTCTCTATATACATAAATGACCTTACAGACAGGGTGAGCAGCACTTTACCCTAATGACGCTGTTGTGTATGGGAATTTGGTGTTGTTTAATGACTGGAATATACAAGATAACTTAGACAAAATTTCTAGTTGGTGTGATGAATGACAGCTTGCTCTAAGTGCAGAAAAATGTTTGTTAAAATAGATGAGTAGGAAAAACAGTCCTGTAACATTCAAATACAGCATCAGTAGAGTGCAGCTTGGCACAGTCACTTTGATTAAAGGTGTAATGTTGCAAAGCAATACGAAATGGAATGAGCACATCAGGTTGGTAGTAGGGAAGGCGACTGCTCAACTTTGTTTTATTGGGAGAATTCTGGGAAAGTGTATCTCATCCATAAAGGAGATGGCATACAGAACACTTGTGCAACTCATTCTTGAGCATAGTTCAAGTGTTTGGGATACCCACCACGTCAGATTAGAAGAATACACTGAAGCAAGCCAGAGGCAGGCTGCTAGATTTCTTAGCAGCAGGTTCGATCAGCATGCATGTATTACAGAGATGCTTTGTGAACTCAAATGGGAATCCATAATGAAATTTTCACTCTGCAGTGGACTGTACGCTAATGTGAAACTTCCTGGCAGATTACAACTGTGTGCCAGACCAAGACTCGAACTCCGGAGCTTTGCATTTTGCAGGCAAGTGCTCTACTATCTTAACTAACCAAGCACAACTCACAACCAGTCTTAACAGCTTCAATTCCACCAGTACCTCGTCTCCTACCTTCCAAACTTCACACAAGCTCTCCTCCTTGGGTAGCTCAGATGGTAGAGCACTTGCCCGCGAATGGCAAAGGTACCGAGTTCAAGTCTCGGTCTGGCACATAGTTTTAATCTGCCAGGAAGTTTCAAATGGGTATCATTGGAGAGAAGATGTTGCTCTTTCCGCAAGGCACTATTGCACAAATTTAGAGAACTGGGATTTTGCGGCCAACTGCACTATGACTCTACTACCACCAATGTGCATTTTGTGTAAAGACTATGAAGATGAGATGTGATGTGAGAAATTAGGTCTCATACGGAGGCTTTTAGACAGATATTTTTCCCTTGTTCTATTTGCAAGTGGAACAGGTTAGGAAATGACTAGTAGTGGTTCAAGTTACCCTCTGCCAAGCAATGTAAAGTGGTTGGTAGAATAAATTAGTATGACGGGACAAAAAATATTGTAGACATAGGTACTAAAGACTGATGATGGAATATTTAAATGGTCTTATAAAATGAAGTGACTGAATGTTTAAAATCAATGGAGACTGTGAAACTGTAACAATTACTAGCCATTTAAAATACTGAAGAGACATGTAGCAGCCAGTGTCTGCAGTTAAATATTCACTTGGGTGATGAAAAATCAAGCATGTGTTTCAGATATGTACAACCTAGTTTTCAATTGTTCTGTTTAGTTCCAGAATATTTTAAAGCTGGCCATTCTGATGTGCACTTTATTAACAATATGAGTTGTAGCTTAGTAGCTATTTATGATGCTTTATGTTCAAATGCATAGACTTTTGATGTAATTTTTAAAAATTGTATGATGCCATATGTTCAAATGCATAGACTTTTGATCTAATTTTAAAAAATTGTGTACAAAAATAATTTCATTTTATTACCTGATATAGTGAGGGTGAAGAGAAACAATTTCAATTACATTTTTATCTACAATTTTTTTGAATTATTTAAAGACTTTGGATATTCTTGAATGGAATAATACATAAAAATAAAGGAGAAACTATGTTCCACATATCAGTCAGCTATAAAAAAGTGGTTGCATTTCCTTTATTTTATGTATTTAAAAACTTTTTTTCTGTCTAGATCACAAGTAGATAACAATAATAAGACAACTAGATTTGATTGAAAAACCAACCATCTTCAGATCTGAAAAGAATAAGTAAACATGAAACTCAGTGAAAGCTTTTTACATTGATAGCTTTGATGGGAAATTTATCTAACTGTATGTGATAAAACACAGAATGTGGGTAACAGGGCGCATTCCCATAAAAAATATTAAAATGAACATTTGTGTACCATTGTGGAATCCCATAAACGATATATGTTCATTAAAAATGGATCATTTCAACAGAAGTAGAACAAAGTGCCTCTAAACATATAAAGGTAAGGAAACAAATTTGACATGACTTGGAACAAACTGAAGAGTGCAGTTGCATCCTGTGGGGTGGGTGGGTGGGTGGTGGTGGTGGTGGTAGTGGTGGTGACGGTTCATGAGCATAGTGGAAACAGTGCTGACAGTAAAGAATGCTCTATTCAACTTCGGTATGTGCTTTGCCATAGCTCAGTGAGGCAAAACACGCCTCACTCTGTTGAATCTGGCTAGCGCTGATGTATGGGGTGGCTTCTGCCCAGGTGAAAGAAGGTTGTGTAGGCACCCTGCATTGCCCATAGATGGCTGGTGGCCTCTGCAAAGACAGGGCCACGATGTCAGCAGCACGCTACTTCTCCATTGGCAATGGCACTTGGAGTGAGCCCTCAGCCCCACATACATTCCCACGGTGGCAGCTAAAGACTGCAGTACATGGGATTTGAACTGCTGCCCTCTTGCAGGAGTTGGCCAGCAGCTGGTGCTGAGAGCTAAGTCCCATGGGGAACTCAGTACTGGCAGCAGCAGGCACAGCTGGCAGGTTGGTGGTACTGTGGCACTAAGTCCTGTGAGGAACTAACCACTGGCAGCAACAGCCAGAGCCTGGTCTCAAACTCATGGCCACTGCTAGTGATGCCCAATCGTGTTGCTGTCTAGTGCAGCTCTGGCATCATGGTGGTGCTGCTGCTGGTGTTCAGTGAAGTGCTTCTCTCAAAACACAGACATATTTATTTTGTTCCAAGGTACATTATTTCACTAAAACCTGGCACCTAGTCACTTTGCCCATAACAAGATACTTGCCTTGGTGTGGTAACATCGATCCAACTGCTACAGTTATTACCGCTGTGTGGTGCAGTTTTCCACTGAGCATGGATAGCCTCGTCTTGCAACCTCCATCTGTACATGTTATTCTGACACCCAAGTCATCACGCTACAGCAAATAGCCTACAGCTGCTAAAGTGACACTTCATGGCAGCTTTCTCACCACTTTTGCTAAAATACTTATTTACTTTACTTAGTACTTTGCTAAAAGCATGGATAGCAACACTATACTGCCACCCCCCACCCCACCCCCATCCTCCCCACTCCACTGAGAAGCCTCAGACCCTTGCTTCAGCCCAGTTCCCTATTGAAATTACCTTCACCCTTAATCTGTACCAGATTGCATTTTTTTTACTACTATACAATTACTTTACTAATCTTCAACTTCATAAATCTAGTTTTCATCCCTTACTCATGGAATAAAGTCTACGGGAATCTGAATTACCCTGGATCAGATTTCTGCAGGACTCATTGTTTCAGATACACAAAAAGTAAGCAGAGTAAAATCAGAGTCACTATGGCGCTATGAACTGCAACACTGAAGATCGTGGTTATCTGATGTCTACGATCTACAATCTATATACTGTTCCACATGCTGCAACAACTGCTCTACAGTGGCTCACTCCTCCTGCATGGCTATTATCTTAGTGAATGTCCCAGGCCTGGTTTCCAGGTGTCATTTTGGAGGGTAAGTTTTGTTTGGATGACCTCTCTCAAGGTTCATCTTGCTAATGCAGTTTTAGGTGCATTTCAATCAGAGTAACCTCAGTTATTGTAGCTGGTAAATGGAATGTAGGCTCCATGATATCAGAGATGGCCCAGTTGATCAACAATCCACTGCCTTGAAATTCCAAAAATCTTGCTCCCATGAGCTTTCCTTGTTCACAGCAACCTGAAAATACCTCCTCCGGCCTCCTTATCTTGTTCAGCAATTCCCAGATGTTAAATACTAAACCCAGTGACTATCTGTGGTTGGATAATACTGGAAAATAGAACTCCTTCATTCATCCAGGCTAACCTAAGTAGGCTTCTAAATTCATGGTGTAATACATCCTGGCACAACTAAGGCAAAGATTTTCAAACCACAATTTCCTGGCTTTGTGGGCACATAAAATTTGCTTACGTTCTGAAGGTGCAGTTCCAACAAAACAGTTCTAATTTCTCATTCAGCATAACATATTCACTGACAGAGAAATGTTTCTTACATTTACTCACAAACTGGTAAAAAATGTCTCTAAATGAAGCCAATTTTTCTGCTTCTTTCCTGGCTGCTCTAGTATCTTGGTCACCAAAATGATGACAAAGCAAAAACTGGAATGCTTGGAGGGACATAGTGGTCCAAAAAATCTTTATCCTAGTTCCATCAGATGCACAAATGTGTTCCAAGTTCAGTCTCATTGCTTTGTATGTCCCTTCTAAAGACAGGAGCCCTATTACACCCATTATTTGGTGCATCCTTGTAGGGTTTAGTACAAACAAAACAATTTGCTCAATAATGTCAGGAAATATAAAGAGACTGAAATACTGTAATGGTGTAGCACATTGTTTGGCATCACCAACAACACCTAGAAGATGGGTAATAATGTTGTGCAACTTCGTTCAAACATTTGGTCATGGGAATTCCTTTCTCTGATTAGTATGTCCTCCTTTTTGCAGATAATAACTATCTCTGACCTCATTTTCATCGTTTCCTTCTTCTTCCTGCTCTGTCTGTGTGTCACAATCACTGATGATAACAACATCCTTTTCACCCACCATCAGAATCAAATGGCACCAAATCAAGTATGTGATCAATCGATGCTTGCAGTTTGCCCCTTCTAGCTCATAATAATCCATATATAACAATACTTGCTATTATATATCCAAAAACAAAGATGATGCGACCCACCAAACGAAGCGCCGGCAGGCCGACAGACACATAAACCAACACAAACAAACACACAAAACTCAAGCCCTCGCAACAAACTGCCGCCCCATCAGGAAAGAGGGGAAGGAGAGGGAAAGACGAAAGGATGTGGGTTTCAAGGGAGAGGGCAAGGAGTCACTCCAATCCCGGGAGCGGAAAGACCCACCTTAGGGGGAAAAAAGGACAAGTATACACTCGCACACACACACACACACACACATCCATCCATACATATACAGACCTTCTGTGTGTGTGTGTGTGTGTGTGTGTGTGTGTGTGTGTGTGTGTGCGCGCGCGCGAGTGTATACCTGTCCTTTTTTCCCCCTAAGGTGGGTCTTTCCGCTCCCGGGATTGGAGTGACTCCTTGCCCTCTCCCTTGAAACCCACATCCTTTCGTCTTTCCCTCTCCTTCCCCTCTTTCCTGATGGGGCGGCAGTTTGTTGCGAGGGCTTGAGTTTTGTGTGTTTGTTTGTGTTGGTTTGTGTGTCTGTCGGCCTGCCGGCACTTCGTTTGGTGGGTTGCATCATCTTTGTTTTTGGATATATTTTTCCCACGTGGAATGTTTCCCTCTATTATATTCATATCAATACTTGCTATTAAGTATACAATCAAATATCCTGGTTCAAAAAATGGTTCAAATGGCTCTGAGCACTATGGGACTCAACTGCTGTGGTCATAAGTCCCCTAGAACTTAGAACTACTTAAACCTAACTAACCTAAGGACATCACACACATCCATGCCCGAGGCAGGATTCGAACCTGCGACCGTAGCAGTTGCACGGTTCCGGACTGCGCGCCTAGAACCGCGAGACCACCGCGGCCGGCCAAATATCCTGTATATTATGCTAAGTATGCATAAAAATTCAATGAAATAAATATCTTGACTTTTCTTTCTTATGGGACGAGAGTAGTCTGTTGGGCTTTCACAAACCTCAGCATGCTTAAACTTGCTTCAACAGCATATCACAAGGTGCTATTCACAAATAAAGTTACAAAAACACACTTGTACCACCCTTCTGACATCTGGTAGCAGCTACCTGGAACCACAAAACAGTGTGACATTCTATCTAGCAATTAACTATAGAAATTCATCATAAGGTGTATCTTCTGTTGATTTGATCTATTGTTTGTGAAGATATCCCATTCATGAGATTCCACTGTGGTACACAAATGTTCATTTCATATATTTTTGATGGAATGCTTCCTACAATTCAGATGTTGTGTTTTATCTCATTCACAAATGATTACACTAATTTCTCACTAAACTGGTTATATTCTATCTCTTTACTGAAACAATGTGATATAATTTTTTTGTAACACCATCAATGTAAAAAATACTTGTCATTTACAGCAATTTTCTGTTTGCTTACTCCTTTCAGATCTGAAGATGACTGACTATTTTTTTCCCAGCCAAAACAGTTATCTTATTATTGTTATATAATTGCAATGGAGGCTGTAAAAGTTTTTAAATAATTTCTAAATATTTTTATTTATATGAAATAGTTCCAAGTTTCTTGGGCGAAGGCATGACGGGCTGTGACTTTTTTTTTTTTTCCTTTTCCTTTATCACTCATTATCTCCATCATCTGTGAGTGTTCTGTGAATTGAAATTGTACCTAGAGGAGAAGAAGATGGTTTCTGAACACCAAGTAAGGCATCTCCATAGTATCTATTTTGATAGAAAATGTAACAGTGACTGAAAATGATCTCACAGGACTAAAGGCAAAGAGCATTATCTGTCATTACAGTGGGAGAACTATAGCAGACTTAATGCAAACTCTAGAGGCAATTAATCCTTCAATTTCGATTTTATTCACATGTCCTAAAAACAGTGTCATGTACACTTACGAAATTTTTCTTTTCTATTGAACTGGATTCTCTAATAAAAATTTGACTCAGGTATGATATTGTTTCAAAGTTCTCAGCTACACAAGCACATAATAAGTATAGTGTTTAGTTTTGAGTTTTATAACTGTGTTATATGGGTATGATGGATACAAATGAATTTCACTGTTTTCCTTTTTGTTTTTCGTAGAAGTGATAGACAGCCTGGCAGCATTATTTAGATATGCCATAATCTACAGCAGTGAACATATCAATTTATGTGCCTCATGAAAATACTGGAGGTCACAGGGATTGTACAGAAACTGCTTCAGTTGCAAGGAATGCTTCTGGAAACAGTTGTGCAAACAGTCTTTTACCAAAATATTCTGATGCAGACCATGCCCTCTGTGGTGAGACATGGGGGAGGGGGCTGACACACCTTTCACACCCATGTGTGATAGCTCCATTCAATTGATTGTACCCTAAAACATTTACACACTCAACGGCAAATTTTATCCAAGGCTTCTTGCATCACTCAAAGAGCGACAATAACATTACTGTGTGGAGCAGCCTCTAAAATGTGCCCCATGTCATCCTCAATTATCTTTTTTGCTAAGGTCTTTCCACAAATATCTTACATCACAGGTGTCTTTGCTGAGCAAGACACTTGAATTAAAGATACTAGTTACTTGGTATTCACGGCACAGAGATTTGTGCACTGCATAGTTCTTACATTCCCCTCCACTGACTGGTATCTAGCAGAAACCTCTTAGTGATATTTTTAATTCCCTGACTACTTGCACTTTTTTCTCTTTCTTCTCAGCCTGTTCCTGAACTCATAGTTCAATAGTCTGCATGCTTTTAACCAGTCTTCAGAGGAGTTAAGGTGTTGGAGATATCTAGACTGAAGACAGCAGATTTGCAACATCTCTTAAACCTCTTGTCTGAGCTGAAAGTATTGCCCACAATCCATTCATCTCTTCTATCCTCAATCTTACTGCTTTCAATTGTAGCTTTCAACTGTTCTATTCCTGCCTGTACTAGTGACAGGTCAGCTTTGAATTTTAAGTTTAATGGTTCCTCCTCCAGAAGCATGGATCAACAGGCATAACATATACTACGTGCATGCTATAAAACTCTCCAAGAATAAAGCAATAAGTAAAACAGTGAGGTGAATTATACTGAATTC
Organism: Schistocerca nitens; assembly: GCF_023898315.1. Lineage (NCBI taxonomy): Eukaryota > Metazoa > Arthropoda > Insecta > Orthoptera > Acrididae > Schistocerca > Schistocerca nitens. The sequence continues at coordinate 127,153,444 of NC_064619.1, read as the reverse complement.
CTAGAAACTAGCTGTGCATGATACTTAAAAACAGTGCCATAAAGTTAAATAATTATTTCTTCACCCCTGCAGCCAAAATTGTACCTGCTAATAAAGAGTCAGATGTAAGATGCTTTAAATTTACTGTGGTAGCCATGAAATTTTTAAAAAGTAATTATATCCCTAAGAAATGGCAGTTCTCCTATGTATGACAATATTTCTAACAGAGTATTAAAATTATAATAGAGGGAAACATTCCACGTGGGAAAAATATATCTAAAAACAAAGATGATATGACTTACCGAACGAAAGCGCTGGCAGGTCGATAGACACACAAACAAACACAAACACACACACAAAATTCAAGCTTTCGCAACAAACTGTTGCCTCATCAGGAAAGAGGGAAGGAGAGGGAAAGACGAAAGGATGTGGGTTTTAAGGGAGAGGGTAAGGAGTCATTCCAATCCCGGGAGCGGAAAGACTTACCTTAGGGGAAAAAAAGGACAGGTATACACTCGCATACACACACACACATACATATCCATCCACACATATACAGATATGTCTGCTTGTGTCTGTATATGTGTGGATGGATATGTGTGTGTGTGCGTGAGTGTATACCTGTCCTTTTTTCCCCCTAAGGTAAGTCTTTCCGCTCCCGGGATTGGCAGACATATCTGCTTGTGTCTGTATATGTGTGGATGGATATGTATGTGTGTGTGTGCGAGTGTATACCTGTCCTTTTTTCCCCCTAAGGTAAGTCTTTCCGCTCCCGGGATTGGAATGACTCCTTACCCTCTCCCTTAAAACCCACATCCTTTCGTCTTTCCCTCTCCTTCCCTCTTTCCTGATGAGGCACAGTTTGTTGCGAAAGCTTGAATTTTGTGTGTGTGTTTGTGTTTGTTTGTGTGTCTATCGACCCGCCAGCGCTTTCGTTCGGTAAGTCACATCATCTTTGTTTTTAGAGTATTAAAATTCTTTATTTACTTGCATGAGTATCCTTGAGTTACCTTTTTAATCAATTAAAAGTTCAGGACACAGTTCCAGCAGACTAAAACAGAGATAACAGAAGCATCTACTTAAAGCATCTCACTTCTTCAAGCTCCTTTTTATTATTTGAGAAGGTGGCCTTCTATAAAGTATAGACTCAACTTTAACATTGTAACTTGTCATTTGTTGTCCTTGCTTTTAAACAGGATTCTCTACAAAGGAAACACCCAAGTGCTGTCACAGCTAAACAATGAAAACCATCCTGTTGGTATACTGTGTGACTTTGCCAACACCTTTAAGATTTTGGACCATAAAATTCTACTTGGAAAACTAAAACTTAATGGCATCTGTCATGCATGGGTTGATTCTTCACTTCATAACAGAAAACAAAGTGTTATACTGACAACCTGCATGACAGGAATAAAACCAAACTCATAATAGAGGAACATAAAAACGCGGACACTCACAGTATTCATTGTTGGACACTCCTGTTCCTAACCTAACCTATTGTGAACACTTTCACTTCCTGCTGTCTTAAAGAATTGTATTCTGGAGCAATACAGCTAAAGCGAATCTAGCATCCATTCAGCAAATGCAAGTAGTAAGAATTTTAAGTAGGTAATTGCTTATTTTGCCAATGCCTCTTCCAAGCTCTTGGGCTTTTTAAATTTATTTCCCAGTACAGTGATTCTTAGCAATAATACTAAACCTAGTTTCAGTTCAATTGTGGTTTACACAGTTTTAACACCAGAATGATCTAAGAGGACAAAATTATCAAATTTACACAGAACTGGAACTTCATAGACTTTTCAAAAACACATTTTGCCCAGACATGATTGTGAAAATTGTAGGCTTTATGTATAGGCTTTATTGTGGATGCATAATCAATATTCTGCTTGCTATACCGGTTTCCCTACATTCTCTTCAAATAGAAAATGTGTAACAGTGTCTGTTTTTACAATATTCTTTGAATGGCACTGTTAAACTAAGTTGGATTTTATTGTCTTTTATGACCTTTCTTGGTTAGTATATATTTATCTAAAGTACAATTTATGATGGGTTTACACTGTGATCCCAACTGTATGTTTGTCTGACCTGATAAAAAAAGAAAGAAGATTAGTGTTTAACCTCTCATCAACAACAAGATCATTAATGGCAGAGTACAAACTCAGATTAGGGAAGGACGAGGAAGGAAATCAGCAATGCCATTTCAAAAGTGCCATTCTGGCTTTTGCCTTAAGAAATTTAGGGAAATCAAGGGAAACCTAAACCTGAATGGTCAGACATGCATTTGAGCTGCCCTCCAAATGTGAGTCCAGCCGGTGTGCTAACCACTGTACCAAGTCACTCTGTTTGTCCGATTTGAACCAAATGTTCTCAATTCATCATTAACATTTGATGTTAATGGTTGTCTACATCTTTTATCGAAAACAAATACTCTCTCAGTCTTGTAGATAAACTTATCACCTTGAGTAAACATCATCACTATAACAGCCCTGCAGCCAGGCGACTAGCACGAGTTTTGATGTTCTCGTAAAGATAAGTCATTTTAGACCATAAAAACATTTAGTTTAGTAATCATTATATGGTAAGTAGGTGTATTAGTGTGCTTTTTAAGTGTACCGTTAAAGGTTTCATTTTTCTTATGTAATATATCAGAAAACACGAAAAGATCATACAGTCGGGTTATAGTAATATTTTCTTTTTACATTTTGCCTCAGCAAATCTATAGAATTTTGTTTAATTGTTCTTTGCTCTCTCCAGCAATTTAACTGTAGCGTATCTCTTCACTATTTAACTCACATTTCCAGAAAGTAGTGTAAAATTTAAGCTGTTGTTTCACAAATTTTGCACTGTTGTTTTTGTTTACACATAGTTGTGTATAGGACAAATTTGTGGAATCATATTTTCGTGTTTATCTGTAATTTAACTGACTTATTCTTAATAAACTATTACGTTTATCATGAGTGAAAGTGCTTGACTTGCTGTAGAATTGTTAGGTCGGGGCTTTGGTGTGACGGGTGCTGTAGTTTTTTCCATGTGGGTAACTGTGGTGGCGTGGCAGTAGGGGAAGTAAATGAGACTTATCAGCAGTTTTGTAGGATATGTAGTAGAGATAGGAAGATACTAGAACAAGAGGGGAAAATTGCTGCCCTTCAGGCTGAGTTAGACAAGGCCAGGGGAGATCTTGACGGATTAAGGAGGATAAGAGTAAAGAGAGGTGGGAAGTGGCAACAGACAACAGTAGGAACAGGCCTAGAACTTTGTCCGACAGTTTTGTGGTGAATGTGGAAAATAGATTTGAGCTGTTAGAAGCTGGTGAGCCTCAAGCAGTTGCAGGTGTAGACAGGGCACAACAAACTTCCAGCAGCAAATTGAAAAGTAAGAATGTAGGGAAATCAGTAAAGAGAAAGGAAGTGGTGGTGTTAGGTAGTTCCCATGGAAGAGGTGTTGGCCAACTTTTGCAATATAAACTAGGATCAAAATACCAGGTCATCAATTTTTTTAAACCTCCTGCTGGTCTGGAGCAGGTGACAGAGGATTTAGGATCACTTTGCTAAGATTTCACTAAGGAAGACACTCTGATTATAGTGGGTGGGCCAGGTAATAGTATTGACAGAGTGTAACCTTGCAAAGGTTGCATCAGCATGGAAGCGTTCTAGTGTTGAGTTTGTATCTGTTCTTGGGTGCCATGACCAACCTCATTTGAACTCTTCTGCCAGGAGAGTTAATTTGGAGTTGGAACGGCTGCTTATGTCGGGTGTAGGGTCACACATTGGTGTGGTTCCTGTTGATTCTCTTAATAGGTGGGATTATACTAGGCACGGCCTTCACCTCAACAAGAAAGGGAAGGGTAATTTGGCTGGGAAAATAGCAGGTAAGTTAAAGGGGGGAGGCACTGTCATAAGTGATAAAATACCAGTGGTTACAGGGTTCAGAAAAGACCCTTTTTATGGTAGGGAGAACAGAAAGAAACCAAGTTTTAAGAGAGGTTAGGATTGAGACAAACCTTCAGTTTGAGAAAGAAACCAAAAAACATAATTCTAGCTTATTACATCAGCATATACAGCTGTTGGTTAATAATTTTCAACAATCAGCAGAATCACTTTTGAAGAGCAGAAATGGAGAAATGAGGAGTTGCCGCATTCATCAGGAACTGTCATAAATTTAAAAACATACATATTCATAAATTTTGCCTAGAACAGCATATGGAAGCATGTGCAACAGAAGAATAATTTCATAAAAAATCCTTCGTAATAATAAGTGTATATTGAACACCTGCAGACAACTTTAATCTGTTCATAAACCACCTCGAAGCTGTACTGGCCCAGTTAACAACAAAAAACAAAGAAATAGTAGTTGCTGGTGACTTCAATGTAGATTTCCTTAAAGACTCTCCCAATAAGAACTTACCTGAGTTAGTAAGACTATCATTCAACTAAATTCCCACTGTAAAGCTCCCAACTAGGGTAGCCAATTTCTCACAGTCAGCCATTGATAATATCTTGATAGAAAAGTCCAATGAGAAATATTATATTACAGAACCCAACAATGGAAAATCCAGGATGGAATGTAACAATACCAGAGAAGGAAAGTTGCTACTCACCATATAGTGGAGATACCGAGTCGCGATAGGCACAACAAAAAGATTCACACAATTAAAGCTTTCGCCCATTAAGGTCTTTGTCAGCAGCAGCACACACACACACACACACACACGTAAACGCAACTTGCACACACACCTGCAGTGGCGACTGGGAGGGGATAAGGAGGAGGCTGTAGCAGGGAGGGAGGGGGATTGTATGGTGGAAGCGGCAGACAGTGAAGTGTTGCAGTTTAGACGGAGGGCAGGAGAGAAGGTGCAGAGAGGGGAGGGGGGAAGTAGCGGAAAGGAGAGAAATAAAAGAAATAAAAAGAAATTGAAAGACTGGGTGTGGTGGTGAAATGACGGCTGTGTAGTGCTGGAATGGGAACAGGGAGGAGGCTGGATGGGTGAGGACAGTGACTAACGAAGGTTGAGGCCAGGAGGGTTACGGGAACGGAGGATGTATTGCAGGGAAAGTTTTCACCTGCGCAATTCAGAAAAGCTGGTGTTGATGGGAAGGATCCATATGGCACAGGCTGTGAAGCAGTCATTGAAATGAGGGATATCATGTCCAGCAACAGGGTGGTCCAGTTGTTTTTTGGCCACAGTTTGGCGGTTGCCATTCATGTGGACAGACAGCTTGTTGGTTGTCATGCCTACATAGAATGCAGCACAGAGGTTGCAGCTTAGCTTGTAAATCACATGACTGGTTTCACAGGTAGCCCTGCCTTTGATGGGATAGGTGATGTTAGTGACCGGACTGGAGTAGGTGGTGATAGGAGGATGTATGGGACAGGTCTTGCATCTAGGTCTATTGCAGGGGTATGAGCCATGAGGTAAGGGATTGGGAGCAGGGGTTGTGTAAGGTTGGACTAGTATATTGTGTAGGTTCGGTGGATGGTGGAATATCACGTTAGGAGGGGTGGGAAGGATAGCAGGACATTTCTCATTTCAGGGCATGATGAGAGGTAATCGAAACCCTGGCAGAGAATGTAATTCAGTTGCTCCAGTCCCGTATGGTACTGAGTTACAAGGGAAATGCTCCTTTGTGGCTGCACTGTGGGACTTTGGGAGGTGGTGGGAGACTGGGAAGATAAGGCACGGGAGTTTGTTTTTGTACAAGGATGGGAGGATAATTATGGTCAGTGAAGGCTTCAGTGAGACCCTTGGTCTATTTTGAGAGGGACTGCTCGTCACTGCAGATGCGACGACCTCAGGTGGCTAGGCTGTACGGAAGGGACTTCTTGGTATGGAATGGGTGGCAACTGTCGAAATGGAGATATTGCTGGTGGTTATTAGGTTTGATATGGACAGAGGTACTGATGTAGCCATCTCTGAGGTGAAGGTCAACATCTAGGAAGGTGGCTTGTTGGGTTGAGTAGGACCAGGTGAAGCAAATGGGGGAGAAGTTGTTGAGGCTCTGGAGGAATGTGAATAAGGTGTCCTCGCCTTCAATCCAGATAGCAAAGATGTCATCAATGAATCTGAACCAGGTGAGGGGTCTAGGATTCCAGGTTTTTAAGAAGGATTCCTCTAGATGGCCCATGGATAGGTTAGCATAGGATGGTGCCATGCAGGTGCCCAAAGCCGTACTGCGGATTTGTTTGTAGGTAATGCCATCAAAGGAGAAGTAATTTTGGGTGAGGATATAGTTGGTCATGGAGACTAGGAAGGAGGTTGTTGGTTTGGAATCCATAGGGCGTCTGGAAAGGTAGTGTTCGATAGCAGTAAGGCCATGGGCGTTAGGAATGTTAGTGTACAGGGAGGTGGCATCAATAGTGACAAGCAGGGCACCGTGTGGTAAAGGGACAGGAACTGTGGAGAGTTGGTCGAGGAAATGGTTGGTATCTTTTATATAGGAGTATAGGTTCCGGGTAATAGGTTGAAGGTGTTGGTCTACGAGAGCAGAGATTCTCTCAGTGGGGGCACGGTAACCGGCCACAATGGGGCGTCCTGGGTGGTTAGGTTTGTGGACTTCAGGAAACATGTAGAAGGTGGGAGCTCTGGTAGTGGTAGGGGTAAGTAGAGAGATGGACTCTGGGGAGAGGTTCTGGGATGGGCCTTAGGATTTGAGTAGTGACTGGAGATCTTGCTGGACTACTGGAATGGGATCACTGTGGAATGGTTTGTAGGTGGAAGTATCTGACAGCTGATGGAGTCCTTCTGCCACATAATCCTTGCGGTTCAAAACAACGGTGGTGGAGCTTTTGTCAGCAGGTAGGATTATAAGGTCGGGATCTGTTTTTAGATGGAGGAGTGCGGTTCTTTCTGCAGATGTAAGATTAGTTTGCATGTTGAGGGATTTGGGGAATGATGTTGAGGCAAGGTTCGAGGTTAAAAATGCTGGGAAGTAACAGGGGGTGGTTTGCAGGCAGTGGGGGTGGATCACAGTTGGGTGGAGGAGTGAACTGAGTTAGGCAAGGTTCAATATTGGTCTTTGGTTGAGTCTGATTGGTCGGGTTGTTGGTGAAAAAGTGTTTCCAGTGTAGGGACCGGGAGAAGGTGAGAAGGTCTTTAATAGTCCTGCATGGTTGAATTTGGGAGTGGGACAAAAGGTGAGGCCTTTGGAAAGGACTGATATTTCTGTGGGCCTAAGGCTTCTGGAGGAAAGGTTCATAACTGTGTTGCGGGTCTGCTTAGGTTCTGGGTTCTGTGTGGTGGTGGGAGGGAGTTTTGGAGGGTGGGGTAAGTGTAGTAGGTTGGAGAGACAGGGTTTGTCAGCTATGAGGGGGTGTGGGGGAGGTTTGGAGGTTGTTTTAGAAGTGGTGGACAGTGGTACTCCGAGGCAGGAGTAGGAAGTGAGTAGGAAGGAAAGCTTTTTGAGGTGGCATTGTGCATGTTGCTCATGTTTCTGCAGGGCAAGAGTTTCAGTGTGAGTTATGGGTTCCAGGATTTTGGGATTACAAAGCAGGAGAATTTTGCGGATGAGAGAAGGTACCGCAAGGAGGATTGGGCTGGGTTGATATGGTTTTGCAGGACTATGTTGGTGAGGGCTAAGGATTGGTGGAATCTCAACAGGTGGAGGTCATTGTGGAAGGAGGGGCGGCAACCAGAGATGGGTAATTTGATGGTAAGGCCATTAGGGGGGTTTTCATGAGCCAAGCAACAAAGCAGTAACAGTATGTGGGACTGGGATCTGGCTAGGGATAAGGAAACTTTTCTGTATTGACGCAGGTGGAAGGAGCAAGGATCCATGGTGGTGCAAAAAATGTGAAAAATTATGTAAGAAAGTAGAATTACGTCTGAAAAATTACTCAAAATTACACCCAAATACTTGTGAAAATCAGTATCCAGATAGATTACTAGACTCATACAGAAACATGGCATCTAGTGTATTTCACTCCCTTCAGCGAAGATTGAAGAGTGTTTTGTAATGTTAAAGAGGATCTAGGTCCCAAAAAGTCAGATGGGTATTGCATTCCCCATGAATGTGCTATGCCTTACGAAAAGCAGTACATCAGAACAGTTGAGGAGATAGCTGAGGCACATCAGTGACCCACCCACTAAAACAACCAAGCAAATCAGCTGCACTGCCTCGAATATAATCATGTAATGAAATACAGTGATTATATTAAAATGACAGCTGGGTTGGCTGTTTAAATATTGTCCAAGAAATGGAAACAACACCTCAGCAGGAAACCTAGATGCATGAAATTGATGGAGAAAGGTTAACAAGCAACTCATGTGTCTATAATAAAGGCCATGCATGAAGCCTGCAATAAGTTTTACAGTCATATCCAGTTGAAAGATAGATCAGGAAATGAGTCATAAACTTTGTTCACCCTCACGAATTCATCTAGTGTTAAAACTGAAGACAGCAGACAGAAAGAAGAAATTTTAAGAATCAACAGTCTAAGGAAAAGATAGATTGCTACTTACTGTGAAGATTACACATTACATTGCATACAGGCACAGTTAAAAGATACTTAGACATAAAAGTTAAAAGATACTTCAGCCATAGCCCTCATCATTAAAGAAAGAGAAATACACACCTCCCACTCACACAAGCAAGCACACCTAATGCACATATAACCACCGACATACGTGAGATGTACTTGCTTGCGTTAGAGGCTGGTGTGTGGTTTTCTTTCTTTTTCTGGTGAGGGTTGTGGCTAAAACCTAATGTGTAAGAGTCTTTTAATTGTTCCCGTCTAACGTATCAACCTATCTTTTCCTTACATTGTTGATATTCCAATCTGGAGTGTACATTATTTAAATTTTAGAAGTCCACATTTAAAAATGCAGGGATTTGAAAAAAATTCAGAAACATTAAAAACGTAACACATTACCATGCCTAATACTTCGTAGGAAGCTGTTGGCATTCAAAATATCTTCTGGTTGTCTCAGAATGGATGAATACAGGTCCCCTGTGGCCTTCAAGGGAAACTCATATCAATCCTGCACAAAGTAGTGCCAAGTTCATGTCATGATGATTGCTGGTGGATAATGATCACACACCCTTCTCTCCACAGTAGACCACAAAGGCTCAATAATATTGAGATATGGTGACTGTAGTGGTAGGGGAGATGCAGCAGTTCATTCTAGTGCTCACAAAATCAGTCCTGGAGGATGTGAGCTGTGTGAACAAGGTCCTTCTCATCTGGGGACACAGCATCGCCATTGGGGGACAAACACTAGCATGGGATGGACCTGATCAGCTAAAATAGTCACATACGCTGTGGCAGTAATGCATAATGCAGCCTTGTAGAGTAACCATGGACTACATCGAATACCACAACATGACTGCCCAGATCATCACCAAAGCCCCGTTGTGTTTCAAAATTCAGCCTCATCTGATCAAATGGCATTCTTCCATTGCTTTATACTCCAGGTTTTATGGCTTTGGCACCAGGTTTTACTGTTATGCCCATTTGCATCATTAATGAGCGCATTTGGGAAATTCAGCTCGCCCTGAAATTCCCTACTATGGAGTACCTTTCTTGTTGTTTTAGTGCTGACAGGGTTCACAAGTACAACATTCAGTTCTGCAGTGACTTTTGCAGCTGTCATCCTCGTATTTTTCATCACACTCCTCTTCAATGTCTGTCTATTACGACCACACAGCATACACTTTCATCTAAGTTGTGCATTAGTGGATGATGTTTTTCTGCTTTTCCTGTTTGGAGTATAAATCCTCGACACCGTGCCTCTTGAAATGCCAAACACTTTGACTATCTCTGTTACAGAAGCACTCACCATATGAGCACCAACAATTCATCACGTATGCATTACTTAGCTCCAACAGAATGCACTTATAACTATACAGAACATTGTTCTGACCATGACTGTCACTTGCAGCATATTATGGGCATTGCACAGGTGCCTTTTGTAGTCAAATACATCACTGCAAACTGCAGGATTGGTTAGCATCTGTATTTATTTCAGCAGTCATTTCTTATGTTGTTTCCTTATTTTTTCCAGCCCCTGTATATTCAAGCAACAGCATACTACCAATGTTTTGACTATTACACAGACTGACAAAAAAGAGATATTGATATTAGTACACCAGGTATTGAAAAACAGCTGACTACTTAAAACAAATAAAGCAGTTAGATTGTACATGGAATTAGCTCATTTCTTAACTCTTATTTATTCAGAGCTTGCAGAGCAAACAATCCCTTGTATCTAGAAATAAATGCATGTCACTTTTGTCTTGCGGTGTTTCATTATTTTTGTCCAGACCATGTATATTCACACAACAGGAGACTACCAATGTTTGATCACTGCTTAGACAGACAAAAGAGAGATACTGATATTAGTACATCAGGTATTGAAACTAAGACTACCTAAAACAAATAAGGCAGTTACATTGTACATGGAATTAGCTTATTTCTTAACTCATATTCAGTGAGAATTTCCAGAGCAAATAGTCTCTTGTAACTAGAAATGAATGAATGTCACTTCTGTACACAAAAAGTGTAAAAGATCAGATGTACAGATTTACGGACCAATATCTCTGATATCCGGTGGTTGCAGGATTCTAGAACATATTTTTAGTTCACACATTCTGATGTCTCTGCAGGAAAACAAGCTGTTCTCAAAGAATATGCTTGGATTCAGGAAAAACCATTCATGTGAGAGGCAGTTTGTTTTATTCATACATGACATCTTGCAGACAATAAATGCAGGTCAACAACCAGATACCATCTTCGGCAATTTTTGAAAGGTGTTTGGTACTGTACCACAGTGTCAGCTACTAATGAAGATGTGATCATATGGACTATCTTGACAAATAGTGATTGGCTTGAGAAATACTACACAATAGTGGACACCAAATATTCTGCAGAATTGAAAGCAATATCAGGTGTGGCCCCAAAGACACCAGAATATGACATGTAATGTTTTTTGTATACGTAAATGATTTATCAGACAGGATAGCAGCTCTGTAAGATTCTTCACGCTTTCCCAGTGTATTTTTTTCATTATATGGCTCTCAGTCTGTCAGCAGATCACATTTTGTAACTCTCATGTAATTTCTTTGAGATAACTGCTTGACACTGTCAGGTCATTGGTTACTGCTGGTAATGTCTTATGGAGGCCTCCTCTGAAAATGGTGCATGCGCAACTCAGTTGTTTTCAGGTGTGCTCTGTACAAGGTATTGTTATGCACCTGAGAATTACTTAGGTCAGGGATCTGTGAGGATACTGATATGAATTGTACAGGTGCCTTTCCTAGTCAAATACAACACTGCAAACTGCAGGATTAGTTAGCATCTGTATTTATTTCAGCATTCATTTCTTGTGGTGTTTCCTTATTTTTTTTTCAGCCCCTGTATAATTCTTTTTTTGCAGTTGCCAGTCCAACATACAGTGGGCCTACAAGGTTCAAATAGTTTGCACTGAAAATGGTCACACAGTGACCGAAACTGATCTGTAAAATAAAGGATTTCAATCTTTATGAATGATGCTGCCATTTATACAGGACATTATCATGTTGTTTTTACAATGCTAATCAGTAGTGAACACGTATTGGCAGTATCCAGGTGGAGTTGGTCTTGTGAGTATCTATTGAAAGAACCAGGAAAAGGAATATATGAAATTAAAATGGGAAGTGTGTAATAGGGTATGGAGGGACATAGTTAACTTAAATAAGAACATAAAGCAATTTGCGACTTTTCTGAGTGAATAATTTTTTGGATTCGTCAGTTTCCTCAACATGAATGAGTGAAAAGGTGTTCAGCACGATTCTGTTGTTGTTGAAAGTTTAATAATCTGCATGAAAGAATGTCATTTTTTATTCCAGAAGAACCTAGCCATCATTTATAATTAATATTATGGTAGATATTTACATACATGACATACACAGATAGGCTGCAGTTTAGTTTCCATTATCTGTTCTGGGTTGTTATAGGTCTCTGCCTTAAAAAATCCTATAGCCAAAATCCTTGGGATCCACAGTATTTTCATTTAATATTGCTGAGGGAGAGCTTCCACATGCGTATTCTGCCATGAAGCAGTCTTTGGGTTCAATAACTATGAAAAGTAAGTGTACTGAACTATGAAAGGCAACAGTAGGGAACATACCATGTCCACATGCAGCAGTGGTTTCTGATATGTGAGGGAGAAGCATCATGTAAATGAAACAGCAAACTTCATCATCGTTCAGAAAAAAGATGGATTACAGTGGTACATGACAATACATAGTCGATGTCGGTGCAGTGATCTGTGTCCTCAAACAGAAAAATGTGTGTGTGCCCCAAAAGCTTTACTGGCATAGTATGTTGCATATGGCATTGCTGTTGTAAGCATTGCTGAACAAAAGTTGAGGTGTATTTTGCACTTGTGTTGTGAAAAACCAATGCACTATCTCAGGAAGTGAGAAACAGTGTAATGATGTTACAGTAGCAGAAGTCATAAAGAAAAATATCGAGACAGGTAATGAAAGGAATTTGAAGTTATACAAACTGGGAATAGAAATAATTGTACTCAAGGAAAAAGAGATTGCAAATTTAGGAATGGTGAAAAAGTCAGGAACCTGGAAAACTGAGTCTTGTGTAATGCGCGACACAGTAGGAGTGGAAAACAATAATACAGAACAGATACCCACACCAATACGTAGGGTACTGTAGGTGAAAAATGTGAAGACACTCTTAGTGACACTAACGAGAAAGATGGAGGAAAACACTACGCAACCAATGGGTAATTTGACCTCAGACTTGAAAGAAATAAACAACTTGAAGAATGAGATGAAAGAAATCATGCAGGAGCTGATGGTAGAACCTCAAACTGGGATAGGATATGGAGAATAGAATGACAGATGCAAAAATAAGTGAAATGAAGTGACAGACAATGAGAAGAAAAGTCGAAGCTTCTTAATAGAAATATAGAGGTAAAAACCATAACAGAAGGAACAACCAAAGATAGTGAGAACAATGAGGCAGATAGTGCTGAGGTCAAGATGGAGCTATAAACATTAGTAAATACAGTTGCTCTAACAGTAATAACATAGATACTTTTGAAGAGTAAATTCTACAGAAAGGAACAGTGCAAGGGAAAATCACAGTTGTAACAAAAATAACGAGGACCGGAGCTACCCAAATCATGAATACAGAGGTGAATGATCAGCACAGCAGTGGTGTGGCAACAATAGACAGAACGAAGAGTGGCATAATGGACAGCAACAAGACAGGTGCAGTTACCCATGGGTGTGATTGAGTTGGAGTGATTGAGTTGGAGTGTTGTCTTATTGAAAAATGTAGTAAAGCCACAGGCATTGGTAGATTGTTTTGTTGTTTAGTGTTGTTCTTTGATCTAGATGAAGCATTTGAAATTTTCATGGGGTTTCTATTTTTTTATCAAAATTTGCATTTTGCAAAACATTTAAGGATGTGGATGCAAGGATACTGTGATAGATATCAGTGCCAACGAGCCACTTAGTAGCAAGCGCTAGTTGGTGAACCTTAGCTTCTAGAACTTTCTGTCATTTTACACCTTTTCTGGTGAACAGAACGTTGTTCTTTCATGCCGACAATGCAAGTCAGTAGTGTGCACATTTCGGCAATAGTGAGGTGGAGTCGGTCGGGCGTACATCTATTGAAAGAGGTGCGAAACAGGAACATGCAACATTAAAGTGGAAAGTATTTAATAGGACATTGAGGGATGTAGCTAACTGAAATAATAACTTAAAGCAGTCTGTGGCTTTTTAGAGTGAAGTTAGGCATGTTTCTATGTGAAAGAACATCATCTCTAAGAAACCAACCATCAGTTGTGATTAATATTATGGTAGATAATTACAGACACAACACACACAGATCTCTGCAGTTTACTTTCCATTATCGGTCATGGTCTGATGTAAGTCTCTGCCTTAAAAGTCTGATAGCAAATCCTTAGGAACCCAGTCAGTTTAGTTAGAATTATGGGGGAAAGCTTATAACGTGTAGCTGTCGAAGGAGACCTCCATAAGAAGACCATGGCAATGTGGACATTGGCAGTTGCTACTTACTAGCAGTAATCAGCAGCCACCACATGATGCCACTTGATGATGCCAAGACATATTATGGAAGTTACAATATATGATCTGCGGGCAGACCTGAGACCCATATATTGGGCTATAAAATGGTTCAGTAACTATGTCATTGTGAACATGAAAGCACTATCATTGAGGAATGGTAAGGAGGTGCAGAAAGAGTTGGACAAAATTTCCACTTGGTGTAATAAATGGCATCCCACTTTAAATATGGATAAATGTAAAATAGTACTTATAATGAAAAGAGAGAACTTGCTAATATCTGATTACAAGATTAGTGATGGACTTCGTGCACATATTGCATTGTGCAAGTTTTTAAGGGTAATACTAAGAAGTGATATGAAATGGAACAGTCCTATAAAATTAGAATAAGGGTAGATGAATGGCAGACTTAGATTTGTTACAAAGGTTCTGGGAAAATGCAATGCATTGTAAATTAAATTGAATAAAAGATGCTACTGCTACCAAATCTAGAGAACTGATCCAGTGTTTGAATTCCCTATCAAGGAAGTACGACAAGAGAAGTCAAATGAATTTAGAGACATGCTGGTAGGACTGCAGCAGGTTGTTACAGTTCATACAAAATTGTAACAGAAATCATTGGTGTACCTAAATGGATATTTTCGTAAGATAGATGGTTATTTTTTGCAAAACCACATTGGGTACATTTAGAGAACCTGTATTTGTAGATGACTTTGTGAACATTATGCACCCACCAGAGTATATCTTGCATAGGGATCACTAAAATAAGATAAGAGAGATTTTGCCATGTTTTTAAATCTCACCGGCCATCACATCCACAACAGCTGAAAAACAATGACAGAATTTATTTCATAGAATATCAGTGCAAACTCTGAAAAATAAAAGAGCATCAAAGGGCATAGTGGATGTCAGGAATTGAACTCATCTATAAATAGCAGTACGAAACAAAACAATATTTAACAGTCTGGTTGGGGTCCAGACAACAAGTATCTAGAACAGCAAAACTTGTAGCACCTGAAGAAGATGGCTGGGTCAGTCATCAAGATATTGTGCGTAAAATGAAAACAACTCGGTAGAACACCTGGAAGCAAACCATTAATGTACTGCTCCAAGAAATTTTGAGAGATCACATTTTCTTCATTAGTTTCCTTTTAGTCTCTTTTGTAGTGTGAATCTAGTAATCTCACTCAGTATTTGCAACATCCCCCAAATGGTACCATTAGATTAGGGTGGGTCTTCACTTGCTTTTCTACTTAACTGGAAATGTCTTTATACACATTCAAGTAGGAAGGCTTGGACATTTAGACTTCTTACTTCTTGTGATGCTACAGCTCACAACTAATTGAGAGCCTCTAAAGATCTTGCAAATAAGATCTCTACACATCTAATAAAGCAGGCATTATTTCAAGCCAAGAAAAGTAATGTAAAGTTCTTAGACCTACTCAGTACCATTGTCCTAAACACAGAACCCAGCAAAAATATTAAAAAAAATCTGCAGGTTTCATAAAAACTTGCCTGAGTTCCTAGTACATAACAACACAGCAACACAGAAACTAATTTTAGCTTTTTTAATGTAAACTTGTGTACAGGAAAACTTCTGTTAAAATTCTCAAAAGCATCAAGTCAGCTGTAATTACAAAGGCAGACTGTAGCATCATAACATCATCACCCAAGATCCCAACAGAGTACCAGACTGTAAACAGCTGGAACACACAATTTTTTTATGGATCCAGGACATCATAAATAGTTTGACGTCATTAGCACAAGCTGTGTTTTGACCTAACAGAAGTTTCTGGGACTGGGCACTGCTGCTAACCATGTATATATAAAGAGGATCTGAAAACTGTTGTTGCTCAATCTATTTGTGCGGCCTATTCTTGAGATGTCAAGTAACAATTTTCAATATGCATACAGTCCTGCAGTATCATATCATAGCAGAAATTTCAGGAAGTGTGTAAGTGAATTAATGAATAGTCTAACCAAATTCTAAGAACATTTAACCACACTCAAAACTCAGTCCCAACATTGTTAGAACAGAAATGTGCTGTTTTCATCTATCAAATTATTTGGCAGCTCATCAGATGAGGCCAAGTTTTGTGCCAGTTGGGGCAATTAGATTCCAAAGTACATCAAAGTCAGATAAATAACTAACGACAACCAGTCATTATTTAACATTTATTTATATGTATTTCCCTAAAAATAAGTTTTCTGCTACCAGTCAAGATTTTCCTTTATTTATATTTTTGTTGACACATTTTGGTAAATGATTCCCATTTTCAGGTATATTTTCCATGTGTTTTGCCATTTATTCATGATTTTTCAGTGTGTGGTGTGCTGCACAGTTGTACTGTGTTTAAGTTTTATTGTGGTCCACTTGTGCAGAAGCTCACACATTTTAAATATCACACACAGTTTTCTGTCCACAGTACACACTGAAACGTTTGTTATTTTCAGTGTGTACTGTGCAAAGAAAATTGTGTGTGTTGTTTAATGTGTGTGAGCTTCTGTGCAAGTGAACTACAAGAATACTTTAATACAACAGAAAAATGCAGTACCTCACACATTGAAGACATGATGGATATATGGCCTAGCAGGCCGAAAACGCACTTGAAAGTGGGAATCATTTCCTTAGACACATCACGCAAAATACAAATAAAAGAAAATCATTACTAGTAACAGAAAAGTTATTCATAAATAAACCCATTGTTATATGGTCACAGTCTTTCACAAACCATTTCTAATGGATCAAAACAGCCTGTGATAAATAGTGACTGAAATTATGGTGGTTCTTTGATACAGTAAATCATGAAAAAATCATTAAGAAAATAGCATATATAATCTAATTTAACTTTTCATTCTTGCTTATATAACATTGCTGTTGCAAGTTAAGCTCATCATAAAGCTTGGAATAATATCTTGTTCTCTTTGCTACAGAATACTATGCACTAGTACAGCTGTGAAGTGTTCATAACAGCCAAAGTGAAGTGCAACAAAATGCTACAAGGAGTGCAATCACTGGGATTATTCAGTGTCACATCAGGTGGCTTTGGAAACAAACATTCACAGCCCTGACAGGCCCATTGATACCAACCGACTGTCACGTCATCCTCTACCAATGGCGTCATTGGATTCAGTATAGAGGGGTGTGCGGTCAGGACACTGCTCTCCCGGCCGTTATCAGTTTTTGTGATCTGGAGCCACTATTGCTTGGACAAGTAGCTCTTCAATTGGCCTCACTAGATTGCGTGCACCCTGTTCCACTCCTCTCACCGAAGAAAAATCCACACCAGTACCAGGAATCAAACATGGGTCTTCCATATGGCACTCAACCATGCTGACCATTCAGCTACAGATGTGGAAATCAAATGGCTTCTGGTGCAGTAAAATTCTGATGTTGAATGAGTTTCAGGGCATGCACAACAAATATATCCATTCTTGGGTAGAACTTCAAGTCCCACAACCAAAGTAGCTGAAGCCAGTAGGACTAGTAAATGATTGTTACAAGATGGTTTTCAGCACAAGGAGGACTGAGACAAAAGCTCAGTATTGGCCCTCTCACAATTAGGGACTGAGGAAATTGTGAACCCATGTGGGCCTCTGCTGCACTGTCTATGAATGGTAAATGTACATCAAGCACAAATATGGTCTCCAAGAGAAGCATCTATAGGACTAGAGCTGTGCAGACAAGCAACTATTTTGTGGAGAACTACCTAAAAAGAAAAATCTTCGATGGTCTTCAAACATTCTATGCAGATCATGATCATGCATTTCACTGGATCACATCCTGTAACAGCTCCTAATAATTGAAGGCAGTGGTTGTTGTCTTAGGTCTGACAGTATGTAATTTTGTGATTTAGCACCATTGTCAGATGACACTTGCACATGTAATGAGTACAATGATGACGACGACAATGATTATGATGATGATGATGATGATGAAACTGTCATGTCCTGACGCTGCCTTTACCACTTTTATATCAGACTGCTCTTGACATGTTCTTTCTACCACTACATCCCATGAAGAGCTCAGTTGAAAACTGCTATCCCAGTTGACAAGATTATCATTCACCCGTACCTCCATTACCTCTTTGATGATCAGGTACCAAAACCCATTCAATTGGCTTACGCTTGTGTCCATATCACCTTCATTGAGGCTGTACTTTGCCACTCCAGATTTGTCCGTTTGGCTGAAGTGAATGTGTCTCACGTGTTCTAAGCTGTGCTGTGAAACATGCCATTGTGTTTAGCAGATATACTGCTTGCCATATTCGCAAGTGATGCTGTAGACTCGAGGTGTCCATGGTCTTAGCTTGTCTTTCACTGAGCCAAGTATATTTTTTATTTTAGCCAAAGAGCAGAAAATGATTTTAATGTTGTTCTCTAGTATCCTGGCAATATTGGCCATGGAAAACCTAGCATATGGAAGAAACACCAGATGCCTTATGTCTTCATCCATATTGTATTCTTTCCTATTCTTCTTGCTCAGATGGAAAGCGCATCTCATCTGTGTCTCCGAGTAGTCATTCTTGCCGAAGGTTTCCCTTAGATGCTGTAACTTGCCAAACGCTTCCCTTAGATGCCACAACTCAGTGGGTAGATTCTCCATGTCACAAGTCTCTCATGCTCTATCCATCATAGTGGTGAGCACAAATTTGTTTTCTGCTGGATGGTGGCGGCTGCTGGCATTTGGATACAGGTCCGTGTGTGTCTTTTTTCTAGTCACAGAATGTCCTAGCACACCATAAGTTTTCTTGCTTATCAGAATGTCAGGCAAAGGCAGGCATCTGTTTTCTTCTGTCTCCCTCATGAAATTTATATTGTTGTGTATGCTGTTGAGGTTGTCAAGAAACTTGTGCAGGGTTTCTCTGCCATGCAATCACACCATGAATGTTTTGTCCTTGTATCAACAGAATGCCTTTGGTTTCAGGCACATGGCTTTGGCAGCCATTTCCTCAAAGTGTTCATGTAGAGGTTTGCAATGCCTGGTGGAACAGGGGATCCCATAGGGACTCTGTCTCACTGCTGGTAGAACTTTCCACCACATTGTAAGTGTTAGTGAGCTCACAGCGCGGAACAGTTCCACACTTTCCAGAATGAAATATCGTTCTGCAGAGGAGTGTGCACTGATATGAAACTTCCTAGCAGATCAAAACTGTGTACTGAATCGAGACTCAAATTTGGGACCTTAGCCTTTCATGAGCAAGTGCTCCACCATGTGAGCAACCCAAGCATGACTCACGACGTGTTGTCACAGCTGTACTTCTGGCAGCACCTCATCTCCTACCTTCCGAACTTCACAGATGCTCTCCTGGAAAAGTTGGACTAGCACATCTGAAAGAAAGGAC
Organism: Schistocerca nitens; assembly: GCF_023898315.1. Taxonomy (NCBI): domain Eukaryota; kingdom Metazoa; phylum Arthropoda; class Insecta; order Orthoptera; family Acrididae; genus Schistocerca; species Schistocerca nitens. The sequence goes on along the minus strand of NC_064619.1, from coordinate 127,134,096 downwards.
AGTGCCCTTGCCCATGAAAGGCAAAGGTGCCGAGTTCAAGCCACAGACTGGCACACAGTTTTCATCTGCCAGGAAGTTTCAGTTCCACAGTTTCTTCCTCAACATGGCCCCCTCGTAACATCAGGGAATCCTCTAGCTGTACCTGTGTGAAGAGAGACATGATGTTGAAACTGACCAGGAAGTCACCATTGTCCAGATGTACCCCTGAAGCATCTTCACAAACTAAATTGAATTTTTTGATAGGGTGTGTGCAAGAGGCTTTAGTAATTGTGACAGGTGTTTAGCTATTCCATACACTGGTAAATGCAGTGTGTCCACTTATGGACACAATGGAACTCCCTTCTTGTGCATCTTTGGTAGGCCTTACAGCTGTGGTGGTAGTGCTGCTTGGGGTACAGCCTTTTGACCATATCCTTGTCCACTCCAGAGTTGTTCAGGGGTAAGATGGTCTTCCTAGTCACAGCTGGTGTAGGATCCTTTCCTACTGACTTGTAAGCAAGGTCTTGTAATAGCATCTTCATCTCCTGCCCATAGTCAACTGAACATAGCAGCACTGTCGCATTTCCTTTGTCAGCTCCTCTTCATCTTCTCAGAGGTTGTGTATTGCCCTGAGTTATGCCAAGGAGATGTTAGTTTTTGGAATTTTTGTTTTGTCAAGGGCCCTTAGGTCTCCCCTATCACTTCTTCAATGATCTCAGAGGGAAGAGCCTGAATGGCTTGCTTGACATTGCTGAGAATCTCCTGTTTAGATAAAGTGCTTGAAACCTGTGAAAAATTTAATCCTTTTGATAGCAAGGACATCGTCACCTTTTCCAGTTCTTTTCCAGCAAACTGATGATGGTCCTCAAATCCTTGGTGTCAATATTCTGCATGTGTGCCCCTGGAAGTCAATGGAACTTCTTGTGTTGTTTCAAGGTAGCTTTGAACTTGCAGAGTTCATTGGATGCAAAGGTCTTACTATCTACCTACCCCCACATACAGCGCAGGAGACTGGATGCCAGTCACAAGTGGTATGGGAGTAGAGTACGTCCAATTTCACCAACATATGGGGTAGGTAAACACCTGGCACAGTTACTAAAACCTCTCCTGTGTCACTGCACACACTCAACTGAGGGTGTGAAGGTGCTTCAGGGGATACGTCTGGACAAGAGTGACCTCCTGGTAAGTTTCCACATCACGTCTCTCTTCACATGGGTACCACTAGAGGATTCCTTGACATTACTAGGGAGCCACTTTGACAAAGACACTGTGGAGTTCCACCACACATCCACCACCACCTACTTCCAACATGGTAGAAAGCTCTACCAGCAGTTAGACACAGTGACTATGGTCTCACCCTTGTGCCAGGCATTGCAAACCTGTATGTGGAACACTTCGAGAAAATAGCTCCCAAAACCATGTGTCTGAAACCAAAGGCATTCTACTGACATGTGGATGACACATTCGTGATGCGGCCACATGGTGAAGAAAACCTGCAGGCATTTCTTGATATCTCAACAGCATACATGGCAGTATGGAGTTCACAATTAACGTTGAAGAAATATCCTAATAAGGAAGAAAGCTGATGGCATGCTGGGACATTCTGTTCATAGAAATACGACACACATGGACCTGTACCTAAATGCCAGTAGCTGCCACCATCCAGCACATTGCAAATCTGTGCTCACCATCCTGGTGCACAGAGAATGAAAGATATGCGACAAGGAGAGTCTACCCATCAAGTTGCACCATCTGAGTGAAACCTTTCACAAGAATGGCTACTTGGAGACACAGACATGATACGCCCTCCAGCTGAGCAAGAAGAATAAGATGATCCAGAAGAAGACATTGAGCATCTGGTGTTCCTTCTGTATGCTGGGCTGCCCACAGCCAAGATTTCCAAGATATTGGAGAAGAACAGCATTAAAACCATTTTCTAATCTTTGGCTAGAATAAAAATATGAAATAGCTTGACTCAATGATAGACAACTAGGACCATGGGCACTTGGAGTCTACAGCATGAGTTGTAAATATGGCAACCATTATATTGGCCAGACACAACGGTGTATTTCACAGTGCCACTCAGAACATGTGGAAGCATTCACCTCGCCCAAACTGATTAATCTGTAGTGGCACAGCACAGCCTCAAGGAAGGTCATATATTTGAACAGACAGATGTATTGTGCCGATTGACCAGGTTCTGGGACTTGATTATCAAAGAAGCAGTGGAGATACCGGTCCATAATGACCTTGTCAACTAGGATGGTGGTTTACAGCTGAGCTCTGCATGGGATGTAGTGCTAGCAAGCATGTGATTGGCTCAGGTATTACAGATGAGGCAGAGGAGCCTATGGTCTAGGGTCTACAAAGATGCAAACTGATCATGAATCCGACACTTTGCCTGAAGAGGATGAGTTGGAAACTTGTTGAAACATTCCTACAAAATGAAGCTTTGGCCTGGCTATTACCCACAAAGACTTCATCATTGAAATTTTTTTGTAAAGACCTTCTTTCCCATATGTAATGAAAACATCAAAGGTGGAGCCATCAGTGATGTAGAACACTTAGTACTGAAAGAACATTTATTACTGACACCAGCGAGCAACCAGAACAGAACTGACTTTTTGGACAGATTAACACAGCTATTTACACAAGCATAAAATATTCCAGAATGCTGGTTTTTATATAAACACTGAGTATTCCACAATATACAAACACTACAAACATAAGATATTTCAGGAACATTCCAATAATTTTGGCTTTGACATGGCAACAGGCAGCACTGCAACCAGTGATGCTAACCACTATGTCTCATTTTGTGCAGCAAAGCTCACAGCAATATGATACATTACTTGTTCATAGGCACTAAGATTAGTTATATAATTAATCACCTTATTGAGTGATGCTCTACAAAATCCTTCATTTGCTGTTACTGTTACTGATCTCATAGCATGCCCTGTTGCAAAAACTATAAGTGATCGTTTCTTAATTTTTCCACCTAATTTAATATTTTCAAATTCTTGTGAAAGTATATCATTAACAACCAAAACCTTCTCCATGAACTGTGATGCAGATTTCTTCTCACTTTCACCACCAACTGTATCAATGATGGATGAGAAGCTTTCATATGCACTTTGACAGCATATCAACTGTTTCCCTGGAACCACAAATGACAATAAATGATCAATAATGAGGAAAATGCAAGAAAAAAAAAAAAAAAGATTGACAAATCAAAATTTTGCAGACAAAATTGTGCAATGCACACATGTCATAAAAATGGAATCTAATTCTTCTCTATAACACAAAATGGTTAAATCAGTAAAGCTCCAAATCTGTAAGAAATAGAATATTGACACATTATCTTCCAAATGTCTTAAAGTATATGTCTGGGGTGAAGAATTGTATTACAGAAAAACAAGGACAATAAAAGATACATACAAGCAGGAAACAGAAACTTTCAAAATGGGCTGTTACAGAAGAACGCCAAAAATTGTGTGTGTATATTTGATAACTAATGAAGAGGTAATGAATCAAATAGGAGGAGAAGACATTTATGAATTATGGTCCAACTGCACTAAAATAAGGAATAAGTTGATAGAATACATCCTTAGGCACCAAGGAATAGTAACTTTTGTAATGGAGGGAAGTGTGGGGAGTAAAAACTAGAGAAGTGGACCAAGGCTTAACTACAGTAAACAGATTCGAGTAAATGTAGGCTGCAGAAGTTATGCGGTGGTTAAAAGGCTTGCTAGTGTGAATAACTGCATCAAACCAGTCTTCAGACTGAAAGCTACAAAAATAACATTGTCCAAATGACACACTTGTGGTGGTTATCGACTGCAAGAGTCGACCGCCTCATCTTCGAGAATGAACTTCTTTGAAAACTGTTGATCTCAGTGTGTTATGAACTCTGTATTCGAGTGGATGTGTTTGTACCGACATGATCAAAATAAAGTTAATTCATTATAAACGAGCGAATACTTAATGCTGGGTTCGATATTACCGTACGTAACATCTCAATCCCCATATTGGTGACCCCGACGCTCACGAACGCTGCTTATGGTGCCAGAAATGTGTACTGGAACATCGCCATGGACAAACAATGTAGCAACCCTTTGTCGGATTTCTACGTCCATCGATTTCGCATCGCGCCGCATCTGGATGCAGTGTACAGGAAGTGTAAATAGTGTGTAAATTCCCAACTCTTGTGTGAATCGTGCTTTTTGGTAACTTTCGTCACCTTCTCACACATCGACAATGCGACCGAGACACACACGTCGTCCGTCGAAACCCGCTCAACACGTCGGTAATTTCACGTCCGGACAGTGCAGTGCTCCTTCGCCAATTAATTTGGACAATTTTTACTTGCTTTTGTGTAATGAATTAACTCTGTGCAGTGCTTCGACATCGGACAATCATGCCAAACAATGGACTGCAACAAACGGGGAATATGTTGCAAATCCCAGTCTGCGCGAACTCCGAACTACGGCTAAATCGCATGCCTGGTCGAATTCACAAACGCCCATCACAGCTACCGCATCTTTCGCGTCGCATGCAAATTCGTTCGACCCAGTTTCCGCACAGCCTGTCTACCAGAGTTCGAATGTTCGTGCCAACTTTTCTGCCGCTTCTCCGCGCTTGTCCCTCATTTGTAGTATTCAACTACCAACATTACTCTCGGACCAACTTCCAATGTGGTTCATGGCCACGGAGTATATATTCTCCTTTTATGGCATCACCGATGAAAGTGAAAAATACCTCGTACTCTTCAGGCACCTAAAGGACTATCATTATATAATTATGGACATTACCTGTGACAATTTGAGTGACAAGTACACCAGAGCGAAAGCCGCTTTAATTCAGCACCTGTCACCAACATCACAGGAACAATTTCATCAAGGGCATCCTACCAATCAACGACAATGCACCAATTACACCGACGACAATGCCGGCAGTTTCTCAGTTCAACATTGTACGTGCCACACCTCCCTCTACGCAGCGCTCGAGCTGCACCGACTCTGCTCGACCGCTACGGCCGCCGCCTGCTGGCTCACTGACCTCGACACAGTCAAAACAAACAGCTGCGCGACATACGATTCCGCAGCTGCGCGACATACTATTCCGCCACAGCTTCCGCACCTACATCTTCTCAACAACTCGCTGACACTACGCACGCTTACTGCCCGGCCATTCATTACTCGATCGCGCCCACAACTTGTTCACCCACCCCAGAAGACGATTTCAGTCGTATCAATGCTTCATACAGCAGTGAACGTGTTCTCACTCCGCCGCTGCCAAGTACTGAGTTTCACATTCACGATCGCACACACGATCTCTTCTACTCGAACTATTACGTCACTACTCTGCCACTGACCTTGTCTTGTACGCCAGGTTACCCTTTGATAGAGACAGATTCTGATTTCGACTGCATCTTACTCAGTGATACACAGCAGACTGCTTCGTGACATACATTTTCGCCTGAACAACTGCAACAGCTACGTGAGCAAACTGCGACATACAACTTGTTGGTACAAGATCAGTTACACATGCTGCAGCCGACACCGACCGAGCACGACATGCAACGAGATGCATTTTCGCCTGAACAACTGCGACAGCTACGTGAGCAAATTGCGACATACAACTTCTTGGTACAAGATCAGTTACACATGCTGCAGCCGACACCGACCGAGCACAACATGCAACGAGATGCTCCTGTCCTTGTTCCACTTCCGACTGCTGACGATCCTTTGCCGTTACCATCAGCTACAACTAATACCCTGACAATCACGCTACGTGGATCTATGTCCCAGATGTCACAACTGTCATCATCACGCCGCCTCAAGTGGAAATTCTACATTACTGATGTGATACAAGCAACTTATTTACGCCGCTGCCACCTGTCCTTGGTAGTTCCAGACACTTCGTTTCTGTACCACGGCATAACCAACCAGCCGCATTTCAGTGCCGCTTGTTTTGCCACCCTCTTCACTACCTCCGCAATGTACGGCCAACACATCTGCAATTTTTGCTTCGACGAGTGAGCATCTTTCCGCTCTGACACACAACCGTGCAGCAGTTTCACGGGAGCAGCTTGCAGCCTTATGACTCGACCGCAGTGCTGACAGCGACAGCACACACGCAGCTCCAGTTCCATCGAACTGTGTCCGCCTCTCCGCCACGGACCAGTAGTTCATTCGCCGATTCGACTTCTTCGCGTTCACATTACGTCTCATCACCTTCCTGCTCAGACCACGGTTTCGTCGACCACGTCCGCCTTCTACCACCTCTCGCCGTCGCCGCGCCTCGTGCACGGGGCTCACAGCCACTCCCCCCAACCTTTGATCACGGCTGTTTCGCACATCAAAACACCGACACTGTCAACTCCGCTTGGAACATCCTGCCATCTACCGCTGTAACACAATCACCGTCCACGGACTCTGAGGTGACGCTTCCGTCTACACCAAAGTCATCCACCGTCAAGGTCAGTCATGTGCAGCTTGCTGTTTTCTCTCCTGCTGCAACATCGAGCACCTCTATAACTCTATCATTACTGCGAGTGTTGCTCATCTGGCATCTATTATGCAACCTGTTAAGCCACGGCATGCTTGCTCCTTTATGTCATACGGCCAATATTAAACTGTTACCGGACACGTTGCACTTACCACGGTGCTCGCCGGCAAATACTTTGGCAATACATTGCATCGCATCTTCGACGCACTCCGCGCCTTTGATCGGATCAAACCCCACTGCGCCGCACGGCCTCGGCACGACAATGTTCTCCCCACTGACACGCCGCCGCCTTCTGCTTCCACCGTGCCATCGGCAGCATGGCACAGTCAACCTGTGGACACCTTCCATGCCTCCTTCCCTCCACTGGTTGTGCCTACCAAGACATCGAGGAACAGTCCGATCGCGCCTCGCACTAGTGCCTGCCATGACACGATCGGTCACGTGCACCTGCTCCATCGGCCGGCCGGGTGCACACACACTCCTCTCATCATCTGCACTACTGGTGGGGGCTCAGTGGCGGTTATCGACTGCAATAGTCGACCGTCTCATCTTTGAGAACGAACTTCTTTGAAAACTGTTGATCTCAGTGTGTTCCGAACTCTGTATTCGAGCGGATGTGTTTATACCGACATGATCAAAGTAAAGTTAATTCATTATAAATGAGCGAATGCTTAATGTTGGGTTCGATATTACTGTATGTAAAATCTCGATCCCCATACACTAAATATTTTCATTATTCCTTAACGTAATACTAAAAGGTTAATATATGTTGTGGTGGTGATCAGAAGTGTATGCCTACAATGAGAGTAAAATAAAAACTCAAGAAGTAAATACACAGCATAAAGCATGACGTAGAATGTCATATCATAGCAGTTACATTAAAAATACATGCATCCATACATTCAACTACTACACATTAGTATACAATAATATAGCACTCACCAACAAACAGTTTATCCAGAAGAGGTTTCAATGGTTCTTTCCTTTCCTGCTCAGCTTGATAATTAATACAAGGATCATCAAAATCAAAGTAACATCCTCCATTGGTTAAATCAGACACATAAGCAAGTACAGTTGTTACATCAAGATTCAGGCACTGAATATCACTGAAATAAAAACAGTTTTTGAGTCCATGAAACAGAAACAACTTGCATGTCCCTAATTTTTATGGTGTAATACAATAATGCAACTCAACAGAAATTGTATGTGTAGGAAATGACAGCCTATTAGCAACAACTGCTATGCGTAATTAATTCATTTCATTTTTGTTTAATATACCTGACATGTGCTAGCAAACCATTTTTGTTTTCCTTTAATGAACTGCAGCTGAAAACTGTTGTGTTATGCTGATTCTGATTTTCTAGAGTTCCTTTAGATTCATCTTTATTTTTTTCAGACCAGTCATATTCATTTCCTATACTCCTAACTGTAACACCAAGGTCAGTAAGGCACTTTACAGTTTCTTCATCCACACCACGTGTAAACACAAAAACAACCTGTAAATATGTCCATCATTATTCATTTGATTTTTTAAAATAGGCTTAATAACATGGTAAGAAGCACAACTATAAATATTTTGTTTAAATGTGGAGATGTGTGGAATATTTATTTTGCCAAATTAATTCTTGCAAATAAACCTACAATATAAAAAGGTTCTACTTCTCGTGTAGCAGTATGCATACACTTTAACATGATGTAACCTTTAACATGACGTAACTAGAATAGTTGCATTTGTAATCAGATGTTCCTTCATCTTGTGAGCTTCTAGTTCCACTATGTTCTTCCTTGTCTTTCCTGACAGTTCTCACATCTGAGGTCTCCAGCCCTTGTTTGCTGTCATTTCTCAGTTAATTTTTCTCCTGTTCTGTCCTGTTGTGTCCCCTTTGCACACTGTTGAGGGTAAATTTTCTATCTAATTTTTGGATTAATTGTTGAATAGCTCTTTTTTCTACAAATTATCACCCTTTAAAAAGATTAAGAACCATCAAGTTTCAAAAGTCTGCATAATTTATGTTTTCCCTTTTGTTCATGAACATATTTTCTGCTCTCAGGAAAGTCACTTTTATATATATATATATATATATATATATATATATATATATATATATATATATATATATATATATATATATATAAACTGTTTTTAATGACTGTAACCTTGACCAACACTTTAATGGCCACACTACTCAAATATCACTACACTATCATGCAGGAATAAACAATAAAATAATGATCTCATTGACTGAATCATCTTAACACACAGGATCTGATGTGGAAACTCCAAGTCAGAATGCCAACAATATAAGGAAAAAATAGACCGCTACTTACCATAAAGATGACGCAGTAAGTTGCAGCCTCTGCACACATGACCTGTACATGACGTGAACTTGCTTGTCTGAATGAAAGTGTGTGCATTTCCTTTTCTGACAAAGGCTTTGGCCAAACGCTACTGTGTTAGTGTCTTTTCATTGCGCCTGTTTGCAACTTCATCTATCGATAACAGAGAATACTTAAGATTGTTTAAAGTTTACATAGAAATTTTACCAGGCATGCATCTTTATGAAGATTTCTGAGGTGTGAAGCCAGGTGATAATGACTCATTGGTGCAATGTTTCAGCAACATACCTCATCACCAACATCAGGTACATCCTAATTGTAGATTGAACCTTTCATCTTTAAATGTGTTGTCTTCTCTCTTCCTTACACATGGCACAATACTGACACTGTTTTCATGTCTTTTGTGTGGTACGCTTACTGGTACAATGTTGCAGGTGCTCTGTGCATAACAGGGATGGCAGTTACACTGAAACAACTGGTTTCCAGAATTATTAATTTTTTCCACGCCAGTTTAACCTAACTGTTAAAACTGCTCAAAATAATTGGTTTGTGAAATAACCAATTTCCAGTTTTTTATTCCCATTGTTTCCTATAATAAATGTATAAATCTCGAACAAAGATTGAAAAATTTTGACTCTCAGTTTTAAGATACTACCAAAAAATCACCAATATTCTCCTATTGATTCTAATTTTTTGAAACTGCTGAAAAATGATGTAATCGGGGGTCATACCACCATTTGCGCATTATGAGTAGTCAATTAGGGGTGAAAACTGAGGTTGAAGAACTTGTATTTTTCGTGTTAATTTTTCCATTTTCAAGGGCTACAAGCAGAAAAAGGCATATTATGTATTCACAGGCAGCAGATCAGATACTTTCTGTTTTTATTGTATACTAAGAATGAATTGATGTAAGTTTTTAATTTATTGCTGTTACCATGGCTGAAATGATCCTGGCAGTGGGATAGAAACTTGCAGAAAGAGTACACTGACTGATATGGGCAATATGGACCATAGAAGAACTACCAGAAGAATGGAAAACAGCTCTGATTTGTCCAATACATAAGAAGGGTGACAAACTGAAATGTGCCGACTATTGAGGAATCCCCCTGCTTAATGTCTACTAAAGATCCTGTCCAATTAACTCATACATAGAATTCAGCCAGTGGCAGAATCAGTGATTGGAGAGTACCGGGGAGATTTCTGTCCAAAGCCCGCATCTCGTGGTCGTGCGGTAGCGTTCTCGCTTCCCACGCCCGGGTTCCCGGGTTCGATTCCTGGCAGGGTCAGGGATTTTCTCTGCCTCGTGATGGCTGGGTGTTGTGTGCTGTCCTTAGGTTAGTTCGGTTTAAGTAGTTCTAAGTTCTAGGGGACTTATGACCACAGCAGTTGAGTCCCATAGTGCTCAGAGCCATTTTTCTGTCCAAGGCGATCCTGTCCAATTAACTCATACATAGAATTCAGCCAGTGGCAGAATCAGTGATTGGAGAGTACCGGGGAGATTTCTGTTCTCACTGAGAAACTGTGTGATATGGTAAAGATTTGCATATTTTATTCGTTGATTTTAAGAGGGCCTGTGATTGTATACATTGCAAGAGCATGCTCAGCTGTTTGAAGGAGTTTGGCATGGCAGAGAAACTCATCAATCTGATAAAGATCTGTCTGGATGAAACACGTGCAAACGTGCAGATGGGAAATCGCACAACTGATAAATTTGAAAATGTGACAGGACTCAGGCAAGGAGATGGTTTGTCCCCTATCCTGTTCAACATTGCCCTCAAGAAGATCGTACGTGAGGCCTTTCAAGAGAACAAAGGGATTTAAATTGAAGGAAAGAGACTAGCATACTTAGCCTATGCAGATGACATCTGTTTAATCTCTAGGTCTGAAGAGGAATTGGAGCTAATGACCAGAGCACTAAAGTAGGCTGCCAGCAATTTTGGGCTAAACATAAATGAAGCCAAGACAAGAGTACCTCATTATGATGCACTGTCAGACTGCTGGTCATCTACAATCACTGCAGGTGGGAGACCAGTGCTACAAAAGAGTGCATGAATTTAAATACCTAAGGGCACTTTTCAGTGAGAACTTGTCATGTGAAGCAGAAGAAGAAGAAGAAGAAGAAGAAGAAGAAGAAGAAGAATTTACTTCCTCTTTTATTATTTCATACAAGTGACAGACAAAGCTTTACTCTTTTAAAGCATATGAAGCATTGTACATCACTTTGAGAAGATATATCCAGACTAGGATTAGTGTCATCCTGCAATACAATGGATGTCCAGCAGGGCCAAGTCTTGTGCACTGCACATACATGCTTACCTTAAGCTACAACACACAACAAAGAGGATAATATTTCTTCATCAATCCTGTACCATTTCTTATGTCATGTGTTTGTTGCTTGTTTCTGTCAGCATTGTTATTAAAACATCACTGATCGCTTTTCCCATTTTCTATAACAACACAATATTTCAAACCAATCCAAATTTTATGTTTAAAAAGTACTCCTTTTTTTAAAAAAGTTTTATTTTAAAACAATTTTAGAACTGCTGCTATGGCTAATCACTAGTTTGGTTTATTACTCAGTTATACGTAAAAAAAAAAAAAAAAAAAAAAAAAAAAAAAAACAAGATAACTACTATAAATGAGGCCAAATACCAAAGAGTATCAGTTATTCAGAACTAAACTACCAGGATCAGTTTTAATGTTCAGTTTTTCTCATCCCTAGTATGTAACCTGCTCTGCTCCTGCTTGAGTTACTATGCAACTGTATGCAATATATTTCACCTTTCCTTCCATCCATGAAGTGCCATAGTTGATGTTATCTTTTAAGTTAGTTTGTATGTGTTCCATGACCACCAGTGTTTTGTTCACAGTCCACATGCTGTTGGGAGTGTTAAGAGAACAGGTTTAATGTGGTCCACTTAATATCCATTGCTTGGACATGACAGCAGTAACTGATGCTCCGAACAGAGGGGTTTCATCCGGTATGTAGAAGTTAGGGAAAAAGAGCTTCACTGAGGTTTTTCTACATGTAAATCAACTCACATATCAACCACGCAAATTATGTGAAACAGAACTTCTCCATCTGTTTGAAATGTGGAAAAAGCTTTACTCTTTCAGGAAATTGCTCTCTGTATCTTCCTGGATATCAAAGGAGATTTTAACAACACAACCTAGAGTTGCAGAACAGCACGGCATTGCGATCATCATATGCAAATGGATTAAGAGCATTTTAAGCAGAAGAATGGTACAAGCCACCATGACGAATGATGATAATAGTGATCAACACCACCAGGGGGTGTCTGCAAGGAGAGGTTTTGTCCCCACTACCATGGAACCTAGTGGTGAATTAACCCACTAAAATTAAATACTAGAGGTTACTTTAACCATGGATATACAGACGATTTAGTCATAGCAATATTTGACTAATTTGCTCATACTGCTAGAACAATGCGCACTGGTGCAGAAAACAGGATAAGATGGCGGCAATAGGTGTTGCTATTAATGTTACTTGCGAAGAAAATGCAACAGTACTTGTAAACAAAAAGAATTTGTAAAGAAAATGAGTGGAAAGATAATGAAAGGAAGAGGTTAAGAAAAAATGGAAAAGAATAGAAATCCCAAAAAAATAAGATTGTGCCCGAGAAAGTGTTTCGTAGTGCCAGTGATCCATAGTGCAAAACTAGTTTCTACAAATATTGAACATTGAATGAAGGACAGAATGAGGGATATTTATTGAGTTTTATTGTTTGGGAGATTATAATAAGCAAAATGCTTATTTATTTGGATTAGTGTGGCCTAACAAGTGCAAAAAAGTGTGTCCGAAGAAGAGGAAGGTTCCAACAGTAAGTCAGAGGAATGTTTCTTTCAGGTATTTCATTCATGACACTCCAGTTACTGAAGCTGAAGTGTGTAGGACTGCATTTTTAGCTGTTCATGTCATTTCTTTTAAACGTTTGAATATTGTCTGTAGCAATGAAGAATGTGACACAGAGTGTCATGAATCTACAACACATGTATCTGTACATACACCTAGACGGTACAGAAGAGGCAAGCATTCTAACAGAACTCTTGCCATTGATAACAAGAGAAAAAATAAGGTTAGAAATCACATCGAAATGTTTCCAAGGTACACATCATATTATAGTAGAACACAGAATCCGAACAAGTCCTACATAACCTCTGTTCACTCGATTGCTGGACTGTATCATTTGTACTGTGAAGATCTTAAAAATACAGATGAAGTCCCAGTGAAACAACATGTGTATGAAACCATTTTCAACACAGAATATAATATTGGTTTTAAACTGCCGTCAAGTGATACATGTCGTATTTGTGATTCTGCTGGAGTACCCAATAACATCAAATCCACAGACATCAAACTACACCTTGAGAAAGCTGAAGCTGCATATAGTGCCCTGAATAGTGACTCAAATGAGTCAAAACAGGATGGTGCATGGACTTACAACAAGTGTTGCCAATACCACATATTTTGACAGAATGAGTTTTTTGTAAGAGATAACTTTGGACATATAATTTCTGTATTCACTGTTGTAGTGATGAGAAGGCAGTGATGTGTGTCTGGTCCAAGAATGATGCATCTAAAGGGGCCGATGAAGTAGCTAGCTGCATTTTAAATGCTTTAGACATGGTGGAGGAAGAACGTCATCAAAGGCTCATCATTTATTCTGATTTGTGTGTTGGACAAAATAAAAACTATATTATCCTAGGTCTGTGGTTGTACCTCCTAGATAAAAAATGTTTTGATGTTGTTGAGCACAAATTTCTCCTCCCTGGTCACATGTTCCTGCCATATAACAAGGATTTTGGAGTTATTGAGAAGCTGAAAAGAAAGACACAGGCTGTGTACACTACAGAAAAATGGATTGAACTTATGAGAAAGAGCAAGCAAACAAACAAACCCATTCATTGTGGTTGATGAAGAAACACGACTTCGTGTCTTTGTTGTCTATAATGAACAGTATCATCAGATGTAACGTTACTGTTGACAAAAAGCCTGCAGACATCAGAAACGCAATGATGTTTAGATTAGTGAGTGGTGAACATTCTGTATATATCAAATATTCACACAATCAAACTGAGAAACCTGTGCGAGTTAGTTTACAGAAGTGTCATGGACAATTTACGAAGCTTGCAGACTGCCAGTTAGTTCCTAAGTATCCAAATGGACGTCAAATTAAGGCAGCAAAGTTCAAGGGCCTTCAAAGTTTACTGCAGTTTGTGCCTCCAATATATTCAAGTTTTTTCAGTCATCGATAAATGATGGTAGTGACAATACAATAGAACAGCAAAACACTGATGAGGAGTTGACTATTAATGACATGCTATGTAATGTGTCTACATGTCAAGGATTTCATTTTCTGTACTTTAAACTGTAATAAAGTGGCCTAATATTTAATAGTATTTGCAGAACACCATCTAGTTACTGTAACAACTGTTGGTATCACAGCAGGAGTTCACATTACCATACAAAATCATATTTCCTTAATTCCCATTTCCTGACATGACATATTCTGGTGCCAAGTGCCCCTTTTCCACTGGGCCCCTCATTTTTTTGCTCTTTTATTTCATGAACTGTTCTTGTTTTAAGATTGGCCACTTCATTTTAATCAGATTTCCTCTTTTTAAGATTTCTACTCTTTTTGATGAAGCATTCTTCACAGCTAGTATCACTGATTGATTTTGCAATGTCCACCCTCAGCTGCTTCTCACTATTAAGTAAACCACCTAACAACTGTATAGCGTTGTAAAAAATTCTTTCTGCAACAGCTGTATCTTCTTCTAATTTTTGAACTAAAATTGCTTTATTAACCCAAACGCCTCTTCCATCTGCAGCATTTCCATGAAACATGCATAGAAACTTCTTCATGAACTTGATGAAGCCATGGTTCACACTTAGCAGTAAATTCTTCAGGAAGTGGTCAAGTTTTTCCTCCTTAGGATTGAATTGTTCAGTTTTTTGAATATTCACAAAATTTAAAGTATTCTCTCTTCACTATGTCAGCAGTTGATGGAGTCATATGTTTTTTGACACAAATTTTTCCAGTGCACTTGCCACTCAAGAATTTCTCAAAATGATGCTCTGCTTAACTTTGGATGATAAAAATAAGCCACCTTTGACTACCTTTAATTTCAAAGGACTCTGCTTTGCAATTTTCAGACATAGATTTTGAAAAATTCTTTTGCACCTATTTCTGAAAATAAGATTAACTTTTCCACGTAGTTCTTGCTAGCAGCAGTGACACCAAATCGAATCTCTACATGATGACTTGTTTTACAGCTACATACTTTAGTAACATCAATAGCAAGTAATTTGCTAGAATTTTTCACAACAGTTTTCTTTTTGAACTGAGAAGCAATGCTATACATTAAACTGAACAAATCTTTGTACAAAAATGGGATAATAGAGTCATTTGACTGATACTTAGT